>NW_026909074.1:0-335495 GCF_033115175.1 Lepus europaeus | reverse complement strand
TGGTCGGGCACTGCAAGCCACACAGCCACTTGTGTCCCCTTTGTCCCTGGAGGCCGCAGCGCGTTTTGGGTTTTGGCGCGGACGGGCCCCTCTCGGCTTCCGTAGTCCATTTGCCCCGGAGCCTGCCAGACCCCTGGCCCCAGAGGTGGGCCCTGCTGAGTCCCCGAGCGCCTCCTGAGTTCCTGCCACCACCCTTGGGCCGGGATGAGGTGCCACCTTGTGCGTAGAAGCCCTGCACACAGGCAAGAAACCCCCAGGCCCGCGGGCGCGCCCGACCCTGGAGCCCCCTGGCTGGCTGCAGCCACAGGGAACGGGGGTTCTGAGTTGGCAGCCCCCATTCCCGAAGCATCCACGGGCAGTTCCCCGAAGGGCTGACACCGACTGCGCCTCAGCAGCCAGACAACCTCCCTCCCTCTGGTCGGGCACTGCAAGCCACACAGCCACTTGTGTCCCCTGTGTCCCTGGAGGCCGCAGCGCGTTTTGGGTTTTGGCGCGGACGGGCCCCTCTCGGCTTCCGTAGTCCATTTGCCCCGGAGCCTGCCAGACCCCTGGCCTCAGGGGCGGGCCCTGCTGAGTCCCCGAGCGCCTCCTGGGTTCCTACCACCACCCTTGGGCCGGGATGAAGTGCCACCTTGTGCGTAGAAGCCCTGCACACAGGCAAGAAGCCCCCCAGGCCCGCGGGCGCGCCCGACCCTGGAGCCCCCTGGCTGGCTGCAGCCACAGGGAACGGGGGTTCTGAGTTGGCAGCCCCCATTCCCGAAGCATCCACGGGCAGTTCCCCGAAGGGCTGACACCGGCTGCGCCTCAGCAGCCGGACAACCTCCCTCCCTCTGGTCGGGCACTGCAAGCCACACAGCCACTTGTGTCCCCTGTGTCCCTGGAGGCCGCAGCGCGTTTTGGGTTTTGGCGCGGACGGGCCGCTCTCGGTTTCCGTAGTCCATTTGCCCCCGGAGCCTGCCAGACCCCTGGCCCCATGGGCGGGCCCTGCTGAGTCCCCGAGCGCCTCCTGGGTTCCTACCACCACCCTTGGGCCGGGATGAAGTGCCACCTTGTGCGTAGAAGCCCTGCACACAGGCAAGAAGCCCCCCAGGCCCGCGGGCGCGCCCGACCCTGGAGCCCCCTGGCTGGCTGCAGCCACAGGGAACGGGGGTTCTGAGTTGGCAGCCCCCATTCCCGAAGCATCCACGGGCAGTTCCCCGAAGGGCTGACACCGGCTGCGCCTCAGCAGCCAGACAACCTCCCTCCCTCTGGTCGGGCACTGCAAGCCACACAGCCACTTGTGTCCCCTGTGTCCCTGGAGGCCGCAGCGTGTTTTGGGTTTTGGCGTGGACGGGCCCCTCTCGGCTTCCGTAGTCCATTTGCCCCCGGAGCCTTCCAGACCCCTGGCCCCAGGGGCGGGCCCTGCTGAGTCCCCGAGCGCCTCCTGGGTTCCTGCCACCACCCTTGGGCCGGGATGAGGTGCCACCTTGTGCGTAGAAGCCCTGCACACAGGCAAGAAGCCCCCAGGCCCGCGGGCGCACCCGACCCTGGAGCCCCCTGGCTGGCTGCAGCCACAGGGAACGGGGGTTCTGAGTTGGCAGCCCCCATTCCCGAAGCATCCACGGGCAGTTCCCTGAAGGGCTGACACCGGCTGTGCCTCTGCAGCCAGACAACCTCCCTCCCTCTGGTCGGGCACTGCAAGCCACACAGCCACTTGTGTCCCCTGTGTCCCTGGAGGCCGCAGCGCGTTTTGGGTTTTGGCGCGGACGGGCCCCTCTCGGCTTCCGTAGTCCATTTGCCCCGGAGCCTGCCAGACCCCTGGCCCCAGGGGCGGGCCCTGCTGAGTCCCCGAGTGCCTCCTGAGTTCCTGCCACCACCCTTGGGCCGGGATGTGGTGCCACCTTGTGCGTAGAAGCCCTGCACACGGGCAAGAAGCCCCTAGGCCCGCGGGCGCGCCCGACCCTGGAGCCCCCTGGCTGGCTGCAGCCACAGGGAACGGGGGTTCTGAGTTGGCAGCCCCCATTCCCGAAGCATCCACGGGCAGTTCCCCGAAGGGCTGACACCGGCTGCGCCTCAGCAGCCGGACAACCTCCCTCCCTCTGGTCGGGCACTGCAAGCCACACAGCCACTTGTGTCCCCTGTGTCCCTGGAGGCCGCAGCGCGTTTTGGGTTTTGGCGCGGACGGGCTGCTCTCGGTTTCCGTAGTCCATTTGCCCCCGGAGCCTGCCAGACCCCTGGCCCCAGAGGTGGGCCCTGCTGAGTCCCCGAGCGCCTCCTGAGTTCCTGCCACCACCCTTGGGCCGGGATGAGGTGCCACCTTGTGCGTAGAAGCCCTGCACACAGGCAAGAAGCCCCCCAGGCCCGCGGGCGCGCCCGACCCTGGAGCCCCCTGGCTGGCTGCAGCCACAGGGAACGGGGGTTCTGAGTTGGCAGCCCCCATTCCCGAAGCATCCACGGGCAGTTCCCCGAAGGGCTGACACCGGCTGCGCCTCAGCAGCCGGACAACCTCCCTCCCTCTGGTCGGGCACTGCAAGCCACACAGCCACTTGTGTCCCCTGTGTCCCTGGAGGCCGCAGCGCGTTTTGGGTTTTGGCGCGGACGGGCCCCTCTCGGCTTCCGTAGTCCATTTGCCCCGGAGCCTGCCAGACCCCTGGCCCCAGAGGTGGGCCCTGCTGAGTCCCCGAGTGCCTCCTGAGTTCCTGCCACCACCCTTGGGCCGGGATGTGGTGCCACCTTGTGCGTAGAAGCCCTGCACAAAGGCAAGAAGCCCCTAGGCCCGCGGGCGCGCCCGACCCTGGAGCCCCCTGGCTGGCTGCAGCCACAGGGAACGGGGGTTCTGAGTTGGCAGCCCCATTCCCGAAGGGCAGTTCCCCGAAGGGCTGACACCGGCTGCGCCTCAGCAGCCAGACAACCTCCCTCCCTCTGGTCGGGCACTGCAAGCCACACAGCCACTTGTGTCCCCTTTGTCCCTGGAGGCCGCAGCGCGTTTTGGGTTTTGGCGCGGACAGGCCCCTCTCGGCTTCCGTAGTCCATTTGCCCCGGAGCCTGCAAGACCCCTGGCCCCAGAGGTGGGCCCTGCTGAGTCCGCGAGCGCCTCCTGGGTTCCTGCCACCACCCTTGGGCCGGGATGAGGTGCCACCTTGTGCGTAGAAGCCCTGCACACAGGCAAGAAGCCCCCCAGGCCCGCGGGCGCGCCCGACCCTGGAGCCCCCTGGCTGGCTGCAGCCACAGGGAACGGGGGTTCTGAGTTGGCAGCCCCCATTCCCGAAGCATCCACGGGCAGTTCCCCGAAGGGCTGACACCGGCTGCGCCTCAGCAGCCAGACAACCTCCCTCCCTCTGGTCGGGCACTGCAAGCCACACAGCCACTTGTGTCCCCTGTGTCCCTGGAGGCCGCAGCGCGTTTTGGGTTTTGGCGCGGACGGGCCCCTCTCGGCTTCCGTAGTCCATTTGCCCCGGAGCCTGCCAGACCCCTGGCCCCAGGGGCGGGCCCTGCTGAGTCCCCGAGTGCCTCCTGAGTTCCTGCCACCACCCTTGGGCCGGGATGTGGTGCCACCTTGTGCGTAGAAGCCCTGCACACAGGCAAGAAGCCCCTAGGCCCGCGGGCGCGCCCGACCCTGGAGCCCCCTGGCTGGCTGCAGCCACAGGGAACGGGGGTTCTGAGTTGGCAGCCCCCATTCCCGAAGCATCCACGGGCAGTTCCCCGAAGGGCTGACACCGGCTGCGCCTCAGCAGCCAGACAACCTCCCTCCCTCTGGTCGGGCACTGCAAGCCACACAGCCACTTGTGTCCCCTTTGTCCCTGGAGGCCGCAGCGCGTTTTGGGTTTTGGCGCAGACGGGCCCCTCTCGGCTTCCGTAGTCCATTTGCCCCGGAGCCTGCCAGACCCCTGGCCCCAGAGGTGGGCCCTGCTGAGTCCCCGAGCGCCTCCTGAGTTCCTGCCACCACCCTTGGGCCGGGATGAGGTGCCACCTTGTGCGTAGAAGCCCTGCACACAGGCAAGAAACCCCTAGGCCCGCGGGCGAGCCCGACCCTGGAGCCCCCTGGCTGGCTGCAGCCACAGGGAACGGGGGTTCTGAGTTGGCAGCCCCCATTCCCGAAGCATCCACGGGCAGTTCCCCGAAGGGCTGACACCGGCTGCGCCTCAGCAGCCAGACAACCTCCCTCCCTCTGGTCGGGCACTGCAAGCCACACAGCCACTTGTGTCCCCTGTGTCCCTGGAGGCCGCAGCGCGTTTTGGGTTTTGGCGCGGACGGGCCCGTCTCGGCTTCCGTAGTCCATTTGCCCCGGAGCCTGCCAGACCCCTGGCCTCAGGGCGGGCCCTGCTGAGTCCCCGAGCGCCTCCTGGGTTCCTACCACCACCCTTGGGCCGGGATGAAGTGCCACCTTGTGCGTAGAAGCCCTGCACACAGGCAAGAAGCCCCCCAGGCCCGCGGGCGCGCCCGACCCTGGAGCCCCCTGGCTGGCTGCAGCCACAGGGAACGGGGGTTCTGAGTTGGCAGCCCCCATTCCCGAAGCATCCACGGGCAGTTCCCCGAAGGGCTGACACCGGCTGCGCCTCAGCAGCCAGACAACCTCCCTCCCTCTGGTCGGGCACTGCAAGCCACACAGCCACTTGTGTCCCCTGTGTCCCTGGAGGCCGCAGCGCGTTTTGGGTTTTGGCGCGGACGGGCCGCTCTCGGTTTCCGTAGTCCATTTGCCCCCGGAGCCTGCCAGACCCCTGGCCCCATGGGCGGGCCCTGCTGAGTCCCCGAGCGCCTCCTGGGTTCCTACCACCACCCTTGGGCCGGGATGAAGTGCCACCTTGTGCGTAGAAGCCCTGCACACAGGCAAGAAGCCCCCCAGGCCCGCGGGCGCGCCCGACCCTGGAGCCCCCTGGCTGGCTGCAGCCACAGGGAACGGGGGTTCTGAGTTGGCAGCCCCCATTCCCGAAGCATCCACGGGCAGTTCCCCGAAGGGCTGACACCGGCTGCGCCTCAGCAGCCAGACAACCTCCCTCCCTCTGGTCGGGCACTGCAAGCCACACAGCCACTTGTGTCCCCTGTGTCCCTGGAGGCCGCAGCGCGTTTTGGGTTTTGGCGCGGACGGGCCCGTCTCGGCTTCCGTAGTCCATTTGCCCCGGAGCCTGCCAGACCCCTGGCCACAGGGGCGGGCCCTGCTGAGTCCCCGAGTGCCTCCTGAGTTCCTGCCACCACCCTTGGGCCGGGATGTGGTGCCACCTTGTGCGTAGAAGCCCTGCACACAGGCAAGAAGCCCCTAGGCCCGCGGGCGCGCCCGACCCTGGAGCCCCCTGGCTGGCTGCAGCCACAAGGAACGGGGGTTCTGAGTTGGCAGCCCCCATTCCCGAAGCATCCACGGGCAGTTCCCCGAAGGGCTGACACCGGCTGCGCCTCAGCAGCCAGACAACCTCCCTCCCTCTGGTCGGGCACTGCAAGCCACACAGCCACTTGTGTCCCCTTTGTCCCTGGAGGCCGCAGCGCGTTTTGGGTTTTGGCGCGGACGGGCCCCTCTCGGCTTCCGTAGTCCATTTGCCCCGGAGCCTGCCAGACCCCTGGCCCCAGAGGTGGGCCCTGCTGAGTCCCCGAGCGCCTCCTGAGTTCCTGCCACCACCCTTGGGCCGGGATGAGGTGCCACCTTGTGCGTAGAAGCCCTGCACACAGGCAAGAAGCCCCCCAGGCCCGCGGGCGCGCCCGACCCTGGAGCCCCCTGGCTGGCTGCAGCCACAGGGAACGGGGGTTCTGAGTTGGCAGCCCCCATTCCCGAAGCATCCACGGGCAGTTCCCCGAAGGGCTGACACCGGCTGCGCCTCAGCAGCCGGACAACCTCCCTCCCTCTGGTCGGGCACTGCAAGCCACACAGCCACTTGTGTCCCCTGTGTCCCTGGAGGCCGCAGCGCGTTTTGGGTTTTGGCGCGGACGGGCCGCTCTCGGTTTCCGTAGTCCATTTGCCCCCGGAGCCTGCCAGACCCCTGGCCCCATGGGCGGGCCCTGCTGAGTCCCCGAGCGCCTCCTGGGTTCCTACCACCACCCTTGGGCCGGGATGAAGTGCCACCTTGTGCGTAGAAGCCCTGCACACAGGCAAGAAGCCCCCCAGGCCCGCGGGCGCGCCCGACCCTGGAGCCCCCTGGCTGGCTGCAGCCACAGGGAACGGGGGTTCTGAGTTGGCAGCCCCCATTCCCGAAGCATCCACGGGCAGTTCCCCGAAGGGCTGACACCGGCTGCGCCTCAGCAGCCAGACAACCTCCCTCCCTCTGGTCGGGCACTGCAAGCCACACAGCCACTTGTGTCCCCTGTGTCCCTGGAGGCCGCAGCGTGTTTTGGGTTTTGGCGTGGACGGGCCCCTCTCGGCTTCCGTAGTCCATTTGCCCCCGGAGCCTTCCAGACCCCTGGCCCCAGGGGCGGGCCCTGCTGTGTCCCCGAGCGCCTCCTGGGTTCCTGGCACCACCCTTGGGCCGGGATGAGGTGCCACCTTGTGCGTAGAAGCCCTGCACACAGGCAAGAAGCCCCCCAGGCCCGCGGGCGCGCCCGACCCTGGAGCCCCCTGGCTGGCTGCAGCCACAGGGAACGGGGGTTCTGAGTTGGCAGCCCCCATTCCCGAAGCATCCACGGGCAGTTCCCCGAAGGGCTGACACCGGCTGCGCCTCAGCAGCCGGACAACCTCCCTCCCTCTGGTCGGGCACTGCAAGCCACACAGCCACTTGTGTCCCCTGTGTCCCTGGAGGCCGCAGCGCGTTTTGGGTTTTGGCGCGGACGGGCTGCTCTCGGTTTCCGTAGTCCATTTGCCCCCGGAGCCTGCCAGACCCCTGGCCCCAGAGGTGGGCCCTGCTGAGTCCCCGAGCGCCTCCTGAGTTCCTGCCACCACCCTTGGGCCGGGATGAGGTGCCACCTTGTGCGTAGAAGCCCTGCACACAGGCAAGAAGCCCCCCAGGCCCGCGGGCGCGCCCGACCCTGGAGCCCCCTGGCTGGCTGCAGCCACAGGGAACGGGGGTTCTGAGTTGGCAGCCCCCATTCCCGAAGCATCCACGGGCAGTTCCCCGAAGGGCTGACACCGGCTGCGCCTCAGCAGCCGGACAACCTCCCTCCCTCTGGTCGGGCACTGCAAGCCACACAGCCACTTGTGTCCCCTGTGTCCCTGGAGGCCGCAGCGCGTTTTGGGTTTTGGCGCGGACGGGCCCCTCTCGGCTTCCGTAGTCCATTTGCCCCGGAGCCTGCCAGACCCCTGGCCCCAGAGGTGGGCCCTGCTGAGTCCCCGAGTGCCTCCTGAGTTCCTGCCACCACCCTTGGGCCGGGATGTGGTGCCACCTTGTGCGTAGAAGCCCTGCACAAAGGCAAGAAGCCCCTAGGCCCGCGGGCGCGCCCGACCCTGGAGCCCCCTGGCTGGCTGCAGCCACAGGGAACGGGGGTTCTGAGTTGGCAGCCCCCATTCCCGAAGGGCAGTTCCCCGAAGGGCTGACACCGGCTGCGCCTCAGCAGCCAGACAACCTCCCTCCCTCTGGTCGGGCACTGCAAGCCACACAGCCACTTGTGTCCCCTTTGTCCCTGGAGGCCGCAGCGCGTTTTGGGTTTTGGCGCGGACAGGCCCCTCTCGGCTTCCGTAGTCCATTTGCCCCGGAGCCTGCAAGACCCCTGGCCCCAGAGGTGGGCCCTGCTGAGTCCGCGAGCGCCTCCTGGGTTCCTGCCACCACCCTTGGGCCGGGATGAGGTGCCACCTTGTGCGTAGAAGCCCTGCACACAGGCAAGAAGCCCCCCAGGCCCGCGGGCGCGCCCGACCCTGGAGCCCCCTGGCTGGCTGCAGCCACAGGGAACGGGGGTTCTGAGTTGGCAGCCCCCATTCCCGAAGCATCCACGGGCAGTTCCCCGAAGGGCTGACACCGGCTGCGCCTCAGCAGCCAGACAACCTCCCTCCCTCTGGTCGGGCACTGCAAGCCACACAGCCACTTGTGTCCCCTGTGTCCCTGGAGGCCGCAGCGCGTTTTGGGTTTTGGCGCGGACGGGCCCCTCTCGGCTTCCGTAGTCCATTTGCCCCGGAGCCTGCCAGACCCCTGGCCCCAGGGGCGGGCCCTGCTGAGTCCCCGAGTGCCTCCTGAGTTCCTGCCACCACCCTTGGGCCGGGATGTGGTGCCACCTTGTGCGTAGAAGCCCTGCACACAGGCAAGAAGCCCCTAGGCCCGCGGGCGCGCCCGACCCTGGAGCCCCCTGGCTGGCTGCAGCCACAGGGAACGGGGGTTCTGAGTTGGCAGCCCCCATTCCCGAAGCATCCACGGGCAGTTCCCCGAAGGGCTGACACCGGCTGCGCCTCAGCAGCCAGACAACCTCCCTCCCTCTGGTCGGGCACTGCAAGCCACACAGCCACTTGTGTCCCCTTTGTCCCTGGAGGCCGCAGCGCGTTTTGGGTTTTGGCGCAGACGGGCCCCTCTCGGCTTCCGTAGTCCATTTGCCCCGGAGCCTGCCAGACCCCTGGCCCCAGAGGTGGGCCCTGCTGAGTCCCCGAGCGCCTCCTGAGTTCCTGCCACCACCCTTGGGCCGGGATGAGGTGCCACCTTGTGCGTAGAAGCCCTGCACACAGGCAAGAAACCCCTAGGCCCGCGGGCGAGCCCGACCCTGGAGCCCCCTGGCTGGCTGCAGCCACAGGGAACGGGGGTTCTGAGTTGGCAGCCCCCATTCCCGAAGCATCCACGGGCAGTTCCCCGAAGGGCTGACACCGGCTGCGCCTCAGCAGCCAGACAACCTCCCTCCCTCTGGTCGGGCACTGCAAGCCACACAGCCACTTGTGTCCCCTGTGTCCCTGGAGGCCGCAGCGCGTTTTGGGTTTTGGCGCGGACGGGCCCGTCTCGGCTTCCGTAGTCCATTTGCCCCGGAGCCTGCCAGACCCCTGGCCTCAGGGGCGGGCCCTGCTGAGTCCCCGAGCGCCTCCTGGGTTCCTACCACCACCCTTGGGCCGGGATGAAGTGCCACCTTGTGCGTAGAAGCCCTGCACACAGGCAAGAAGCCCCCCAGGCCCGCGGGCGCGCCCGACCCTGGAGCCCCCTGGCTGGCTGCAGCCACAGGGAACGGGGGTTCTGAGTTGGCAGCCCCCATTCCCGAAGCATCCACGGGCAGTTCCCCGAAGGGCTGACACCGGCTGCGCCTCAGCAGCCAGACAACCTCCCTCCCTCTGGTCGGGCACTGCAAGCCACACAGCCACTTGTGTCCCCTGTGTCCCTGGAGGCCGCAGCGCGTTTTGGGTTTTGGCGCGGACGGGCCGCTCTCGGTTTCCGTAGTCCATTTGCCCCCGGAGCCTGCCAGACCCCTGGCCCCATGGGCGGGCCCTGCTGAGTCCCCGAGCGCCTCCTGGGTTCCTACCACCACCCTTGGGCCGGGATGAAGTGCCACCTTGTGCGTAGAAGCCCTGCACACAGGCAAGAAGCCCCCCAGGCCCGCGGGCGCGCCCGACCCTGGAGCCCCCTGGCTGGCTGCAGCCACAGGGAACGGGGGTTCTGAGTTGGCAGCCCCCATTCCCGAAGCATCCACGGGCAGTTCCCCGAAGGGCTGACACCGGCTGCGCCTCAGCAGCCAGACAACCTCCCTCCCTCTGGTCGGGCACTGCAAGCCACACAGCCACTTGTGTCCCCTGTGTCCCTGGAGGCCGCAGCGCGTTTTGGGTTTTGGCGCGGACGGGCCCGTCTCGGCTTCCGTAGTCCATTTGCCCCGGAGCCTGCCAGACCCCTGGCCACAGGGGCGGGCCCTGCTGAGTCCCCGAGTGCCTCCTGAGTTCCTGCCACCACCCTTGGGCCGGGATGTGGTGCCACCTTGTGCGTAGAAGCCCTGCACACAGGCAAGAAGCCCCTAGGCCCGCGGGCGCGCCCGACCCTGGAGCCCCCTGGCTGGCTGCAGCCACAGGGAACGGGGGTTCTGAGTTGGCAGCCCCCATTCCCGAAGCATCCACGGGCAGTTCCCCGAAGGGCTGACACCGGCTGCGCCTCAGCAGCCAGACAACCTCCCTCCCTCTGGTCGGGCACTGCAAGCCACACAGCCACTTGTGTCCCCTTTGTCCCTGGAGGCCGCAGCGCGTTTTGGGTTTTGGCGCGGACGGGCCCCTCTCGGCTTCCGTAGTCCATTTGCCCCGGAGCCTGCCAGACCCCTGGCCCCAGAGGTGGGCCCTGCTGAGTCCCCGAGCGCCTCCTGAGTTCCTGCCACCACCCTTGGGCCGGGATGAGGTGCCACCTTGTGCGTAGAAGCCCTGCACACAGGCAAGAAGCCCCCCAGGCCCGCGGGCGCGCCCGACCCTGGAGCCCCCTGGCTGGCTGCAGCCACAGGGAACGGGGGTTCTGAGTTGGCAGCCCCCATTCCCGAAGCATCCACGGGCAGTTCCCCGAAGGGCTGACACCGGCTGCGCCTCAGCAGCCGGACAACCTCCCTCCCTCTGGTCGGGCACTGCAAGCCACACAGCCACTTGTGTCCCCTGTGTCCCTGGAGGCCGCAGCGCGTTTTGGGTTTTGGCGCGGACGGGCCGCTCTCGGTTTCCGTAGTCCATTTGCCCCCGGAGCCTGCCAGACCCCTGGCCCCATGGGCGGGCCCTGCTGAGTCCCCGAGCGCCTCCTGGGTTCCTACCACCACCCTTGGGCCGGGATGAAGTGCCACCTTGTGCGTAGAAGCCCTGCACACAGGCAAGAAGCCCCCCAGGCCCGCGGGCGCGCCCGACCCTGGAGCCCCCTGGCTGGCTGCAGCCACAGGGAACGGGGGTTCTGAGTTGGCAGCCCCCATTCCCGAAGCATCCACGGGCAGTTCCCCGAAGGGCTGACACCGGCTGCGCCTCAGCAGCCAGACAACCTCCCTCCCTCTGGTCGGGCACTGCAAGCCACACAGCCACTTGTGTCCCCTGTGTCCCTGGAGGCCGCAGCGTGTTTTGGGTTTTGGCGTGGACGGGCCCCTCTCGGCTTCCGTAGTCCATTTGCCCCCGGAGCCTTCCAGACCCCTGGCCCCAGGGGCGGGCCCTGCTGTGTCCCCGAGCGCCTCCTGGGTTCCTGGCACCACCCTTGGGCCGGGATGAGGTGCCACCTTGTGCGTAGAAGCCCTGCACACAGGCAAGAAGCCCCCCAGGCCCGCGGGCGCGCCCGACCCTGGAGCCCCCTGGCTGGCTGCAGCCACAGGGAATGGGGGTTCTGAGTTGGCAGCCCCCATTCCCGAAGCATCCACGGGCAGTTCCCTGAAGTGCTGACACCGGCTGTGCCTCTGCAGCCAGACAACCTCCCTCCCTCTGGTCGGGCACTGCAAGCCACACAGCCACTTGTGTCCCCTGTGTCCCTGGAGGCCGCAGCGCGTTTTGGGTTTTGGCGCGGACGGGCCCCTCTCGGCTTCCGTAGTCTATTTGCCCCCGGAGCCTGCCAGACCCCTGGCCCCAGGGGCGGGCCCTGCTGAGTCCCCGAGCGCCTCCTGGGTTCCTGCCACCACCCTTGGGCCGGGATGAGGTGCCACCTTGTGCGTAGAAGCCCTGCACACAGGCAAGAAGCCCCCCAGGCCCGCGGGCGCGCCCGACCCTGGAGCCCCCTGGCTGGCTGCAGCCACAGGGAACGGGGGTTCTGAGTTGGCAGCCCCCATTCCCGAAGCATCCACGGGCAGTTCCCCGAAGGGCTGACACCGGCTGCGCCTCAGCAGCCAGACAACCTCCCTCCCTCTGGTCGGGCACTGCAAGCCACACAGCCACTTGTGTCCCCTGTGTCCCTGGAGGCCGCAGCGCGTTTTGGGTTTTGGCGCGGACGGGCCCCTCTCGGCTTCCGTAGTTCATTTGCCCCGGAGCCTGCCAGACCCCTGGCCCCAGGGGCGGGCCCTGCTGAGTCCCCGAGTGCCTCCTGAGTTCCTGCCACCACCCTTGGGCCGGAATGTGGTGCCACCTTGTGCGTAGAAGCCCTGCACACAGGCAAGAAGCCCCTAGGCCCGCGGGCGCGCCCGACCCTGGAGCCCCCTGGCTGGCTGCAGCCACAGGGAACGGGGGTTCTGAGTTGGCAGCCCCCATTCCCGAAGCATCCACGGGCAGTTCCCCGAAGGGCTGACACCGGCTGCGCCTCTGCAGCCAGACAACCTCCCTCCCTCTGGTCGGGCACTGCAAGCCACACAGCCACTTGTGTCCCCTTTGTCCCTGGAGGCCGCAGCGCGTTTTGGGTTTTGGCGCGGACGGGCCCCTCTCGGCTTCCGTAGTCCATTTGCCCCGGAGCCTGCCAGACCCCTGGCCGCAGAGGTGGGCCCTGCTGAGTCCCCGAGCGCCTCCTGAGTTCCTGCCACCACCCTTGGGCCGGGATGAGGTGCCACCTTGTGCGTAGAAGCCCTGCACACAGGCAAGAAGCCCCCCAGGCCCGCGGGCGCGCCCGACCCTGGAGCCCCCTGGCTGGCTGCAGCCACAGGGAACGGGGGTTCTGAGTTGGCAGCCCCCATTCCCGAAGCATCCACGGGCAGTTCCCCGAAGGGCTGACACCGGCTGCGCCTCAGCAGCCAGACAACCTCCCTCCCTCTGGTCGGGCACTGCAAGCCACACAGCCACTTGTGTCCCCTTTGTCCCTGGAGGCCGCAGCGCGTTTTGGGTTTTGGCGCGGACGGGCCCCTCTCGGCTTCCGTAGTCCATTTGCCCCGGAGCCTGCCAGACCCCTGGCCCCAGAGGTGGGCCCTGCTGAGTCCCCGAGCGCCTCCTGAGTTCCTGCCACCACCCTTGGGCCGGGATGAGGTGCCACCTTGTGCGTAGAAGCCCTGCACACAGGCAAGAAACCCCCAGGCCCGCGGGCGCGCCCGACCCTGGAGCCCCCTGGCTGGCTGCAGCCACAGGGAACGGGGGTTCTGAGTTGGCAGCCCCCATTCCCGAAGCATCCACGGGCAGTTCCCCGAAGGGCTGACACCGGCTGCGCCTCAGCAGCCAGACAACCTCCCTCCCTCTGGTCGGGCACTGCAAGCCACACAGCCACTTGTGTCCCCTGTGTCCCTGGAGGCCGCAGCGCGTTTTGGGTTTTGGCGCGGACGGGCCCCTCTCGGCTTCCGTAGTCCATTTGCCCCGGAGCCTGCCAGACCCCTGGCCTCAGGGGCGGGCCCTGCTGAGTCCCCGAGCGCCTCCTGGGTTCCTACCACCACCCTTGGGCCGGGATGAAGTGCCACCTTGTGCGTAGAAGCCCTGCACACAGGCAAGAAGCCCCCCAGGCCCGCGGGCGCGCCCGACCCTGGAGCCCCCTGGCTGGCTGCAGCCACAGGGAACGGGGGTTCTGAGTTGGCAGCCCCCATTCCCGAAGCATCCACGGGCAGTTCCCCGAAGGGCTGACACCGGCTGCGCCTCAGCAGCCGGACAACCTCCCTCCCTCTGGTCGGGCACTGCAAGCCACACAGCCACTTGTGTCCCCTGTGTCCCTGGAGGCCGCAGCGCGTTTTGGGTTTTGGCGCGGACGGGCCGCTCTCGGTTTCCGTAGTCCATTTGCCCCCGGAGCCTGCCAGACCCCTGGCCCCATGGGCGGGTCCTGCTGAGTCCCCGAGCGCCTCCTGGGTTCCTACCACCACCCTTGGGCCGGGATGAAGTGCCACCTTGTGCGTAGAAGCCCTGCACACAGGCAAGAAGACCCCCAGGCCCGCGGGCGCGCCCGACCCTGGAGCCCCCTGGCTGGCTGCAGCCACAGGGAACGGGGGTTCTGAGTTGGCAGCCCCCATTCCCGAAGCATCCACGGGCAGTTCCCCGAAGGGCTGACACCGGCTGCGCCTCAGCAGCCAGACAACCTCCCTCCCTCTGGTCGGGCACTGCAAGCCACACAGCCACTTGTGTCCCCTGTGTCCCTGGAGGCCGCAGCGCGTTTTGGGTTTTGGCGCGGACGGGCCCGTCTCGGCTTCCGTAGTCCATTTGCCCCGGAGCCTGCCAGACCCCTGGCCCCAGGGGCGGGCCCTGCTGAGTCCCCGAGTGCCTCCTGAGTTCCTGCCACCACCCTTGGGCCGGGATGTGGTGCCACCTTGTGCGTAGAAGCCCTGCACACAGGCAAGAAACCCCTAGGCCCGCGGGCGCGCCCGACCCTGGAGCCCCCTGGCTGGCTGCAGCCACAGGGAACGGGGGTTCTGAGTTGGCAGCCCCCATTCCCGAAGCATCCACGGGCAGTTCCCCGAAGGGCTGACACCGGCTGCGCCTCAGCAGCCAGACAACCTCCCTCCCTCTGGTCGGGCACTGCAAGCCACACAGCCACTTGTGTCCCCTGTGTCCCTGGAGGCCGCAGCGCGTTTTGGGTTTTGGCGCGGACGGGCCCCTCTCGGCTTCCGTAGTCCATTTGCCCCGGAGCCTGCCAGACCCCTGGCCTCAGGGGCGGGCCCTGCTGAGTCCCCGAGTGCCTCCTGAGTTCCTGCCACCACCCTTGGGCCGGGATGTGGTGCCACCTTGTGCGTAGAAGCCCTGCACAAAGGCAAGAAGCCCCTAGGCCCGCGGGCGCGCCCGACCCTGGAGCCCCCTGGCTGGCTGCAGCCACAGGGAACGGGGGTTCTGAGTTGGCAGCCCCCATTCCCGAAGCATCCACGGGCAGTTCCCCGAAGGGCTGACACCGGCTGCGCCTCAGCAGCCAGACAACCTCCCTCCCTCTGGTCGGGCACTGCAAGCCACACAGCCACTTGTGTCCCCTGTGTCCCTGGAGGCCGCAGCGCGTTTTGGGTTTTGGCGCGGACGGGCCCCTCTCGGCTTCCGTAGTCCATTTGCCCCGGAGCCTGCCAGACCCCTGGCCCCAGAGGTGGGCCCTGCTGAGTCCCCGAGCGCCTCCTGAGTTCCTGCCACCACCCTTGGGCCGGGATGAGGTGCCACCTTGTGCGTAGAAGCCCTGCACACAGGCAAGAAGCCCCCCAGGCCCGCGGGCGCGCCCGACCCTGGAGCCCCCTGGCTGGCTGCAGCCACAGGGAACGGGGGTTCTGAGTTGGCAGCCCCCATTCCCGAAGCATCCACGGGCAGTTCCCCGAAGGGCTGACACCGGCTGCGCCTCAGCAGCCGGACAACCTCCCTCCCTCTGGTCGGGCACTGCAAGCCACACAGCCACTTGTGTCCCCTGTGTCCCTGGAGGCCGCAGCGCGTTTTGGGTTTTGGCGCGGACGGGCCGCTCTCGGTTTCCGTAGTCCATTTGCCCCCGGAGCCTGCCAGACCCCTGGCCCCATGGGCGGGCCCTGCTGAGTCCCCGAGCGCCTCCTGGGTTCCTACCACCACCCTTGGGCCGGGATGAAGTGCCACCTTGTGCGTAGAAGCCCTGCACACAGGCAAGAAGCCCCCCAGGCCCGCGGGCGCGCCCGACCCTGGAGCCCCCTGGCTGGCTGCAGCCACAGGGAACGGGGGTTCTGAGTTGGCAGCCCCCATTCCCGAAGCATCCACGGGCAGTTCCCCGAAGGGCTGACACCGGCTGCGCCTCAGCAGCCAGACAACCTCCCTCCCTCTGGTCGGGCACTGCAAGCCACACAGCCACTTGTGTCCCCTTTGTCCCTGGAGGCCGCAGCGCGTTTTGGGTTTTGGCGCGGACGGGCCCCTCTCGGCTTCCGTAGTCCATTTACCCCGGAGCCTGCCAGACCCCTGGCCCCAGAGGTGGGCCCTGCTGAGTCCCCGAGCGCCTCCTGAGTTCCTGCCACCACCCTTGGGCCGGGATGAGGTGCCACCTTGTGCGTAGAAGCCCTGCACAGAGGCAAGAAACCCCTAGGCCCGCGGGCGCGCCCGACCCTGGAGCCCCCTGGCTGGCTGCAGCCACAGGGAACGGGGGTTCTGAGTTGGCAGCCCCCATTCCCGAAGCATCCACGGGCAGTTCCCCGAAGGGCTGACACCGGCTGCGCCTCAGCAGCCAGACAACCTCCCTCCCTCTGGTCGGGCACTGCAAGCCACACAGCCACTTGTGTCCCCTGTGTCCCTGGAGGCCGCAGCGCGTTTTGGGTTTTGGCGCGGACGGGCCCCTCTCGGCTTCCGTAGTCCATTTGCCCCGGAGCCTGCCAGACCCCTGGCCTCAGGGGCGGGCCCTGCTGAGTCCCCGAGCGCCTCCTGGGTTCCTACCACCACCCTTGGGCCGGGATGAAGTGCCACCTTGTGCGTAGAAGCCCTGCACACAGGCAAGAAGCCCCCCAGGCCCGCGGGCGCGCCCGACCCTGGAGCCCCCTGGCTGGCTGCAGCCACAGGGAACGGGGGTTCTGAGTTGGCAGCCCCCATTCCCGAAGCATCCACGGGCAGTTCCCCGAAGGGCTGACACCGGCTGCGCCTCAGCAGCCGGACAACCTCCCTCCCTCTGGTCGGGCACTGCAAGCCACACAGCCACTTGTGTCCCCTGTGTCCCTGGAGGCCGCAGCGCGTTTTGGGTTTTGGCGCGGACGGGCCGCTCTCGGTTTCCGTAGTCCATTTGCCCCCGGAGCCTGCCAGACCCCTGGCCCCATGGGCGGGCCCTGCTGAGTCCCCGAGCGCCTCCTGGGTTCCTACCACCACCCTTGGGCCGGGATGAAGTGCCACCTTGTGCGTAGAAGCCCTGCACACAGGCAAGAAGCCCCCCAGGCCCGCGGGCGCGCCCGACCCTGGAGCCCCCTGGCTGGCTGCAGCCACAGGGAACGGGGGTTCTGAGTTGGCAGCCCCCATTCCCGAAGCATCCACGGGCAGTTCCCCGAAGGGCTGACACCGGCTGCGCCTCAGCAGCCAGACAACCTCCCTCCCTCTGGTCGGGCACTGCAAGCCACACAGCCACTTGTGTCCCCTGTGTCCCTGGAGGCCGCAGCGCGTTTTGGGTTTTGG
The DNA here is from genome assembly GCF_033115175.1 of Lepus europaeus. NCBI lineage: Eukaryota > Metazoa > Chordata > Mammalia > Lagomorpha > Leporidae > Lepus > Lepus europaeus. The sequence continues at coordinate 318,799 of NW_026909074.1, read as the reverse complement.
CGCGGACGGGCCCGTCTCGGCTTCCGTAGTCCATTTGCCCCGGAGCCTGCCAGACCCCTGGCCCCAGGGGCGGGCCCTGCTGAGTCCCCGAGTGCCTCCTGAGTTCCTGCCACCACCCTTGGGCCGGGATGTGGTGCCACCTTGTGCGTAGAAGCCCTGCACACAGGCAAGAAACCCCTAGGCCCGCGGGCGCGCCCGACCCTGGAGCCCCCTGGCTGGCTGCAGCCACAGGGAACGGGGGTTCTGAGTTGGCAGCCCCCATTCCCGAAGCATCCACGGGCAGTTCCCCGAAGGGCTGACACCGGCTGCGCCTCAGCAGCCAGACAACCTCCCTCCCTCTGGTCGGGCACTGCAAGCCACACAGCCACTTGTGTCCCCTGTGTCCCTGGAGGCCGCAGCGCGTTTTGGGTTTTGGCGCGGACGGGCCCCTCTCGGCTTCCGTAGTCCATTTGCCCCGGAGCCTGCCAGACCCCTGGCCTCAGGGGCGGGCCCTGCTGAGTCCCCGAGTGCCTCCTGAGTTCCTGCCACCACCCTTGGGCCGGGATGTGGTGCCACCTTGTGCGTAGAAGCCCTGCACACAGGCAAGAAGCCCCCCAGGCCCGCGGGCGCGCCCGACCCTGGAGCCCCCTGGCTGGCTGCAGCCACAGGGAACGGGGGTTCTGAGTTGGCAGCCCCCATTCCCGAAGCATCCACGGGCAGTTCCCCGAAGGGCTGACACCGGCTGCGCCTCAGCAGCCAGACAACCTCCCTCCCTCTGGTCGGGCACTGCAAGCCACACAGCCACTTGTGTCCCCTGTGTCCCTGGAGGCCGCAGCGCGTTTTGGGTTTTGGCGCGGACGGGCCCCTCTCGGCTTCCGTAGTCCATTTGCCCCGGAGCCTGCCAGACCCCTGGCCTCAGGGGCGGGCCCTGCTGAGTCCCCGAGTGCCTCCTGAGTTCCTGCCACCACCCTTGGGCCGGGATGTGGTGCCACCTTGTGCGTAGAAGCCCTGCACACAGGCAAGAAGCCCCTAGGCCCGCGGGCGCGCCCGACCCTGGAGCCCCCTGGCTGGCTGCAGCCACAGGGAACGGGGGTTCTGAGTTGGCAGCCCCCATTCCCGAAGCATCCACGGGCAGTTCCCCGAAGGGCTGACACCGGCTGCGCCTCAGCAGCCAGACAACCTCCCTCCCTCTGGTCGGGCACTGCAAGCCACACAGCCACTTGTGTCCCCTGTGTCCCTGGAGGCCGCAGCGTGTTTTGGGTTTTGGCGCGGACGGGCCCCTCTCGGCTTCCGTAGTCCATTTGCCCCCGGAGCCTTCCAGACCCCTGGCCCCAGGGGCGGGCCCTGCTGAGTCCCCGAGCGCCTCCTGGGTTCCTGCCACCACCCTTGGGCCGGGATGAGGTGCCACCTTGTGCGTAGAAGCCCTGCACACAGGCAAGAAGCCCCCCAGGCCCGCGGGCGCGCCCGACCCTGGAGCCCCCTGGCTGGCTGCAGCCACAGGGAACGGGGGTTCTGAGTTGGCAGCCCCCATTCCCGAAGCATCCACGGGCAGTTCCCCGAAGGGCTGACACCGGCTGCGCCTCAGCAGCCAGACAACCTCCCTCCCTCTGGTCGGGCACTGCAAGCCACACAGCCACTTGTGTCCCCTGTGTCCCTGGAGGCCGCAGCGCGTTTTGGGTTTTGGCGCGGACGGGCCCCTCTCGGCTTCCGTAGTCTATTTGCCCCCGGAGCCTGCCAGACCCCTGGCCCCAGGGGCGGGCCCTGCTGAGTCCCAGAGCGCCTCCTGGGTTCCTGCCACCACCCTTGGGCCGGGATGAGGTGCCACCTTGTGCGTAGAAGCCCTGCACACAGGCAAGAAGCCCCCCAGGCCCGCGGGCGCGCCCGACCCTGGAGCCCCCTGGCTGGCTGCAGCCACAGGGAACGGGGGTTCTGAGTTGGCAGCCCCCATTCCCGAAGCATCCACGGGCAGTTCCCTGAAGGGCTGACACCGGCTGCGCCTCAGCAGCCAGACAACCTCCCTCCCTCTGGTCGGGCACTGCAAGCCACACAGCCACTTGTGTCCCCTGTGTCCCTGGAGGCCGCAGCGCGTTTTGGGTTTTGGCGCGGACGGGCCCCTCTCGGCTTCCGTAGTCCATTTGCCCCGGAGCCTGCCAGACCCCTGGCCCCAGGGGCGGGCCCTGCTGAGTCCCCGAGTGCCTCCTGAGTTCCTGCCACCACCCTTGTGCCGGGATGTGGTGCCACCTTGTGCGTAGAAGCCCTGCACACAGGCAAGAAGCCCCTAGGCTCGCGGGCGCGCCCGACCCTGGAGCCCCCTGGCTGGCTGCAGCCACAGGGAACGGGGGTTCTGAGTTGGCAGCCCCCATTCCCGAAGCATCCACGGGCAGTTCCCCGAAGGGCTGACACCGGCTGCGCCTCAGCAGCCAGACAACCTCCCTCCCTCTGGTCGGGCACTGCAAGCCACACAGCCACTTGTGTCCCCTTTGTCCCTGGAGGCCGCAGCGCGTTTTGGGTTTTGGCGCGGACGGGCCCCTCTCGGCTTCCGTAGTCCATTTGCCCCGGAGCCTGCCAGAACCCTGGCCCCAGAGGTGGGCCCTGCTGAGTCCCCGAGCGCCTCCTGAGTTCCTGCCACCACCCTTGGGCCGGGATGAGGTGCCACCTTGTGCGTAGAAGCCCTGCACACAGGCAAGAAGCCCCCCAGGCCCGCGGGCGCGCCCGACCCTGGAGCCCCCTGGCTGGCTGCAGCCACAGGGAACGGGGGTTCTGAGTTGGCAGCCCCCATTCCCGAAGCATCCACGGGCAGTTCCCCGAAGGGCTGACACCGGCTGCGCCTCAGCAGCCAGACAACCTCCCTCCCTCTGGTCGGGCACTGCAAGCCACACAGCCACTTGTGTCCCCTTTGTCCCTGGAGGCCGCAGCGCGTTTTGGGTTTTGGCGCGGACGGGCCCCTCTCGGCTTCCGTAGTCCATTTGCCCCGGAGCCTGCCAGACCCCTGGCCCCAGAGGTGGGCCCTGCTGAGTCCCCGAGCGCCTCCTGAGTTCCTGCCACCACCCTTGGGCCGGGATGAGGTGCCACCTTGTGCGTAGAAGCCCTGCACACAGGCAAGAAGCCCCCCAGGCCCGCGGGCGCGCCCGACCCTGGAGCCCCCTGGCTGGCTGCAGCCACAGGGAACGGGGGTTCTGAGTTGGCAGCCCCCATTCCCGAAGCATCCACGGGCAGTTCCCCGAAGGGCTGACACCGGCTGCGCCTCAGCAGCCGGACAACCTCCCTCCCTCTGGTCGGGCACTGCAAGCCGCACAGCCACTTGTGTCCCCTGTGTCCCTGGAGGCCGCAGCGCGTTTTGGGTTTTGGCGCGGACGGGCCGCTCTCGGTTTCCGTAGTCCATTTGCCCCCGGAGCCTGCCAGACCCCTGGCCCCATGGGCGGGCCCTGCTGAGTCCCCGAGCGCCTCCTGGATTCCTACCACCACCCTTGGGCCGGGATGAAGTGCCACCTTGTGCGTAGAAGCCCTGCACACAGGCAAGAAGCCCCCCAGGCCCGCGGGCGCGCCCGACCCTGGAGCCCCCTGGCTGGCTGCAGCCACAGGGAACGGGGGTTCTGAGTTGGCAGCCCCCATTCCCGAAGCATCCACGGGCAGTTCCCCGAAGGGCTGACACCGGCTGCGCCTCAGCAGCCAGACAACCTCCCTCCCTCTGGTCGGGCACTGCAAGCCACACAGCCACTTGTGTCCCCTGTGTCCCTGGAGGCCGCAGCGTGTTTTGGGTTTTGGCGCGGAGGGGCCCCTCTCGGCTTCCGTAGTCCATTTGCCCCCGGAGCCTGCCAGACCCCTGGCCCCAGGGGCGGGCCCTGCTGAGTCCCCGAGCGCCTCCTGGGTTCCTGCCACCACCCTTGGGCCGGGATGAGGTGCCACCTTGTGCGTAGAAGCCCTGCACACAGGCAAGAAGCCCCCCAGGCCCGCGGGCGCGCCCGACCCTGGAGCCCCCTGGCTGGCTGCAGCCACAGGGAACGGGGGTTCTGAGTTGGCAGCCCCCATTCCCGAAGCATCCACGGGCAGTTCCCCGAAGGGCTGACACCGGCTGCGCCTCAGCAGCCAGACAACCTCCCTCCCTCTGGTCGGGCACTGCAAGCCACACAGCCACTTGTGTCCCCTGTGTCCCTGGAGGCCGCAGCGCGTTTTGGGTTTTGGCGCGGACGGGCCCCTCTCGGCTTCCGTAGTCCATTTGCCCCGGAGCCGGCCAGACCCCTGGCCCCAGGGGTGGGCCCTTCTGAGTCCCCGAGTGCCTCCTGAGTTCCTGCCACCACCCTTGGCCCGGGATGTGGTGCCACCTTGTGCGTAGAAGCCCTGCACACAGGCAAGAAACCCCTGGGCCCGCGGGCGCGCCCGACCCTGGAGCCCCCTGGCTGGCTGCAGCCACAGGGAACGGGGGTTCTGAGTTGGCAGCCCCCATTCCCGAAGCATCCACGGGCAGTTCCCCGAAGGGCTGACACCGGCTGCGCCTCAGCAGCCAGACAACCTCCCTCCCTCTGGTCGGGCACTGCAAGCCACACAGCCACTTGTGTCCCCTGTGTCCCTGGAGGCCGCAGCGCGTTTTGGGTTTTGGCGCGGACGGGCCCCTCTCGGCTTCCGTAGTCCATTTGCCCCGGAGCCTGCCAGAAACCTGGCCCCAGGGGCGGGCCCTGCTGAGTCCCCGAGTGCCTCCTGAGTTCCTGCCACCACCCTTGGGCCGGGATGTGGTGCCACCTTGTGCGTAGAAGCCCTGCACACGGGCAAGAAGCCCCTAGGCCCGCGGGCGCGCCCGACCCTGGAGCCCCCTGGCTGGCTGCAGCCACAGGGAACGGGGGTTCTGAGTTGGCAGCCCCCATTCCCGAAGCATCCACGGGCAGTTCCCCGAAGGGCTGACACCGGCTGCGCCTCAGCAGCCGGACAACCTCCCTCCCTCTGGTCGGGCACTGCAAGCCACACAGCCACTTGTGTCCCCTGTGTCCCTGGAGGCCGCAGCGCGTTTTGGGTTTTGGCGCGGACGGGCCGCTCTCGGTTTCCGTAGTCCATTTGCCCCCGGAGCCTGCCAGACCCCTGGCCCCAGAGGTGGGCCCTGCTGAGTCCCCGAGCGCCTCCTGAGTTCCTGCCACCACCCTTGGGCCGGGATGAGGTGCCACCTTGTGCGTAGAAGCCCTGCACACAGGCAAGAAGCCCCCCAGGCCCGCGGGCGCGCCCGACCCTGGAGCCCCCTGGCTGGCTGCAGCCACAGGGAACGGGGGTTCTGAGTTGGCAGCCCCCATTCCCGAAGCATCCACGGGCAGTTCCCCGAAGGGCTGACACCGGCTGCGCCTCAGCAGCCGGACAACCTCCCTCCCTCTGGTCGGGCACTGCAAGCCACACAGCCACTTGTGTCCCCTGTGTCCCTGGAGGCCGCAGCGCGTTTTGGGTTTTGGCGCGGACGGGCCCCTCTCGGCTTCCGTAGTCCATTTGCCCCGGAGCCTGCCAGACCCCTGGCCCCAGAGGTGGGCCCTGCTGAGTCCCCGAGTGCCTCCTGAGTTCCTGCCACCACCCTTGGGCCGGGATGTGGTGCCACCTTGTGGGTAGAAGCCCTGCACAAAGGCAAGAAGCCCCTAGGCCCGCGGGCGCGCCCGACCCTGGAGCCCCCTGGCTGGCTGCAGCCACAGGGAACGGGGGTTCTGAGTTGGCAGCCCCCATTCCCGAAGCATCCACGGGCAGTTCCCCGAAGGGCTGACACCGGCTGCGCCTCAGCAGCCAGACAACCTCCCTCCCTCTGGTCGGGCACTGCAAGCCACACAGCCACTTGTGTCCCCTTTGTCCCTGGAGGCCGCAGCGCGTTTTGGGTTTTGGCGCGGACGGGCCCCTCTCGGCTTCCGTAGTCCATTTGCCCCGGAGCCTGCAAGACCCCTGGCCCCAGAGGTGGGCCCTGCTGAGTCCGCGAGCGCCTCCTGGGTTCTTGCCACCACCCTTGGGCCGGGATGAGGTGCCACCTTGTGCGTAGAAGCCCTGCACACAGGCAAGAAGCCCCCCAGGCCCGCGGGCGCGCCCGACCCTGGAGCCCCCTGGCTGGCTGCAGCCACAGGGAACGGGGGTTCTGAGTTGGCAGCCCCCATTCCCGAAGCATCCACGGGCAGTTCCCCGAAGGGCTGACACCGGCTGCGCCTCAGCAGCCAGACAACCTCCCTCCCTCTGGTCGGGCACTGCAAGCCACACAGCCACTTGTGTCCCCTGTGTCCCTGGAGGCCGCAGCGCATTTTGGGTTTTGGCGCGGACGGGCCCCTCTCGGCTTCCGTATTCCATTTGCCCCGGAGCCTGCCAGACCCCTTGCCCCAGGGGCGGGCCCTGCTGAGTCCCCGAGTGCCTCCTGAGTTCCTGCCACCACCCTTGGGCCGGGATGTGGTGCCACCTTGTGCGTAGAAGCCCTGCACACAGGCAAGAAGCCCCTAGGCCCGCGGGCGCGCCCGACCCTGGAGCCCCCTGGCTGGCTGCAGCCACAGGGAACGGGGGTTCTGAGTTGGCAGCCCCCATTCCCGAAGCATCCACGGGCAGTTCCCCGAAGGGCTGACACCGGCTGCGCCTCAGCAGCCAGACAACCTCCCTCCCTCTGGTCGGGCACTGCAAGCCACACAGCCACTTGTGTCCCCTTTGTCCCTGGAGGCCGCAGCGCGTTTTGGGTTTTGGCGCGGACGGGCCCCTCTCGGCTTCCGTAGTCCATTTGCCCCAGAGCCTGCCAGACCCCTGGCCCCAGAGGTGGGCCCTGCTGAGTCCCCGAGCGCCTCCTGAGTTCCTGCCACCACCCTTGGGCCGGGATGAGGTGCCACCTTGTGCGTAGAAGCCCTGCACACAGGCAAGAAGCCCCCCAGGCCCGCGGGCGCGCCCGACCCTGGAGCCCCCTGGCTGGCTGCAGCCACAGGGAACGGGGGTTCTGAGTTGGCAGCCCCCATTCCCGAAGCATCCACGGGCAGTTCCCCGAAGGGCTGACACCGGCTGCGCCTCAGCAGCCAGACAACCTCCCTCCCTCTGGTCGGGCACTGCAAGCCACACAGCCACTTGTGTCCCCTTTGTCCCTGGAGGCCGCAGCGCGTTTTGGGTTTTGGCACGGACGGGCCCCTCTCGGCTTCCGTAGTCCATTTGCCCCGGAGCCTGCCAGACCCCTGGCCCCAGAGGTGGGCCCTGCTGAGTCCCCGAGCGCCTCCTGAGTTCCTGCCACCACCCTTGGGCCGGGATGAGGTGCCACCTTGTGCGTAGAAGCCCTGCACACAGGCAAGAAGCCCCCCAGGCCCGCGGGCGCGCCCGACCCTGGAGCCCCCTGGCTGGCTGCAGCCACAGGGAACGGGGGTTCTGAGTTGGCAGCCCCCATTCCCGAAGCATCCACGGGCAGTTCCCCGAAGGGCTGACACCGGCTGCGCCTCAGCAGCCAGACAACCTCCCTCCCTCTGGTCGGGCACTGCAAGCCACACAGCCACTTGTGTCCCCTGTGTCCCTGGAGGCCGCAGCGTGTTTTGGGTTTTGGCGCGGACGGGCCCCTCTCGGCTTCCGTAGTCCATTTGCCCCCGGAGCCTTCCAGACCCCTGGCCGCAGGGGCGGGCCCTGCTGAGTCCCCGAGCGCCTCCTGGGTTCCTGCCACCACCCTTGGGCCAGGATGAGGTGCCACCTTGTGCGTAGAAGCCCTGCACACAGGCAAGAAGCCCCCCAGGCCCGCGGGCGCGCCCGACCCTGGAGCCCCCTGGCTGGCTGCAGCCACAGGGAACGGGGGTTCTGAGTTGGCAGCCCCCATTCCCGAAGCATCCACGGGCAGTTCCCCGAAGGGCTGACACCGGCTGCGCCTCAGCAGCCAGACAACCTCCCTCCCTCTGGTCGGGCACTGCAAGCCACACAGCCACTTGTGTCCCCTGTGTCCCTGGAGGCCGCAGCGCGTTTTGGGTTTTGGCGCGGACGGGCCCCTCTCGGCTTCCGTAGTCCATTTGCCCCGGAGCCTGCCAGACCCCTGGCCCCAGGGGCGGGCCCTGCTGAGTCCCCGAGTGCCTCCTGAGTTCCTGCCACCACCCTTGGGCCGGGATGTGGTGCCACCTTGTGCGTAGAAGCCCTGCACACAGGCAAGAAACCCCTAGGCCCGCGGGCGCACCCGACCCTGGAGCCCCCTGGCTGGCTGCAGCCACAGGGAACGGGGGTTCTGAGTTGGCAGCCCCCATTCCCGAAGCATCCACGGGCAGTTCCCCGAAGGGCTGACACCGGCTGCGCCTCAGCAGCCAGACAACCTCCCTCCCTCTGGTCGGGCACTGCAAGCCACACAGCCACTTGTGTCCCCTGTGTCCCTGGAGGCCGCAGCCCGTTTTGGGTTTTGGCGCGGACGGGCCCCTCTCGGCTTCCGTAGTCCATTTGCCCCGGAGCCTGCCAGACCCCTGGCCTCAGGGGCGGGCCCTGCTGAGTCCCCGAGTGCCTCCTGAGTTCCTGCCACCACCCTTGGGCCGGGATGTGGTGCCACCTTGTGCGTAGAAGCCCTGCACACAGGCAAGAAGCCCCTAGGCCCGTGGGCGCGCCCGACCCTGGAGCCCCCTGGCTGGCTGCAGCCACAGGGAACGGGGGTTCTGAGTTGGCAGCCCCCATTCCCGAAGCATCCACGGGCAGTTCCCCGAAGGGCTGACACCGGCTGCGCCTCAGCAGCCAGACAACCTCCCTCCCTCTGGTCGGGCACTGCAAGCCACACAGCCACTTGTGTCCCCTTTGTCCCTGGAGGCCGCAGCGCGTTTTGGGTTTTGGCGCGGACGGGCCCCTCTCGGCTTCCGTAGTCCATTTGCCCCGGAGCCTGCCAGACCCCTGGCCCCAGAGGTGGGCCCTGCTGAGTCCCCGAGCGCCTCCTGAGTTCCTGCCACCACCCTTGGGCCGGGATGAGGTGCCACCTTGTGCGTAGAAGCCCTGCACACAGGCAAGAAGCCCCCCAGGCCCGCGGGCGCGCCCGACCCTGGAGCCCCCTGGCTGGCTGCAGCCACAGGGAACGGGGGTTCTGAGTTGGCAGCCCCCATTCCCGAAGCATCCACGGGCAGTTCCCCGAAGGGCTGACACCGGCTGCGCCTCAGCAGCCGGACAACCTCCCTCCCTCTGGTCGGGCACTGCAAGCCACACAGCCACTTGTGTCCCCTGTGTCCCTGGAGGCCGCAGCGCGTTTTGGGTTTTGGCGCGGACGGGCCGCTCTCGGTTTCCGTAGTCCATTTGCCCCCGGAGCCTGCCAGACCCCTGGCCCCATGGGCGGGCCCTGCTGAGTCCCCGAGCGCCTCCTGGGTTCCTACCACCACCCTTGGGCCGGGATGAAGTGCCACCTTGTGCGTAGAAGCCCTGCACACAGGCAAGAAGCCCCCCAGGCCCGCGGGCGCGCCCGACCCTGGAGCCCCCTGGCTGGCTGCAGCCACAGGGAATGGGGGTTCTGAGTTGGCAGCCCCCATTCCCGAAGCATCCACGGGCAGTTCCCCGAAGGGCTGACACCGGCTGCGCCTCAGCAGCCAGACAACCTCCCTCCCTCTGGTCGGGCACTGCAAGCCACACAGCCACTTGTGTCCCCTGTGTCCCTGGAGGCCGCAGCGTGTTTTGGGTTTTGGCGCGGACGGGCCCCTCTCGGCTTCCGTAGTCCATTTGCCCCCGGAGCCTTCCAGACCCCTGGCCCCAGGGGCGGGCCCTGCTGAGTCCCCGAGCGCCTCCTGGGTTCCTGCCACCACCCTTGGGCCGGGATGAGGTGCCACCTTGTGCGTAGAAGCCCTGCACACAGGCAAGAAGCCCCCCAGGCCCGCGGGCGCGCCCAACCCTGGAGCCCCCTGGCTGGCTGCAGCCACAGGGAACGGGGGTTCTGAGTTGGCAGCCCCCATTCCCGAAGCATCCACGGGCAGTTCCCTGAAGGGCTGACACCGGCTGTGACTCTGCAGCCAGACAACCTCCCTCCCTCTGGTCGGGCACTGCAAGCCACACAGCCACTTGTGTCCCCTGTGTCCCTGGAGGCCGCAGCGCGTTTTGGGTTTTGGCGCGGACGGGCCCCTCTCTGCTTCCGTAGTCTATTTGCCCCCGGAGCCTGCCAGACCCCTGGCCCCAGGGGCGGGCCCTGCTGAGTCCCCGAGCGCCTCCTGGGTTCCTGCCACCACCCTTGGGCCGGGATGAGGTGCCACCTTGTGCGTAGAAGCCCTGCACACAGGCAAGAAGCCCCCCAGGCCCGCGGGCGCGCCCGACCCTGGAGCCCCCTGGCTGGCTGCAGCCACAGGGAACGGGGGTTCTGAGTTGGCAGCCCCCATTCCCGAAGCATCCACGGGCAGTTCCCCGAAGGGCTGACACCGGCTGCGCCTCAGCAGCCAGACAACCTCCCTCCCTCTGGTCGGGCACTGCAAGCCACACAGCCACTTGTGTCCCCTGTGTCCCTGGAGGCCGCAGCGCGTTTTGGGTTTTGGCGCGGACGGGCCCCTCTCGGCTTCCGTAGTCCATTTGCCCCGGAGCCTGCCAGACCCCTGGCCCCAGGGGCGGGCCCTGCTGAGTCCCCGAGTGCCTCCTGAGTTCCTGCCACCACCCTTGGGCCGGGATGTGGTGCCACCTTGTGCGTAGAAGCCCTGCACACAGGCAAGAAGCCCCTAGGCCCGCGGGCGCGCCCGACCCTGGAGCCCCCTGGCTGGCTGCAGCCACAGGGAACGGGGGTTCTGAGTTGGCAGCCCCCATTCCCGAAGCATCCACGGGCAGTTCCCCGAAGGGCTGACACCGGCTGCGCCTCAGCAGCCAGACAACCTCCCTCCCTCTGGTCGGGCACTGCAAGCCACACAGCCACTTGTGTCCCCTGTGTCCCTGGAGGCCGCAGCGCGTTTTGGGTTTTGGCGCGGACGGGCCCCTCTCGGCTTCCGTAGTCCATTTCCCCCGAGCCGGCCAGACCCCTGGCCCCAGAGGTGGGCCCTGCTGAGTCCCCGAGCGCCTCCTGAGTTCCTGCCACCACCCTTGGGCCGGGATGAGGTGCCACCTTGTGCGTAGAAGCCCTGCACACAGGCAAGAAGCCCCCCAGGCCCGCGGGCGCGCCCGACCCTGGAGCCCCCTGGCTGGCTGCAGCCACATGAACGGGGGTTCTGAGTTGGCAGCCCCCATTCCCGAAGCATCCACGGGCAGTTCCCCGAAGGGCTGACACCGGCTGCGCCTCAGCAGCCAGACAACCTCCCTCCCTCTGGTCGGGCACTGCAAGCCACACAGCCACTTGTGTCCCCTTTGTCCCTGGAGGCCGCAGCGCGTTTTGGGTTTTGGCGCGGACGGGCCCCTCTCGGCTTCCGTAGTCCATTTGCCCCGGAGCCTGCCAGACCCCTGGCCCCAGAGGTGGGCCCTGCTGAGTCCCCGAGCGCCTCCTGAGTTCCTGCCACCACCCTTGGGCCGGGATGAGGTGCCACCTTGTGCGTAGAAGCCCTGCACACAGGCAAGAAGCCCCCCAGGCCCGTGGGCGCGCCCGACCCTGGAGCCCCCTGGCTGGCTGCAGCCACAGGGAACGGGGGTTCTGAGTTGGCAGCCCCCATTCCCGAAGCATCCACGGGCAGTTCCCCGAAGGGCTGACACCGGCTGCGCCTCAGCAGCCGGACAACCTCCCTCCCTCTGGTCGGGCACTGCAAGCCACACAGCCACTTGTGTCCCCTGTGTCCCTGGAGGCCGCAGCGCGTTTTGGGTTTTGGCGCGGACTGGCCGCTCTCGGTTTCCGTAGTCCATTTGCCCCCGGAGCCTGCCAGACCCCTGGCCCCATGGGCGGGCCCTGCTGAGTCCCCGAGCGCCTCCTGGGTTCCTACCACCACCCTTGGGCCGGGATGAAGTGCCACCTTGTGCGTAGAAGCCCTGCACACAGGCAAGAAGCCCCCCAGGCCCGCGGGCGCGCCCGACCCTGGAGCCCCCTGGCTGGCTGCAGCCACAGGGAACGGGGGTTCTGAGTTGGCAGCCCCCATTCCCGAAGCATCCACGGGCAGTTCCCCGAAGGGCTGACACCGGCTGCGCCTCAGCAGCCAGACAACCTCCCTCCCTCTGGTCGGGCACTGCAAGCCACACAGCCACTTGTGTCCCCTTTGTCCCTGGAGGCCGCAGCGCGTTTTGGGTTTTGGCGCGGACGGGCCCCTCTCGGCTTCCGTAGTCCATTTGCCCCGGAGCCTGCCAGACCCCTGGCCCCAGAGGTGGGCCCTGCTGAGTCCCCGAGCGCCTCCTGAGTTCCTGCCACCACCCTTGGGCCGGGATGAGGTGCCACCTTGTGCGTAGAAGCCCTGCACACAGGCAAGAAGCCCCCCAGGCCCGCGGGCGCGCCCGACCCTGGAGCCCCCTGGCTGGCTGCAGCCACAGGGAACGGGGGTTCTGAGTTGGCAGCCCCCATTCCCGAAGCATCCACGGGCAGTTCCCCGAAGGGCTGACACCGGCTGCGCCTCAGCAGCCAGACAACCTCCCTCCCTCTGGTCGGGCACTGCAAGCCACACAGCCACTTGTGTCCCCTTTGTCCCTGGAGGCCGCAGCGCGTTTTGGGTTTTGGCGCGGACGGGCCCCTCTCGGCTTCCGTAGTCCATTTGCCCCGGAGCCTGCCAGACCCCTGGCCCCAGAGGTGGGCCCTGCTGAGTCCCCGAGCGCCTCCTGAGTTCCTGCCACCACCCTTGGGCCGGGATGAGGTGCCACCTTGTGCGTAGAAGCCCTGCACACAGGCAAGAAGCCCCCCAGGCCCGCGGGCGCGCCCGACCCTGGAGCCCCCTGGCTGGCTGCAGCCACAGGGAACGGGGGTTCTGAGTTGGCAGCCCCCATTCCCGAAGCATCCACGGGCAGTTCCCCGAAGGGCTGACACCGGCTGCGCCTCAGCAGCCGGACAACCTCCCTCCCTCTGGTCGGGCACTGCAAGCCACACAGCCACTTGTGTCCCCTGTGTCCCTGGAGGCCGCAGCGCGTTTTGGGTTTTGGCGCGGACGGGCCGCTCTCGGTTTCCGTAGTCCATTTGCCCCCGGAGCCTGCCAGACCCCTGGCCCCATGGGCGGGCCCTGCTGAGTCCCCGAGCGCCTCCTGGGTTCCTGCCACCACCCTTGGGCCGGGATGAAGTGCCACCTTGTGCGTAGAAGCCCTGCACACAGGCAAGAAGCCCCCCAGGCCCGCGGGCGCGCCCGACCCTGGAGCCCCCTGGCTGGCTGCAGCCACAGGGAACGGGGGTTCTGAGTTGGCAGCCCCCATTCCCGAAGCATCCACGGGCAGTTCCCCGAAGGGCTGACACCGGCTGCGCCTCAGCAGCCAGACAACCTCCCTCCCTCTGGTCGGGCACTGCAAGCCACACAGCCACTTGTGTCCCCTGTGTCCCTGGAGGCCGCAGCGCGTTTTGGGTTTTGGCGCGGACGGGCCGCTCTCGGTTTCCGTAGTCCATTTGCCCCCGGAGCCTGCCAGACCCCTGGCCCCATGGGCGGGCCCTGCTGAGTCCCCGAGCGCCTCCTGGGTTCCTACCACCACCCTTGGGCCGGGATGAAGTGCCACCTTGTGCGTAGAAGCCCTGCACAGAGGCAAGAAGCCCCCCAGGCCCGCGGGCGCGCCCGACCCTGGAGCCCCCTGGCTGGCTGCAGCCACAGGGAACGGGGGTTCTGAGTTGGCAGCCCCCATTCCCGAAGCATCCACGGGCAGTTCCCCGAAGGGCTGACACCGGCTGCGCCTCAGCAGCCAGACAACCTCCCTCCCTCTGGTCGGGCACTGCAAGCCACACAGCCACTTGTGTCCCCTGTGTCCCTGGAGGCCGCAGCGCGTTTTGGGTTTTGGCGCGGACGGGCCCCTCTCGGCTTCCGTAGTCCATTTGCCCCGGAGCCGGCCAGACCCCTGGCCCCAGGGGCGGGCCCTGCTGAGTCCCCGAGTGCCTCCTGAGTTCCTGCCACCACCCTTGGCCCGGGATGTGGTGCCACCTTGTGCGTAGAAGCCCTGCACACAGGCAAGAAACCCCTAGGCCCGCGGGCGCGCCCGACCCTGGAGCCCCCTGGCTGGCTGCAGCCACAGGGAACGGGGGTTCTGAGTTGGCAGCCCCCATTCCCGAAGCATCCACGGGCAGTTCCCCGAAGGGCTGACACCGGCTGCGCCTCAGCAGCCAGACAACCTCCCTCCCTCTGGTCGGGCACTGCAAGCCACACAGCCACTTGTGTCCCCTGTGTCCCTGGAGGCCGCAGCGCGTTTTGGGTTTTGGCGCGGACGGGCCCCTCTCGGCTTCCGTAGTCCATTTGCCCCGGAGCCTGCCAGACCCCTGGCCCCAGGGGCGGGCCCTGCTGAGTCCCCGAGTGCCTCCTGAGTTCCTGCCACCACCCTTGGGCCGGGATGTGGTGCCACCTTGTGCGTAGAAGCCCTGCACACGGGCAAGAAGCCCCTAGGCCCGCGGGCGCGCCCGACCCTGGAGCCCCCTGGCTGGCTGCAGCCACAGGGAACGGGGGTTCTGAGTTGGCAGCCCCCATTCCCGAAGCATCCACGGGCAGTTCCCCGAAGGGCTGACACCGGCTGCGCCTCAGCAGCCAGACAACCTCCCTCCCTCTGGTCGGGCACTGCAAGCCACACAGCCACTTGTGTCCCCTTTGTCCCTGGAGGCCGCAGCGCGTTTTGGGTTTTGGCGCGGACGGGCCCCTCTCGGCTTCCGTAGTCCATTTGCCCCGGAGCCTGCCAGACCCCTGGCCCCAGAGGTGGGCCCTGCTGAGTCCCCGAGCGCCTCCTGAGTTCCTGCCACCACCCTTGGGCCGGGATGAGGTGCCACCTTGTGCGTAGAAGCCCTGCACACAGGCAAGAAGCCCCCCAGGCCCGCGGGCGCGCCCGACCCTGGAGCCCCCTGGCTGGCTGCAGCCACAGGGAACGGGGGTTCTGAGTTGGCAGCCCCCATTCCCGAAGCATCCACGGGCAGTTCCCCGAAGGGCTGACACCGGCTGCGCCTCAGCAGCCGGACAACCTCCCTCCCTCTGGTCGGGCACTGCAAGCCACACAGCCACTTGTGTCCCCTGTGTCCCTGGAGGCCGCAGCGCGTTTTGGGTTTTGGCGCGGACGGGCCGCTCTCGGTTTCCGTAGTCCATTTGCCCCCGGAGCCTGCCAGACCCCTGGCCCCATGGGCGGGCCCTGCTGAGTCCCCGAGCGCCTCCTGGGTTCCTACCACCACCCTTGGGCCGGGATGAAGTGCCACCTTGTGCGTAGAAGCCCTGCACACAGGCAAGAAGCCCCCCAGGCCCGCGGGCGCGCCCGACCCTGGAGCCCCCTGGCTGGCTGCAGCCACAGGGAACGGGGGTTCTGAGTTGGCAGCCCCCATTCCCGAAGCATCCACGGGCAGTTCCCCGAAGGGCTGACACCGGCTGCGCCTCAGCAGCCAGACAACCTCCCTCCCTCTGGTCGGGCACTGCAAGCCACACAGCCACTTGTGTCCCCTGTGTCCCTGGAGGCCGCAGCGTGTTTTGGGTTTTGGCGCGGACGGGCCCCTCTCGGCTTCCGTAGTCCATTTGCCCCCGGAGCCTTCCAAACCCCTGGCCCCAGGGGCGGGCCCTGCTGAGTCCGCGAGCGCCTCCTGGGTTCCTGCCACCACCCTTGGGCCGGGATGAGGTGCCACCTTGTGCGTAGAAGCCCTGCACACAGGCAAGAAGCC
Source organism: Lepus europaeus (assembly GCF_033115175.1). Classification (NCBI taxonomy): domain Eukaryota; kingdom Metazoa; phylum Chordata; class Mammalia; order Lagomorpha; family Leporidae; genus Lepus; species Lepus europaeus. The sequence continues at coordinate 303,231 of NW_026909074.1, read as the reverse complement.
CCCCAGGCCCGCGGGCGCGCCCGACCCTGGAGCCCCCTGGCTGGCTGCAGCCACAGGGAACGGGGGTTCTGAGTTGGCAGCCCCCATTCCCGAAGCATCCACGGGCAGTTCCCCGAAGGGCTGACACCGGCTGCGCCTCAGCAGCCAGACAACCTCCCTCCCTCTGGTCGGGCACTGCAAGCCACACAGCCACTTGTGTCCCCTGTGTCCCTGGAGGCCGCAGCGCGTTTTGGGTTTTGGCGCGGACGGGCCCCTCTCGGCTTCCGTAGTCCATTTGCCCCGGAGCCTGCCAGACCCCTGGCCCCAGGGGCGGGCCCTGCTGAGTCCCCGAGTGCCTCCTGAGTTCCTGCCACCACCCTTGGGCCGGGATGTGGTGCCACCTTGTGCGTAGAAGCCCTGCACACAGGCAAGAAGCCCCTAGGCCCGCGGGCGCGCCCGACCCTGGAGCCCCCTGGCTGGCTGCAGCCACAGGGAACGGGGGTTCTGAGTTGGCAGCCCCCATTCCCGAAGCATCCACGGGCAGTTCCCCGAAGGGCTGACACCGGCTGCGCCTCAGCAGCCAGACAACCTCCCTCCCTCTGGTCGGGCACTGCAAGCCAACAGCCACTTGTGTCCCCTTTGTCCCTGGAGGCCGCAGCGCGTTTTGGGTTTTGGCGCGGACGGGCCCCTCTCGGCTTCCGTAGTCCATTTGCCCCGGAGCCTGCCAGACCCCTGGCCCCAGAGGTGGGCCCTGCTGAGTCCCCGAGCGCCTCCTGAGTTCCTGCCACCACCCTTGGGCCGGGATGAGGTGCCACCTTGTGCGTAGAAGCCCTGCACACAGGCAAGAAGCCCCCCAGGCCCGCGGGCGCGCCCGACCCTGGAGCCCCCTGGCTGGCTGCAGCCACAGGGAACGGGGGTTCTGAGTTGGCAGCCCCCATTCCCGAAGCATCCACGGGCAGTTCCCCGAAGGGCTGACACCGGCTGCGCCTCAGCAGCCGGACAACCTCCCTCCCTCTGGTCGGGCACTGCAAGCCACACAGCCACTTGTGTCCCCTGTGTCCCTGGAGGCCGCAGCGCGTTTTGGGTTTTGGCGCGGACGGGCCGCTCTCGGTTTCCGTAGTCCATTTGCCCCGGAGCCTGCCAGACCCCTGGCCCCAGGGGCGGGCCCTGCTGAGTCCCCGAGCGCCTCCTGGGTTCCTACCACCACCCTTGGGCCGGGATGAAGTGCCACCTTGTGCGTAGAAGCCCTGCACACAGGCAAGAAGCCCCCCAGGCCCGCGGGCGCGCCCGACCCTGGAGCCCCCTGGCTGGCTGCAGCCACAGGGAACGGGGGTTCTGAGTTGGCAGCCCCCATTCCCGAAGCATCCACGGGCAGTTCCCCGAAGGGCTGACACCGGCTGCGCCTCAGCAGCCAGACAACCTCCCTCCCTCTGGTCGGGCACTGCAAGCCACACAGCCACTTGTGTCCCCTGTGTCCCTGGAGGCCGCAGCGTGTTTTGGGTTTTGGCGCGGACGGGCCCCTCTCGGCTTCCGTAGTCCATTTGCCCCCGGAGCCTGCCAGACCCCTGGCCCCAGGGGCGGGCCCTGCTGAGTCCCCGAGCGCCTCCTGGGTTCCTGCCACCACCCTTGGGCCGGGATGAGGTGCCACCTTGTGCGTAGAAGCCCTGCACACAGGCAAGAAGCCCCCCAGGCCCGCGGGCGCGCCCGACCCTGGAGCCCCCTGGCTGGCTGCAGCCACAGGGAACGGGGGTTCTGAGTTGGCAGCCCCCATTCCCGAAGCATCCACGGGCAGTTCCCCGAAGGGCTGACACCGGCTGCGCCTCAGCAGCCAGACAACCTCCCTCCCTCTGGTCGGGCACTGCAAGCCACATAGCCACTTGTGTCCCCTGTGTCCCTGGAGGCCGCAGCGCGTTTTGGGTTTTGGCGCGGACGGGCCCCTCTCGGCTTCCGTAGTCCATTTGCCCCGGAGCCTGCCAGACCCCTGGCCCCAGGGGCGGGCCCTGCTGAGTCCCCGAGTGCCTCCTGAGTTCCTGCCACCACCCTTGGGCCGGGATGTGGTGCCACCTTGTGCGTAGAAGCCCTGCACACAGGCAAGAAGCCCCTAGGCCCGCGGGCGCGCCCGACCCTGGAGCCCCCTGGCTGGCTGCAGCCACAGGGAACGGGGGTTCTGAGTTGGCAGCCCCCATTCCCGAAGCATCCACGGGCAGTTCCCCGAAGGGCTGACACCGGCTGCGCCTCAGCAGCCAGACAACCTCCCTCCCTCTGGTCGGGCACTGCAAGCCACACAGCCACTTGTGTCCCCTGTGTCCCTGGAGGCCGCAGCGCGTTTTGGGTTTTTGCGCGGACGGGCCGCTCTCGGTTTCCGTAGTCCATTTGCCCCCGGAGCCTGCCAGACCCCTGGCCCCAGGGGCGGGCCCTGCTGAGTCCCCGAGTGCCTCCTGAGTTCCTGCCACCACCCTTGGGCCGGGATGTGGTGCCACCTTGTGCGTAGAAGCCCTGCACACAGGCAAGAAGCCCCTAGGCCCGCGGGCGCGCCCGACCCAGGAGCCCCCTGGCTGGCTGCAGCCACAGGGAACGGGGGTTCTGAGTTGGCAGCCCCCATTCCCGAAGCATCCACGGGCAGTTCCCCGAAGGGCTGACACCGGCTGCGCCTCAGCAGCCAGACAGCCTCCCTCCCTCTGGTCGGGCACTGCAAGCCACACAGCCACTTGTGTCCCCTTTGTCCCTGGAGGCCGCAGCGCGTTTTGGTTTTGGCGCGGACGGGCCCCTCTCGGCTTCCGTAGTCCATTTGCCCCGGAGCCTGCCAGACCCCTGGCCCCAGAGGTGGGCCCTGCTGAGTCCCCGAGCGCCTCCTGAGTTCCTGCCACCACCCTTGGGCCGGGATGAGGTGCCACCTTGTGCGTAGAAGCCCTGCACACAGGCAAGAAGCCCCCCAGGCCCGCGGGCGCGCCCGACCCTGGAGCCCCCTGGCTGGCTGCAGCCACAGGGAACGGGGGTTCTGAGTTGGCAGCCCCCATTCCCGAAGCATCCACGGGCAGTTCCCCGAAGGGCTGACACCGGCTGCGCCTCAGCAGCCGGACAACCTCCCTCCCTCTGGTCGGGCACTGCAAGCCACACAGCCACTTGTGTCCCCTGTGTCCCTGGAGGCCGCAGCGCGTTTTGGGTTTTGGCGCGGACGGGCCCCTCTCGGCTTCCGTAGTCCATTTGCCCCGGAGCCTGCCAGACCCCTGGCCCCAGGGGCGGGCCCTGCTGAGTCCCCGAGTGCCTCCTGAGTTCCTGCCACCACCCTTGGGCCGGGATGAGGTGCCACCTTGTGCGTAGAAGCCCTGCACACAGGCAAGAAGCCCCTAGGCCCGCGGGCGCGCCCGACCCTGGAGCCCCCTGGCTGGCTGCAGCCACAGGGAACGGGGGTTCTGAGTTGGCAGCCCCCATTCCCGAAGCATCCACGGGCAGTTCCCCGAAGGGCTGACACCGGCTGCGCCTCAGCAGCCAGACAACCTCCCTCCCTCTGGTCGGGCACTGCAAGCCACACAGCCACTTGTGTCCCCTGTGTCCCTGGAGGCCGCAGCGTGTTTTGGGTTTTGGCGCAGACGGGCCCAACTCGGCTTCCGTAGTCCATTTGCCCCCGGAGCCTTCCAGACCCCTGGCCCCAGGGGCGGGCCCTGCTGAGTCCCCGAGCGCCTCCTGGGTTCCTGCCACCACCCTTGGGCCGGGATGAGGTGCCACCTTGTGCGTAGAAGCCCTGCACACAGGCAAGAAGCCCCCCAGGCCCGCGGGCGCGCCCGACCCTGGAGCCCCCTGGCTGGCTGCAGCCACAGGGAACGGGGGTTCTGAGTTGGCAGCCCCCATTCCCGAAGCATCCACGGGCAGTTCCCCGAAGGGCTGACACCGGCTGCGCCTCAGCAGCCAGACAACCTCCCTCCCTCTGGTCGGGCACTGCAAGCCACACAGCCACTTGTGTCCCCTGTGTCCCTGGAGGCCGCAGCGCGTTTTGGGTTTTGGCGCGGACGGGCCCCTCTCGGCTTCCGTAGTCCATTTGCCCCCGGAGCCTGCCAGACCCCTGGCCCCATGGGCGGGCCCTGCTGAGTCCCCGAGCGCCTCCTGGGTTCCTACCACCACCCTTGGGCCGGGATGAAGTGCCACCTTGTGCGTAGAAGCCCTGCACACAGGCAAGAAGCCCCCCAGGCCCGCGGGCGCGCCCGACCCTGGAGCCCCCTGGCTGGCTGCAGCCACAGGGAACGGGGGTTCTGAGTTGGCAGCCCCCATTCCCGAAGCATCCACGGGCAGTTCCCCGAAGGGCTGACACCGGCTGCGCCTCAGCAGCCAGACAACCTCCCTCCCTCTGGTCGGGCACTGCAAGCCACACAGCCACTTGTGTCCCCTGTGTCCCTGGAGGCCGCAGCGTGTTTTGGGTTTTGGCGCGGACGGGCCCCTCTCGGCTTCCGTAGTCCATTTGCCCCCGGAGCCTTCCAGACCCCTGGCCCCAGGGGCGGGCCCTGCTGAGTCCCCGAGCGCCTCCTGGGTTCCTGCCACCACCCTTGGGCCGGGATGAGGTGCCACCTTGTGCGTAGAAGCCCTGCACACAGGCAAGAAGCCCCCCAGGCCCGCGGGCGCGCCCGACCCTGGAGCCCCCTGGCTGGCTGCAGCCACAGGGAACGGGGGTTCTGAGTTGGCAGCCCCCATTCCCGAAGCATCCATGGGCAGTTCCCCGAAGGGCTGACACCGGCTGCGCCTCAGCAGCCAGACAACCTCCCTCCCTCTGGTCGGGCACTGCAAGCCACACAGCCACTTGTGTCCCCTGTGTCCCTGGAGGCCGCAGCGCGTTTTGGGTTTTGGCGCGGACGGGCCGCTCTCGGTTTCCGTAGTCCATTTGCCCCCGGAGCCTGCCAGACCCCTGGCCCCATGGGCGGGCCCTGCTGAGTCCCCGAGCGCCTCCTGGGTTCCTACCACCACCCTTGGGCCGGGATGAAGTGCCACCTTGTGCGTAGAAGCCCTGCACACAGGCAAGAAGCCCCCCAGGCCCGCGGGCGCGCCCGACCCTGGAGCCCCCTGGCTGGCTGCAGCCACAGGGAACGGGGGTTCTGAGTTGGCAGCCCCCATTCCCGAAGCATCCACGGGCAGTTCCCCGAAGGGCTGACACCGGCTGCGCCTCAGCAGCCAGACAACCTCCCTCCCTCTGGTCGGGCACTGCAAGCCACACAGCCACTTGTGTCCCCTGTGTCCCTGGAGGCCGCAGCGTGTTTTGGGTTTTGGCGCGGACGGGCCCCTCTCGGCTTCCGTAGTCCATTTGCCCCCGGAGCCTTCCAGACCCCTGGCCCCAGGGGCGGGCCCTGCTGAGTCCCCGAGCGCCTCCTGGGTTCCTGCCACCACCCTTGGGCCGGGATGAGGTGCCACCTTGTGCGTAGAAGCCCTGCACACAGGCAAGAAGCCCCCCAGGCCCGCGGGCGCGCCCGACCCTGGAGCCCCCTGGCTGGCTGCAGCCACAGGGAACGGGGGTTCTGAGTTGGCAGCCCCCATTCCCGAAGCATCCACGGGCAGTTCCCCGAAGGGCTGACACCGGCTGCGCCTCAGCAGCCAGACAACCTCCCTCCCTCTGGTCGGGCACTGCAAGCCACACAGCCACTTGTGTCCCCTGTGTCCCTGGAGGCCGCAGCGCGTTTTGGGTTTTGGCACGGACGGGCCCCTCTCGGCTTCCGTAGTCCATTTGCCCCGGAGCCTGCCAGACCCCTGGCCCCAGGGGCGGGCCCTGCTGAGTCCCCGAGTGCCTCCTGAGTTCCTGCCACCACCCTTGGGCCGGGATGTGGTGCCACCTTGAGCGTAGAAGCCCTGCACACAGGCAAGAAGCCCCTAGGCCCGCGGGCGCGCCCGACCCTGGAGCCCCCTGGCTGGCTGCAGCCACAGGGAACGGGGGTTCTGAGTTGGCAGCCCCCATTCCCGAAGCATCCACGGGCAGTTCCCCGAAGGGCTGACACCGGCTGCGCCTCAGCAGCCAGACAACCTCCCTCCCTCTGGTCGGGCACTGCAAGCCACACAGCCACTTGTGTCCCCTGTGTCCCTGGAGGCCGCAGCGCGTTTTGGGTTTTGGCGCGGACGGGCCCCTCTCGGCTTCCGTAGTCCATTTGCCCCGGAGCCTGCCAGACCCCTGGCCCCAGGGGCGGGCCCTGCTGAGTCCCCGAGTGCCTCCTGAGTTCCTGCCACCACCCTTGGGCCGGGATGTGGTGCCACCTTGTGCGTAGAAGCCCTGCACACAGGCAAGAAACCCCTAGGCCCGCGGGCGCGCCCGACCCTGGAGCCCCCTGGCTGGCTGCAGCCACAGGGAACGGGGGTTCTGAGTTGGCAGCCCCCATTCCCGAAGCATCCACGGGCAGTTCCCCGAAGGGCTGACACCGGCTGCGCCTCAGCAGCCGGACAACCTCCCTCCCTCTGGTCGGGCACTGCAAGCCACACAGCCACTTGTGTCCCCTGTGTCCCTGGAGGCCGCAGCGCGTTTTGGGTTTTGGCGCGGACGGGCCCCTCTCGGCTTCCGTAGTCCATTTGCCCCGGAGCCTGCCAGACCCCTGGCCCCATGGGCGGGCCCTGCTGAGTCCCCGAGTGCCTCCTGAGTTCCTGCCACCACCCTTGGGCCGGGATGAGGTGCCACCTTGTGCGTAGAAGCCCTGCACACAGGCAAGAAGCCCCTAGGCCCGCGGGCGCGCCCGACCCTGGAGCCCCCTGGCTGGCTGCAGCCACAGGGAACGGGGGTTCTGAGTTGGCAGCCCCCATTCCCGAAGCATCCACGGGCAGTTCCCCGAAGGGCTGACACCGGCTGCGCCTCAGCAGCCAGACAACCTCCCTCCCTCTGGTCGGGCACTGCAAGCCACACAGCCACTTGTGTCCCCTGTGTCCCTGGAGGCCGCAGCGTGTTTTGGGTTTTGGCGCAGACGGGCCCAACTCGGCTTCCGTAGTCCATTTGCCCCCGGAGCCTTCCAGACCCCTGGCCCCAGGGGCGGGCCCTGCTGAGTCCCCGAGCGCCTCCTGGGTTCCTGCCACCACCCTTGGGCCGGGATGAGGTGCCACCTTGTGCGTAGAAGCCCTGCACACAGGCAAGAAGCCCCCCAGGCCCGCGGGCGCGCCCGATCCTGGAGCCCCCTGGCTGGCTGCAGCCACAGGGAACGGGGGTTCTGAGTTGGCAGCCCCCATTCCCGAAGCATCCACGGGCAGTTCCCCGAAGGGCTGACACCGGCTGCGCCTCAGCAGCCAGACAACCTCCCTCCCTCTGGTCGGGCACTGCAAGCCACACAGCCACTTGTGTCCCCTGTGTCCCTGGAGGCCGCAGCGCGTTTTGGGTTTTGGCGCGGACGGGCCGCTCTCGGTTTCCGTAGTCCATTTGCCCCCGGAGCCTGCCAGACCCCTGGCCCCAGGGGCGGGCCCTGCTGAGTCCCCGAGCGCCTTCTGGGTTCCTACCACCACCCTTGGGCCGGGATGAAGTGCCACCTTGTGCGTAGAAGCCCTGCACACAGGCAAGAAGCCCCCCAGGCCCGCGGGCGCGCCCGACCCTGGAGCCCCCTGGCTGGCTGCAGCCACAGGGAACGGGGGTTCTGAGTTGGCAGCCCCCATTCCCGAAGCATCCACGGGCATTTCCCCGAAGGGCTGACACCGGCTGCGCCTCAGCAGCCAGACAACCTCCCTCCCTCTGGTCGGGCACTGCAAGCCACACAGCCACTTGTGTCCCCTGTGTCCCTGGAGGCCGCAGCGTGTTTTGGGTTTTGGCGCGGACGGGCCCCTCTCGGCTTCCGTAGTCCATTTGCCCCCGGAGCCTTCCAGACCCCTGGCCCCAGGGGCGGGCCCTGCTGAGTCCCCGAGCGCCTCCTGGGTTCCTGCCACCACCCTTGGGAAGGGATGAGGTGCCACCTTGTGCGTAGAAGCCCTGCACACAGGCAAGAAGCCCCCCAGGCCCGCGGGCGCGCCCGACCCTGGAGCCCCCTGGCTGGCTGCAGCCACAGGGAACGGGGGTTCTGAGTTGGCAGCCCCCATTCCCGAAGCATCCACGGGCAGTTCCCCGAAGGGCTGACACCGGCTGCGCCTCAGCAGCCAGACAACCTCCCTCCCTCTGGTCGGGCACTGCAAGCCACACAGCCACTTGTGTCCCCTGTGTCCCTGGAGGCCGCAGCGTGTTTTGGGTTTTGGCGCGGACGGGCCCCTCTCGGCTTCCGTAGTCCATTTGCCCCCGGAGCCTTCCAGACCCCTGGCCCCAGGGGCGGGCCCTGCTGAGTCCCCGAGCGCCTCCTGGGTTCCTGCCACCACCCTTGGGCCGGGATGAGGTGCCACCTTGTGCGTAGAAGCCCTGCACACAGGCAAGAAGCCCCCCAGGCCCGCGGGCGCGCCCGACCCTGGAGCCCCCTGGCTGGCTGCAGCCACAGGGAACGGGGGTTCTGAGTTGGCAGCCCCCATTCCCGAAGCATCCACGGGCAGTTCCACGAAGGGCTGACACCGGCTGCGCCTCAGCAGCCGGACAACCTCCCTCCCTCTGGTCGGGCACTGCAAGCCACACAGCCACTTGTGTCCCCTGTGTCCCTGGAGGCCGCAGCGTGTTTTGGGTTTTGGCGCGGACGGGCCCCTCTCGGCTTCCGTAGTCCATTTGCCCCCGGAGCCTGCCAGACCCCTGGCCCCATGGGCGGGCCCTGCTGAGTCCCCGAGCGCCTCCTGGGTTCCTGCCACCACCCTTGGGCCGGGATGAGGTGCCACCTTGTGCGTAGAAGCCCTGCACACAGGCAAGAAGCCCCCCAGGCCCGCGGGCGCGCCCGACCCTGGAGCCCCCTGGCTGGCTGCAGCCACAGGGAACGGGGGTTCTGAGTTGGCAGCCCCCATTCCCGAAGCATCCACGGGCAGTTCCCCGAAGGGCTGACACCGGCTGCGCCTCAGCAGCCAGACAACCTCCCTCCCTCTGGTCGGGCACTGCAAGCCACACAGCCACTTGTGTCCCCTGTGTCCCTGGAGGCCGCAGCGCGTTTTGGGTTTTGGCACGGACGGGCCCCTCTCGGCTTCCGTAGTCCATTTGCCCCGGAGCCTGCCAGACCCCTGGCCCCAGGGGCGGGCTCTGCTGAGTCCCCGAGTGCCTCCTGAGTTCCTGCCACCACCCTTGGGCCGGGATGTGGTGCCACCTTGTGCGTAGAAGCCCTGCACACAGGCAAGAAGCCCCTAGGCCCGCGGGCGCGCCCGACCCTGGAGCCCCCTGGCTGGCTGCAGCCACAGGGAACGGGGGTTCTGAGTTGGCAGCCCCCATTCCCGAAGCATCCACGGGCAGTTCCCCGAAGGGCTGACACCGGCTGCGCCTCAGCAGCCAGACAACCTCCCTCCCTCTGGTCGGGCACTGCAAGCCACACAGCCACTTGTGTCCCCTGTGTCCCTGGAGGCCGCAGCGCGTTTTGGGTTTTGGCGCGGACGGGCCCCTCTCGGCTTCCGTAGTCCATTTGCCCCGGAGCCTGCCAGACCCCTGGCCCCAGGGGCGGGCCCTGCTGAGTCCCCGAGTGCCTCCTGAGTTCCTGCCACCACCCTTGGGCCGGGATGTGGTGCCACCTTGTGCGTAGAAGCCCTGCACACAGGCAAGAAACCCCTAGGCCCGCGGGCGCGCCCGACCCTGGAGCCCCCTGGCTGGCTGCAGCCACAGGGAACGGGGGTTCTGAGTTGGCAGCCCCCATTCCCGAAGCATCCACGGGCAGTTCCCCGAAGGGCTGACACCGGCTGCGCCTCAGCAGCCGGACAACCTCCCTCCCTCTGGTCGGGCACTGCAAGCCACACAGCCACTTGTGTCCCCTGTGTCCCTGGAGGCCGCAGCGCGTTTTGGGTTTTGGCGCGGACGGGCCCCTCTCGGCTTCCGTAGTCCATTTGCCCCGGAGCCTGCCAGACCCCTGGCCCCAGGGGCGGGCCCTGCTGAGTCCCCGAGTGCCTCCTGAGTTCCTGCCACCACCCTTGGGCCGGGATGAGGTGCCACCTTGTGCGTAGAAGCCCTGCACACAGGCAAGAAGCCCCTAGGCCCGCGGGCGCGCCCGACCCTGGAGCCCCCTGGCTGGCTGCAGCCACAGGGAACGGGGGTTCTGAGTTGGCAGCCCCCATTCCCGAAGCATCCACGGGCAGTTCCCCGAAGGGCTGACACCGGCTGCGCCTCAGCAGCCAGACAACCTCCCTCCCTCTGGTCGGGCACTGCAAGCCACACAGCCACTTGTGTCCCCTGTGTCCCTGGAGGCCGCAGCGTGTTTTGGGTTTTGGCGCAGACGGGCCCAACTCGGCTTCCGTAGTCCATTTGCCCCCGGAGCCTTCCAGACCCCTGGCCCCAGGGGCGGGCCCTGCTGAGTCCCCGAGCGCCTCCTGGGTTCCTGCCACCACCCTTGGGCCGGGATGAGGTGCCACCTTGTGCGTAGAAGCCCTGCACACAGGCAAGAAGCCCCCCAGGCCCGCGGGCGCGCCCGATCCTGGAGCCCCCTGGCTGGCTGCAGCCACAGGGAACGGGGGTTCTGAGTTGGCAGCCCCCATTCCCGAAGCATCCACGGGCAGTTCCCCGAAGGGCTGACACCGGCTGCGCCTCAGCAGCCAGACAACCTCCCTCCCTCTGGTCGGGCACTGCAAGCCACACAGCCACTTGTGTCCCCTGTGTCCCTGGAGGCCGCAGCGCGTTTTGGGTTTTGGCGCGGACGGGCCGCTCTCGGTTTCCGTAGTCCATTTGCCCCCGGAGCCTGCCAGACCCCTGGCCCCAGGGGCGGGCCCTGCTGAGTCCCCGAGCGCCTCCTGGGTTCCTACCACCACCCTTGGGCCGGGATGAAGTGCCACCTTGTGCGTAGAAGCCCTGCACACAGGCAAGAAGCCCCCCAGGCCCGCGGGCGCGCCCGACCCTGGAGCCCCCTGGCTGGCTGCAGCCACAGGGAACGGGGGTTCTGAGTTGGCAGCCCCCATTCCCGAAGCATCCACGGGCATTTCCCCGAAGGGCTGACACCGGCTGCGCCTCAGCAGCCAGACAACCTCCCTCCCTCTGGTCGGGCACTGCAAGCCACACAGCCACTTGTGTCCCCTGTGTCCCTGGAGGCCGCAGCGTGTTTTGGGTTTTGGCGCGGACGGGCCCCTCTCGGCTTCCGTAGTCCATTTGCCCCCGGAGCCTTCCAGACCCCTGGCCCCAGGGGCGGGCCCTGCTGAGTCCCCGAGCGCCTCCTGGGTTCCTGCCACCACCCTTGGGAAGCGATGAGGTGCCACCTTGTGCGTAGAAGCCCTGCACACAGGCAAGAAGCCCCCCAGGCCCGCGGGCGCGCCCGACCCTGGAGCCCCCTGGCTGGCTGCAGCCACAGGGAACGGGGGTTCTGAGTTGGCAGCCCCCATTCCCGAAGCATCCACGGGCAGTTCCCCGAAGGGCTGACACCGGCTGCGCCTCAGCAGCCAGACAACCTCCCTCCCTCTGGTCGGGCACTGCAAGCCACACAGCCACTTGTGTCCCCTGTGTCCCTGGAGGCCGCAGCGTGTTTTGGGTTTTGGCGCGGACGGGCCCCTCTCGGCTTCCGTAGTCCATTTGCCCCCGGAGCCTTCCAGACCCCTGGCCCCAGGGGCGGGCCCTGCTGAGTCCCCGAGCGCCTCCTGGGTTCCTGCCACCACCCTTGGGCCGGGATGAGGTGCCACCTTGTGCGTAGAAGCCCTGCACACAGGCAAGAAGCCCCCCAGGCCCGCGGGCGCGCCCGACCCTGGAGCCCCCTGGCTGGCTGCAGCCACAGGGAACGGGGGTTCTGAGTTGGCAGCCCCCATTCCCGAAGCATCCACGGGCAGTTCCACGAAGGGCTGACACCGGCTGCGCCTCAGCAGCCGGACAACCTCCCTCCCTCTGGTCGGGCACTGCAAGCCACACAGCCACTTGTGTCCCCTGTGTCCCTGGAGGCCGCAGCGTGTTTTGGGTTTTGGCGCGGACGGGCCCCTCTCGGCTTCCGTAGTCCATTTGCCCCCGGAGCCTGCCAGACCCCTGGCCCCATGGGCGGGCCCTGCTGAGTCCCCGAGCGCCTCCTGGGTTCCTGCCACCACCCTTGGGCCGGGATGAGGTGCCACCTTGTGCGTAGAAGCCCTGCACACAGGCAAGAAGCCCCCCAGGCCCGCGGGCGCGCCCGACCCTGGAGCCCCCTGGCTGGCTGCAGCCACAGGGAACGGGGGTTCTGAGTTGGCAGCCCCCATTCCCGAAGCATCCACGGGCAGTTCCCCGAAGGGCTGACACCGGCTGCGCCTCAGCAGCCAGACAACCTCCCTCCCTCTGGTCGGGCACTGCAAGCCACACAGCCACTTGTGTCCCCTGTGTCCCTGGAGGCCGCAGCGCGTTTTGGGTTTTGGCGCGGACGGGCCCCTCTCGGCTTCCGTAGTCCATTTGCCCCGGAGCCTGCCAGACCCCTGGCCCCAGGGGCGGGCCCTGCTGAGTCCCCGAGTGCCTCCTGAGTTCCTGCCACCACCCTTGGGCCGGGATGAGGTGCCACCTTGTGCGTAGAAGCCCTGCACACAGGCAAGAAGCCCCTAGGCCCGCGGGCGCGCCCGACCCTGGAGCCCCCTGGCTGGCTGCAGCCACAGGGAACGGGGGTTCTGAGTTGGCAGCCCCCATTCCCGAAGCATCCACGGGCAGTTCCCCGAAGGGCTGACACCGGCTGCGCCTCAGCAGCCAGACAACCTCCCTCCCTCTGGTCGGGCACTGCAAGCCACACAGCCACTTGTGTCCCCTGTGTCCCTGGAGGCCGCAGCGTGTTTTGGGTTTTGGCGCAGACGGGCCCAACTCGGCTTCCGTAGTCCATTTGCCCCCGGAGCCTTCCAGACCCCTGGCCCCAGGGGCGGGCCCTGCTGAGTCCCCGAGCGCCTCCTGGGTTCCTGCCACCACCCTTGGGCCGGGATGAGGTGCCACCTTGTGCGTAGAAGCCCTGCACACAGGCAAGAAGCCCCCCAGGCCCGCGGGCGCGCCCGACCCTGGAGCCCCCTGGCTGGCTGCAGCCACAGGGAACGGGGGTTCTGAGTTGGCAGCCCCCATTCCCGAAGCATCCACGGGCAGTTCCCCGAAGGGCTGACACCGGCTGCGCCTCAGCAGCCAGACAACCTCCCTCCCTCTGGTCGGGCACTGCAAGCCACACAGCCACTTGTGTCCCCTGTGTCCCTGGAGGCCGCAGCGTGTTTTGGGTTTTGGCGCGGACGGGCCCCTCTCGGCTTCCGTAGTCCATTTGCCCCCGGAGCCTTCCAGACCCCTGGCCCCAGGGGCGGGCCCTGCTGAGTCCCCGAGCGCCTCCTGGGTTCCTGCCACCACCCTTGGGCCGGGATGAGGTGCCACCTTGTGCGTAGAAGCCCTGCACACAGGCAAGAAGCCCCCCAGGCCCGCGGGCGCGCCCGACCCTGGAGCCCCCTGGCTGGCTGCAGCCACAGGGAACGGGGGTTCTGAGTTGGCAGCCCCCATTTCCGAAGCATCCACGGGCAGTTCCACGAAGGGCTGACACCGGCTGCGCCTCAGCAGCCGGACAACCTCCCTCCCTCTGGTCGGGCACTGCAAGCCACACAGCCACTTGTGTCCCCTGTGTCCCTGGAGGCCGCAGCGTGTTTTGGGTTTTGGCGCGGACGGGCCCCTCTCGGCTTCCGTAGTCCATTTGCCCCCGGAGCCTGCCAGACCCCTGGCCCCATGGGCGGGCCCTGCTGAGTCCCCGAGCGCCTCCTGGGTTCCTGCCACCACCCTTGGGCCGGGATGAGGTGCCACCTTGTGCGTAGAAGCCCTGCACACAGGCAAGAAGCCCCCCAGGCCCGCGGGCGCGCCCGACCCTGGAGCCCCCTGGCTGGCTGCAGCCACAGGGAACGGGGGTTCTGAGTTGGCAGCCCCCATTCCCGAAGCATCCACGGGCAGTTCCCCGAAGGGCTGACACCGGCTGCGCCTCAGCAGCCAGACAACCTCCCTCCCTCTGGTCGGGCTCTGCAAGCCACACAGCCACTTGTGTCCCCTGTGTCCCTGGAGGCCGCAGCGTGTTTTGGGTTTTGGCGCGGACGGGCCCCTCTCGGCTTCCGTAGTCCATTTGCCCCCGGAGCCTGCCAGACCCCTGGCCCCATGGGCGGGCCCTGCTGAGTCCCCGAGCGCCTCCTGGGTTCCTGCCACCACCCTTGGGCCGGGATGAGGTGCCACCTTGTGCGTAGAAGCCCTGCACACAGGCAAGAAGCCCCCCAGGCCCGCGGGCGCGCCCGACCCTGGAGCCCCCTGGCTGGCTGCAGCCACAGGGAACGGGGGTTCTGAGTTGGCAGCCCCCATTCCCGAAGCATCCACAGGCAGTTCCCCGAAGGGCTGACACTAGCTGTGCATCAGCAGCCAGACAACCTCCCTCCCTTTGGTCGGGCACTGCAAGCCACACAGCCACTTGTGTCCCCTGTGTCCCTGGAGGCCGCAGCGCGTTTTGGGTTTTGGCGCGGACGGGCCCCTCTCGGCTTCCGTAGTCCATTTGCCCCGGAGCCTGCCAGACCCCTGGCCCCAGGGGCGGGCCCTGCTGAGTCCCCGAGTGCCTCCTGAGTTCCTGCCACCACCCTTGGGCCGGGATGTGGTGCCACCTTGTGCGTAGAAGCCCTGCACACAGGCAAGAAACCCCTAGGCCCGCGGGCGCGCCCGACCCTGGAACCCCCCAGCTGGCTGCAGCCACAGGGAACGGGGGTTCTGAGTTGGCAGCCCCCATTCCCGAAGCATCCACGGGCAGTTCCCCGAAGGGCTGACACCGGCTGCGCCTCAGCAGCCAGACAACCTCCCTCCCTCTGGTCGGGCACTGCAAGCCACACAGCCACTTGTGTCCCCTTTGTCCCTGGAGGCCACAGCGCGTTTTAGGTTTTTGCGCGGACGGGCCCCTCTCGGCTTCCGTAGTCCATTTGCCCCGGAGCCTGCCAGACCCCTGGCCCCAGGGGCGGGCCCTGCTGAGTCCCCGAGTGCCTCCTGAGTTCCTGCCACCACCCTTGGGCCGGGATCTGGTGCCACCTTGTGCGTAGAAGCCCTGCACACAGGCAAGAAGCCCCTAGGCCCGCGGGCGCGCCCGACCCTGGAGCCCCCTGGCTGGCTGCAGCCACAGGGAACGGGGGTTCTGAGTTGGCAGCCCCCATTCCCGAAGCATCCACGGGCAGTTCCCCGAAGGGCTGACACCGGCTGCGCCTCAGCAGCCAGACAACCTCCCTCCCTCTGGTCGGGCTCTGCAAGCCACACAGCCACTTGTGTCCCCTGTGTCCCTGGAGGCCGCAGCGTGTTTTGGGTTTTGGCGCGGACGGGCCCCTCTCGGCTTCCGTAGTCCATTTGCCCCCGGAGCCTGCCAGACCCCTGGCTCTAGGAGGCTGCCCAGGGGCGCTGCCAACAGCCCCCAGGTGCTGGCTAGCCGCAGCAGCCGGCCAAGGGGGAGCACACACTCCTGCAGGTGTCCCCAGGCCGCGCACACACGGACTGCCCTGCGCTTCCTGGCGTTGCAAATAGGCCCCCTGGGAAGCCCCGCCCGCCCTAGGGGCTTGTCGGGCAGGGCCGACGCAAGGTGGGTGAGTGGGGAGGGCTGCTGCTGGCACACACCCACTCCTGAAGCCCACTGGGGCGGTCCAAGGGCGAGGAGCTCGGAGCTCGGTCAGGGCTGTCCCAGCAGAACTTTTTGAGGGTGGACGGACACGCCCGCGGGCAATCAGGTGTTGCGGGCAGGCCCCGGGGGCAGGCCCTGCTGAGTCCCCGAGCGCCACCTGGGTTCCTGCCACCACCCTTGGGCCGGGATGAGGTGCCACCTTGTGCGTAGAAGCCCTGCACACAGGCAAGAAGCCCCCCAGGCCCGCGGCGCACCCGACCCTGGAGCCCCCTGGCCGGATGCAGCCACAGTGAACGGGGGTTCTGAGTTGGCAGCCCCATTCCCGAAGCATCCACGGGCACTTCCCGAAGGGCTGACACCTGCTGCGCCTCAGCAGCCAGCCAACCTCCCTCCCTCTGGTCGGGCACTGCAAGCCACACAGCCACTTGTGTCCCCTGTGTCCCTCCCTGGAGGCCGCAGCACGTTTTGGGTTTTGGCGCGGACGGGCCCCTCTCGGCTTCCGTAGTCCATTGCCCCGGAGCCTGCCAGACCCCTGGCTCTAGGAGGCTGCCCAGGGGCGCTGCCAACAGCCCCCAGGTGCTGGCTAGCCGCCTCGGCCGGCCACGGGGGGAGCACACACACCTGCGGGTGTCCCCGGGCCACACACACGAACTGCCCCGCGCTTCCCGGTGTTGCAAATAGGCCCCCCGGGAAGCCCCGCCCGCCCTAGGGGCTTGTCGGGTGGGGCCGACGCATGGTGGTTGACTGGGGAGGGCTGCTGCTGGCACACACCCACTCCTGAAGCCCACTGGGGCGGTCCAAGGGCGAGGAGCTCGGAGCTCGGTCAGGGCTGTCCCAGCAGAACTTTTTGAGGGTGGACGGACACGCCCGCGGGCAATCAGGTGTTGCGGGCAGGCCCCGGGGTCAGGCCCTGCTGAGTCCCCGAGCGCCACCTGGGTTCCTGCCACCACCCTTGGGCCGGGATGTGGTGCCACCTTGTGCGTAGAAGCCCTGCACACAGGCAAGAAGCCCCTAGGCCCGCGGGCGCGCCCGACCCTGGAGCCCCCTGGCTGGCTGCAGCCACAGGGAACGGGGGTTCTGAGTTGGCAGCCCCCATTCCCGAAGCATCCACGGGCAGTTCCCCGAAGGGCTGACACCGGCTGCGCCTCAGCAGCCAGACAACCTCCCTCCCTCTGGTCGGGCACTGCAAGCCACACAGCCACTTGTGTCCCCTTTGTCCCTGGAGGCCGCAGCGCGTTTTGGGTTTTGGCGCGGACGGGCCCCTCTCGGCTTCCGTAGTCCATTTGCCCTGGAGCCTGCCAGACCCCTGGCCCCAGAGGCGGGCCCTGCTGAGTCCTCGAGCGCCTCCTGATTTCCTGCCACCACCCTTGGGCCGGGATGAGGTGCCACCTTGTGCGTAGAAGCCCTGCACACAGGCAAGAAGCCCCCCAGGCCCGCGGGCGCGCCTGACCCTGGAGCCCCCTGGCTGGCTGCAGCCACAGGGAACGGGGGTTCTGAGTTGGCAGCCCCCATTCCCGAAGCATCCACGGGCAGTTCCCCGAAGGGCTGACACCGGCTGCGCCTCAGCAGCCGGACAACCTCCCTCCCTCTGGTCGGGCACTGCAAGCCACACAG
The DNA here is from genome assembly GCF_033115175.1 of Lepus europaeus. Lineage (NCBI taxonomy): Eukaryota > Metazoa > Chordata > Mammalia > Lagomorpha > Leporidae > Lepus > Lepus europaeus. Next base: position 286,093 of record NW_026909074.1, on the reverse strand, counting down.
CCACTTGTGTCCCCTGTGTCCCTGGAGGCCGCAGCGCGTTTTGGGTTTTGGCGCGGACGGGCCGCTCTCGGTTTCCGTAGTCCATTTGCACCCGGAGCCTGCCAGACCCCTGGCCCCAGGGGCGGGCCCTGCTGAGTCCCCAAGCGCCTCCTGGGTTCCTACCACCACCCTTGGGCTGGGATGAGGTGCCACCTTGTGCGTAGAAGCCCTGCACACAGGCAAGAAGCTGCACACACCCACTCCTGAAGCCCACTGGGGCGGTCCAAGGGCGAGGAGCTCGGAGCTCGGTCAGGGCTGTCCCAGCAGAACTTTTTGAGGGTGGACGGACACGCCCGCGGGCAATCAGGTGTTGCGGGCAGGCCCCGGGGGCAGGCCCTGCTGAGTCCCCGAGCGCCACCTGGGTTCCTGCCACCACCCTTGGGCCGGGATGAGGTGCCACCTTGTGCGTAGAAGCCCTGCACACAGGCAAGAAGCCCCCCAGGCCCGCGGCGCACCCGACCCTGGAGCCCCCTGGCCGGCTGCAGCCACAGGGAACGGGGGTTCTTTGTTGGCAGGCCCCATTCCCGAAGCATCCACGGGCACTTCCCGAAGGGCTGACACCTGCTGCGCCTCAGCAGCCAGCCAACCTCCCTCCCTCTGGTCGGGCACTGCAAGCCACACAGCCACTTGTGTCCCCTGTGTCCCTCCCTGGAGGCCGCAGCGCGTTTTGGGTTTTGGAGCCGGCGGTCCCCCTCAGCTTCCATCTTCTACTGCTATCCTAGGCTATAGCTGAGAGCTGGATTGGTAGAGGAACATCCAGGAGTAGAATTAGTGCCCATATGGGATACCGGCGCTTCAGGCCAGGGCCTTAACCTGCTGTACCACGGCGCCAGCTCTTCGATTCTTCTGTAAGTTTCCACTAGAACCATGTAAAACATATTGAAGCTATGACAATAACAAAAATTGAAACCAATGTGCATTCAGCTCAGATGGCTTTAAATCTTGCAGCCATGCTCAATTTGTCCTGATTCTGAATTATATTTCTTTATGCTTTTCCAACCTAACTAAATCTTATAAACATCTTAAAATACAATGTAGGCCGGAACCGCAGCTCACTAGGGTAATCCTCTGCCTGCGGTGCTGGTACCCTGGGTTCTAGTCCCGGTTGGGGTGCCAGATTCTGTCCCGCTTGCTCCTCTTTCAGTCCAGCTCTCTGCTGTGGCCTGGGAAGGCAGTGGAGGATGGCCCAAGTCCTTGGGCCCCGCACATGTATGGGAGACCAGCAGGAAGTATCTGGCTCCTGGTTTCGGATTGGCACAGCGTGCCAGCCGTAGCGACCATTTGGGGGGTAAACCAATGGAAGAAAAACCTTTCTCTCTCTCTCTGCCTGTTTCTAACTCTGCCTGTCAAAAATAAATACAATGTGAAAGAAGCTGAGGAATAAACAACTTACTGGCAACATATTCTTTTTTGTTAGTCTTGGGTACATGAAGATTTCTCCAGGATCTTATCTGCAAGAGAAATTATTCAGAGAGAGTGGTGAGACAAATAGTCTAGATTCTCCCTAGATTCCATTGTGCTAGCAAGATCATGAAGGAAAGGCATAGAGACAAATGGGCATATTAGCTGGGCAACAGAAATAAAGTACCCGCCCTATGGGGGAATATAGGCTTTACACATGGGAAGAGCAGCAAGGCCCTGAAAGAGCACACACAACTCTACCAATCCCTCAGGTTAAACAGAAACTATTGTTAGGCTAATTAAAATATTCATTTGTTACCAATTCTGTAAAAAAAAAATAATCAGTGCCAGGGCCATCACTGTGGGGTAGTGAGTAAAGCTTCCTGCTGCAGTGTGGGCATCTCACATGGACACCAAATTGAGTCCTACCTGCTCCACTTCTGATCTAGCTCTCTGCTATGGACTGGGAAAGCAGTGGATGAAAACCCAAGTCCTGGGACCAGCACTGTGGCACACTGGGTTAATCTTCCACCTGCAGGACTGGCATCCCACATGGGCACTGGTTCTAGTCCCAGTTGCTTCTCTTCCAGTACAGCTCTCTGCTGTGGCCCGGGAGGGCAGTGGAGAATGGCCCCGGTGCTTGGGCTCCTGCACCCATGTGGGAGACCAGAAAGGGTCACCTGGCTCCTGTCTTCAGGTTGGCGCAGCTCCAGCTATGGTGGCCATTTGCAGGGTGAACCAATGGAAGGAAGACCTTTCTCTTTGTCTCTCTCTCTCACGGTCTATAACCCTTCTGTGGTGACTGTTCCTCACCACTGCCGGAGAATTAGGCAGGCTGCCCACGGCTTGCCTTAACCGAGGAGGGGAAAGTGCGCCACCTGCCACTCAGCCTTCCCCAAACCCAGGGGACAATCAGGCGCGGTGTGGAGCCCAGTCGAAGCAGGGTCTCACTTTATTGTAAAAGAGAGGTTGTATAGGCAGGCGCCGTGGCTTACCAGGCTAATCCTCCACCTTGCGGCGCCAGCACACCAGCTTCTATTCCCGGTTGCCCCTCTTCCAGGCCAGCTCTCTGCTATGGCCCGGGAGGGCAGTGGAGGATGGCCCAAGTCCTTGGGCCCTGCACACGCATGGGAGACCAGGAGAAGCACCTGGCTCCTGGCTTCAGATCAGAGAGATGTGCTGGCCGCAGTGGCCACTGGAGGGTGAACCAACGGCAAAAAAGGAAGACCTTTCTCTCTGTCTCTCTCTCTCTCTCTCTCTCTCTCACTACCCACTCTGCCTGTCAAAAAAAAGAGAGGTGGTGTATATAGCTGAGGTACAGGTTGGATGGTACAGAGTGGATGAGGGCATGTGGGCAAGGGGTGGGGTGTTGTGATGCAAAAGGGCCTTAGCAACTCCTATTGTACCACCTTAATGATCCTTAGGGAGAAGCACCCTGGGGCTGGGGTGTTTGCTACCAGGGAATTGAAACTTAAAGACAGGTTTTCAAATTTGAGGCAGGCTCAGGAAGTTCCTCTAGGCCTTTCCGGATTCAGCTTCCCCCACACCCTACCTGTCAAATGAGGGGAGGGGAGGGGAGGGGAGGAAAGAGGAGGAGAGGGGAGAGAAGACCCAAGTCCTTGGGTCCCTTGCACCAACATGGGAGATTTGGAAAAAATCTCCAGGCTCCTGGCTTCAGATTGGCCCAGCCTCAGCCAATGAGGCCATTTGGGGAGTGATCAGCAGATGTAAAACCATCTCTCTTTCTGCCTCTGCCTCTCTGTAACAGCCTTTGAAATAAATAAATAAATAAATCATAAAAAAGTCACTGCCTAAATAATTTATACTATTCATCAGGATTGTCCAATTAATTAGCAGTACACCAAAAAGAAACCTGTTTTCATTAGTATCTATATTACACAGAAAATTACTCAGGCAATACTAACTGTTTTCCTTGCAGCATCTCTCGTTTTTATGTATCTAAAATTCCATTAAAGTATACAGCTCAAAGTTAGTTTTTGGCCACAATTATATGTATAGGAAAAATCGACATAATATATCTATTACAGCTTTCTTTAACTGTTCAATGACACTCCTCTCTGTATACAAACCTTGATAGAATTCTTCTCCACAGGGACCCCTGACATTTTCCAGTTCACTTTTGTTCTAGCCCATGAGACAACAGTCAATATGATACCAACATAATTTGAAAAGTATTTTGCCTTTGGGAGTTTGCCTTCTTGTACAGTAATCATGTGGAGCAGCCTGAGACTTGCCTGTTGGACACATGGGGCCTAGGTCACAGGCTGCACAAACCAGACATTGGAAGCGTAGGCATCATGATACACTAGGTTAAGCTACTTCTCTGGACATACCACATTTATATCAGAGTGCTTGGTGTGTCTCCTGGCTATTTCAGACCTCCAAACCAACTTACTTCAAGTATTTTTTTAAGTTATTTTTTAAAGTTTTAGTTATTTATTTAAAATGCATAGTTACAGAGACACAGAGACAGAGAGAGAGGTCTTCCATTTGCTGGTTCACTCCCCAGGTGGCTGCAATGGCTAGAGCTACACTGATCCAAAACCAGGAGCCAGGGGCTTCTTCCAGGTCTCCCTCCCACACAGGCACAAGGGCCCAAGGCCATGGGCCATCTTCTACTTTCTCAGGCCATAACAGAGAGCTGGATTGGAAGCGGGCAGCCAGAACTCAATCTGATGCCCATATGGATTGCTGGCAATGCAGGTGGTGACTTTACTCATGACACCAACAGCACCGGCACCACAAGTGTTCTTTTGAGTCAACAGGTCATGGTGCAAAAACTTGGATTTTTGCCATCTGCATGGAAACCCACATGGAGTCCCTGCATCCTGGCTTTCATAGATAGCACCCTGGCTGTTGTGGGCTTTTGCAGAGTGATCAGGCAGCCTTGGTTGGCAGTGTTCATATTTTTAAATATTTCACTTTTCTAGATTTTTGAGTCCGTATTCTGAGTCCTATTGCTTCTTTATTACCAAGAATTCCAAGACCTAACTCAGCATGGGTGCTATGGATAGCATGATGTGAGAGTTAAGATGAGGTGAGAGAACTCCCAGCATTGTATCTAGTTAGCATACCTTAGAAATAGTGGCAGTCTGTAGAAGTTACAAATCTACCTACCAGAGTGGTGGGACATTTAGGGGATTTTAATGATTTCCCAAAATTTATTACAAGGAAAAATGGTAACATGGTTAAGGGCTTGCTTCCCATGATTCCTAACCATCTTCATCTTCCTGCACTACACACCCTCACCCATCACTCCCATCCATCCATGATCCATACCCACCCTGCCATGGCTTGCCTGGGCCACAGCTGGGTGCCCAGCCATGGCTGTGGGAGGGAGCTCCAATAGGAGAATAGCAGCTGTCCTAGGCACCTGATCACAGCTGGGGGAGGGACATGGATAGCAGAGCACCACCACTCCAGTGGGCCCGGTGGGTGCTTGCCTGTGCTAAGGGTGGAGACTAAGCCCCGACCTCCCTGTCCCCAGTTTTGGGCTTGCCAGAGTACACCTGTGAAATGCATGTCAGTAGAGAATTGTGGTTACCAACGAGTGAGGGGAGAAATGGTGGGGTAAGGACAAAGGAGATACATTGGTCATGGGGCACAAAGTTTCCAGTAGACAGGAGAAATGAGTCTACAGCTGTACTGCAAAGCATGGAAACTACAATGCTGTATTTCATATTTCAGCTTGTTAAGAGAGGCTTTTGAAAGTACTCACCATACAGTATAGGAGGTGATGAATGAGTTATTCTGATTAGACAATTCCAGAATTAACACTCATCAAATGATTGCGTTGTATTCCACAGGTATCTATAGCTATTTCTCAGTTGAATAGTTTAAAAAGGCAAGATTGGCTGGCGCCATGGCTTAACAGGCTAATCCTCCGCCTTGCAGAGCTGGCACACCGGCTTCTAGTCCTGGTTGGGGCACCGGATTCTGTCCCGGTTGCCCCTCTTCCAGGCCAGCTCTCTGCTATGGCCCAGGAAGGCAGTGGAGGATGGCCCAAGTCCTTGGGCCCTGCACCCGCATGGGAGACCAGGAGAAGCACCTGGCTCCTGGCTTCGGATCAGAGAGATGTGCTGGCTGCAGCGGCCATTGGAGGGTGAACCAACGGCAAAAAGGAAGACCTTTCTCTCTGTCTCTCCCTCTCTCACTATCCACACTGCTTGTCAAAAAAAAAAAGAAAAGGCAAAAAGATTACCAGGCTACACTAAAAAAGCTAGGAACAATACAATGTGTATTAATATAAAGAGAAATGTTTAATGATTTCACAGTAGGACAAAAATGATTCTTGAAGATTTGTTAAATTGAAAGGCAGAGTTAGAGAGAAGAGATATAGATCTTCCATCCACTGGTTCACTCTCCAGATGGCCACAACAGACAGAGCTGTGCCAATCCAAAGCCAGGAAGCACAGGCTTATTCTGGGTCTCATATGTGGGTGCAGGTGTCCAAGTACTTGGGTCATCTTCTGCTGCTTTTCCAGGCACATTAGCCAGGAGCTGGATTGGAAATGGAGCAGCTGGGACTTGAACCTGGGCCTGTATGGGATGCCAGTGCTGTAAGCTGCAGTTTATCTTGGTTTAACACAGCAGTGCCCCCCCCCCCCAAAAAAAAAAAAAAACAGGTCAGGGATACAAAGAGTTCAAAAGCTGAATGATGAAAACAATACATATAGAAGGGGCTGGGGCCACGGCTTAGAGGGTAAAGCCACCCTTCTGCAGTGTTGGAATTCCACAAGGGCACCACTTCAAGTCCCACCTCCAGTGCTGGCATCCCATATGGGCACCGGTTTGAATCCCGATTGCTCCACTTCCAATCTAGTTCTGTTATGCCCTGGAAAAGCAGTAGAAGATGGCCCAAGTCTTTGGGCCCCTGCTCCTATGTGGGGGACCTGGAAGAAGCTCCTGGCTCTGGGTCGGCAGAGCTCTAGCTGTTGCAGCCAACTAGGGAGTGAACCATTGGATAGAAGACCTCCCCCCCCTCTCTCTCTGCTTCTCTGTGCGTAACTGACTTCTAAATAGAAAAATAAATCCTTAAAAAACAAATGTGTAACTGTTCATATAGATAGGCTCAAAGGGATCACATAAACAAGATCAAGTGTCTACTAATAACAATAGATAGAATTAAAAAGGAGAGAATGATCCAACATGGAAAGCAGGCCACACAGCAGACTCATAGAATGACACATGCCCTAAACAGCACAATGACATCAGCATCTAGCTAAAAATCCCATGAGAGCATTTTAGGCATGGAAATCCAAGACAGTGTAGAAAAAAGAAAATCTACATAAATGATCTCTGTGAGTGAGACCCCAGTGGAAAGAAGAGGACATCAAAGGAGGTACCTTTTTCAGAAGGCTAGAGCCCCCTGACTGGCTGCAGCCACAGGGAACGGGGGTTCTGAGTTGGCAGCCCCCATTCCCGAAGCATCCACGGGCAGTTCCCCGAAGGGCTGACACCGGCTGCGCCTCAGCAGCCGGACAACCTCCCTCCCTCTGGTCGGGCACTGCAAGCCACACAGCCACTTGTGTCCCCTGTGTCCCTGGAGGCCGCAGCGCGTTTTGGGTTTTGGCGCGGACGGGCCGCTCTCGGTTTCCGTAGTCCATTTGCCTCAGCAGCCAGACAACCTCCCTCCCTCTGGTCGGGCACTGCAAGCCACACAGCCACTTGTGTCCCCTGTGTCCCTGGAGGCCGCAGCGCGTTTTGGGTTTTGGCGCGGACGGGCCGCTCTCGGTTTCCGTAGTCCATTTGCCCCCGGAGCCTGCCAGACCCCTGGCCCCATGGGCGGGCCCTGCTGAGTCCCCGAGCGCCTCCTGGGTTCCTACCACCACCCTTGGGCCGGGATGAGGTGCCACCTTGTGCGTAGAAGCCCTGCACACAGGCAAGAAGCCCCCCAGGCCCGCGGGCGCGCCCGACCCTGGAGCCCCCTGGCTGGCTGCAGCCACAGGGAATGGGGGTTCTGAGTTGGCAGCCCCCATTCCCGAAGCATCCACGGGCAGTTCCCCGAAGGGCTGACACCGGCTGCGCCTCAGCAGCCAGACAACCTCCCTCCCTCTGGTCGGGCACTGCAAGCCACACAGCCACTTGTGTCCCCTGTGTCCCTGGAGGCCGCAGCGTGTTTTGGGTTTTGGCGCGGACGGGCCCCTCTCGGCTTCCGTAGTCCATTTGCCCCCGGAGCCTTCCAGACCCCTGGCCCCAGGGGCGGGCCCTGCTGAGTCCCCGAGCGCCTCCTGGGTTCCTGCCACCACCCTTGGGCCGGGATGAGGTGCCACCTTGTGCGTAGAAGCCCTGCACACAGGCAAGAAGCCCCCCAGGCCCGCGGGCGCGCCCGACCCTGGAGCCCCCTGGCTGGCTGCAGCCACAGGGAACGGGGGTTCTGAGTTGGCAGCCCCCATTCCCGAAGCATCCACGGGCAGTTCCCCGAAGGGCTGACACCGGCTGCGCCTCAGCAGCCAGACAACCTCCCTCCCTCTGGTCGGGCATTGCAAGCCACACAGCCACTTGTGTCCCCTGTGTCCCTGGAGGCCGCAGCGCGTTTTGGGTTTTGGCGCGGACGGGCCCCTCTCGGCTTCCGTAGTCCATTTGCCCCGGAGCCTGCCAGACCCCTGGCCCCAGGGGCGGGCCCTGCTGAGTCCCCGAGTGCCTCCTGAGTTCCTGCCACCACCCTTGGGCCGGGATGTGGTGCCACCTTGTGCGTAGAAGCCCTGCACACAGGCAAGAAGCCCCTAGGCCCGCGGGCGCGCCCGACCCTGGAGCCCCCTGGCTGGCTGCAGCCACAGGGAACGGGGGTTCTGAGTTGGCAGCCCCCATTCCCGAAGCATCCACGGGCAGTTCCCCGAAGGGCTGACACCGGCTGCGCCTCAGCAGCCAGACAACCTCCCTCCCTCTGGTCGGGCACTGCAAGCCACACAGCCACTTGTGTCCCCTTTGTCCCTGGAGGCCGCAGCGCGTTTTGGGTTTTGGCGCGGACGGGCCCCTCTCGGCTTCCGTAGTCCATTTGCCCCGGAGCCTGCCAGACCCCTGGCCCCAGAGGTGGGCCCTGCTGAGTCCCCGAGCGCCTCCTGAGTTCCTGCCACCACCCTTGGGCCGGGATGAGGTGCCACCTTGTGCGTAGAAGCCCTGCACACAGGCAAGAAGCCCCCCAGGCCCGCGGGCGCGCCCGACCCTGGAGCCCCCTGGCTGGCTGCAGCCACAGGGAACGGGGGTTCTGAGTTGGCAGCCCCCATTCCCGAAGCATCCACGGGCAGTTCCCCGAAGGGCTGACACCGGCTGCGCCTCAGCAGCCGGACAACCTCCCTCCCTCTGGTCGGGCACTGCAAGCCACACAGCCACTTGTGTCCCCTGTGTCCCTGGAGGCCGCAGCGCGTTTTGGGTTTTGGCGCGGACGGGCCGCTCTCGGTTTCCGTAGTCCATTTGCCCCCGGAGCCTGCCAGACCCCTGGCCCCATGGGCGGGCCCTGCTGAGTCCCCGAGCGCCTCCTGGGTTCCTACCACCACCCTTGGGCCGGGATGAAGTGCCACCTTGTGCGTAGAAGCCCTGCACACAGGCAAGAAGACCCCCAGGCCCGCGGGCGCGCCCGACCCTGGAGCCCCCTGGCTGGCTGCAGCCACAGGGAACGGGGGTTCTGAGTTGGCAGCCCCCATTCCCGAAGCATCCACGGGCAGTTCCCCGAAGGGCTGACACCGGCTGCGCCTTAGCAGCCAGACAACCTCCCTCCCTCTGGTCGGGCACTGCAAGCCACACAGCCACTTGTGTCCCCTGTGTCCCTGGAGGCCGCAGCGCGTTTTGGGTTTTGGCGCGGACGGGCCCCTCTCGGCTTCCGTAGTCCATTTGCCCCCGGAGCCTGCCAGACCCCTGGCCCCAGGGGCGGGCCCTGCTGAGTCCCCGAGTGCCTCCTGAGTTCCTGCCACCACCCTTGGGCCGGGATGTGGTGCCACCTTGTGCGTAGAAGCCCTGCACACAGGCAAGAAACCCCTAGGCCCGCGGGCGCGCCCGACCCTGGAGCCCCCTGGCTGGCTGCAGCCACAGGGAACGGGGGTTCTGAGTTGGCAGCCCCCATTCCCGAAGCATCCACGGGCAGTTCCCCGAAGGGCTGACACCGGCTGCGCCTCAGCAGCCAGACAACCTCCCTCCCTCTGGTCGGGCACTGCAAGCCACACAGCCACTTGTGTCCCCTGTGTCCCTGGAGGCCGCAGCGCGTTTTGGGTTTTGGCGCGGACGGGCCCCTCTCGGCTTCCGTAGTCCATTTGCCCCGGAGCCTGCCAGACCCCTGGCCCCAGGGGCGGGCCCTGCTGAGTCCCCGAGTGCCTCCTGAGTTCCTGCCACCACCCTTGGGCCGGGATGTGGTGCCACCTTGTGCGTAGAAGCCCTGCACACAGGCAAGAAGCCCCTAGGCCCGCGGGCGCGCCCGACCCTGGAGCCCCCTGGCTGGCTGCAGCCACAGGGAACGGGGGTTCTGAGTTGGCAGCCCCCATTCCCGAAGCATCCACGGGCAGTTCCCCGAAGGGCTGACACCGGCTGCGCCTCAGCAGCCAGACAACCTCCCTCCCTCTGGTCGGGCACTGCAAGCCACACAGCCACTTGTGTCCCCTTTGTCCCTGGAGGCCGCAGCGCGTTTTGGGTTTTGGCGCGGACGGGCCCCTCTCGGCTTCCGTAGTCCATTTGCCCCGGAGCCTGCCAGACCCCTGGCCCCAGAGGTGGGCCCTGCTGAGTCCCCGAGCGCCTCCTGAGTTCCTGCCACCACCCTTGGGCCGGGATGAGGTGCCACCTTGTGCGTAGAAGCCCTGCACACAGGCAAGAAGCCCCCCAGGCCCGCGGGCGCGCCCGACCCTGGAGCCCCCTGGCTGGCTGCAGCCACAGGGAACGGGGGTTCTGAGTTGGCAGCCCCCATTCCCGAAGCATCCACGGGCAGTTCCCCGAAGGGCTGACACCGGCTGCGCCTCAGCAGCCGGACAACCTCCCTCCCTCTGGTCGGGCACTGCAAGCCACACAGCCACTTGTGTCCCCTTTGTCCCTGGAGGCCGCAGCGCGTTTTGGGTTTTGGCGCGGACGGGCCGCTCTCGGTTTCCGTAGTCCATTTGCCCCCGGAGCCTGCCAGACCCCTGGCCCCATGGGCGGGCCCTGCTGAGTCCCCGAGCGCCTCCTGGGTTCCTACCACCACCCTTGGGCCGGGATGAAGTGCCACCTTGTGCGTAGAAGCCCTGCACACAGGCAAGAAGCTGCACACACCCACTCCTGAAGCCCACTGGGGCGGTCCAAGGGCGAGGAGCTCGGAGCTCGGTCAGGGCTGTCCCAGCAGAACTTTTTGAGGGTGGACGGACACGCCCGCGGGCAATCAGGTGTTGCGGGCAGGCCCCGGGGGCAGGCCCTGCTGAGTCCCCGAGCGCCACCTGGGTTCCTGCCACCACCCTTGGGCCGGGATGAGGTGCCACCTTGTGCGTAGAAGCCCTGCACACAGGCAAGAAGCCCCCCAGGCCCGCGGCGCACCCGACCCTGGAGCCCCCTGGCCGGCTGCAGCCACAGGGAACGGGGGTTCTTTGTTGGCAGGCCCCATTCCCGAAGCATCCACGGGCACTTCCCGAAGGGCTGACACCTGCTGCGCCTCAGCAGCCAGCCAACCTCCCTCCCTCTGGTCGGGCACTGCAAGCCACACAGCCACTTGTGTCCCCTGTGTCCCTCCCTGGAGGCCGCAGCGCGTTTTGGGTTTTGGAGCCGGCGGTCCCCCTCAGCTTCCATCTTCTACTGCTATCCTAGGCTATAGCTGAGAGCTGGATTGGTAGAGGAACATCCAGGAGTAGAATTAGTGCCCATATGGGATACCGGCGCTTCAGGCCAGGGCCTTAACCTGCTGTACCACGGCGCCAGCTCTTCGATTCTTCTGTAAGTTTCCACTAGAACCATGTAAAACATATTGAAGCTATGACAATAACAAAAATTGAAACCAATGTGCATTCAGCTCAGATGGCTTTAAATCTTGCAGCCATGCTCAATTTGTCCTGATTCTGAATTATATTTCTTTATGCTTTTCCAACCTAACTAAATCTTATAAACATCTTAAAATACAATGTAGGCCGGAACCGCAGCTCACTAGGGTAATCCTCTGCCTGCGGTGCTGGTACCCTGGGTTCTAGTCCCGGTTGGGGTGCCAGATTCTGTCCCGCTTGCTCCTCTTTCAGTCCAGCTCTCTGCTGTGGCCTGGGAAGGCAGTGGAGGATGGCCCAAGTCCTTGGGCCCCGCACATGTATGGGAGACCAGCAGGAAGTATCTGGCTCCTGGTTTCGGATTGGCACAGCGTGCCAGCCGTAGCGACCATTTGGGGGGTAAACCAATGGAAGAAAAACCTTTCTCTCTCTCTCTGCCTGTTTCTAACTCTGCCTGTCAAAAATAAATACAATGTGAAAGAAGCTGAGGAATAAACAACTTACTGGCAACATATTCTTTTTTGTTAGTCTTGGGTACATGAAGATTTCTCCAGGATCTTATCTGCAAGAGAAATTATTCAGAGAGAGTGGTGAGACAAATAGTCTAGATTCTCCCTAGATTCCATTGTGCTAGCAAGATCATGAAGGAAAGGCATAGAGACAAATGGGCATATTAGCTGGGCAACAGAAATAAAGTACCCGCCCTATGGGGGAATATAGGCTTTACACATGGGAAGAGCAGCAAGGCCCTGAAAGAGCACACACAACTCTACCAATCCCTCAGGTTAAACAGAAACTATTGTTAGGCTAATTAAAATATTCATTTGTTACCAATTCTGTAAAAAAAAAATAATCAGTGCCAGGGCCATCACTGTGGGGTAGTGAGTAAAGCTTCCTGCTGCAGTGTGGGCATCTCACATGGACACCAAATTGAGTCCTACCTGCTCCACTTCTGATCTAGCTCTCTGCTACGGACTGGGAAAGCAGTGGATGAAAACCCAAGTCCTGGGACCAGCACTGTGGCACACTGGGTTAATCTTCCACCTGCAGGACTGGCATCCCACATGGGCACTGGTTCTAGTCCCAGTTGCTTCTCTTCCAGTACAGCTCTCTGCTGTGGCCCGGGAGGGCAGTGGAGAATGGCCCCGGTGCTTGGGCTCCTGCACCCATGTGGGAGACCAGAAAGGGTCACCTGGCTCCTGTCTTCAGGTTGGCGCAGCTCCAGCTATGGTGGCCATTTGCAGGGTGAACCAATGGAAGGAAGACCTTTCTCTTTGTCTCTCTCTCTCACGGTCTATAACCCTTCTGTGGTGACTGTTCCTCACCACTGCCGGAGAATTAGGCAGGCTGCCCACGGCTTGCCTTAACCGAGGAGGGGAAAGTGCGCCACCTGCCACTCAGCCTTCCCCAAACCCAGGGGACAATCAGGCGCGGTGTGGAGCCCAGTCGAAGCAGGGTCTCACTTTATTGTAAAAGAGAGGTTGTATAGGCAGGCGCCGTGGCTTACCAGGCTAATCCTCCACCTTGCGGCGCCAGCACACCAGCTTCTATTCCCGGTTGCCCCTCTTCCAGGCCAGCTCTCTGCTATGGCCCGGGAGGGCAGTGGAGGATGGCCCAAGTCCTTGGGCCCTGCACACGCATGGGAGACCAGGAGAAGCACCTGGCTCCTGGCTTCAGATCAGAGAGATGTGCTGGCCGCAGTGGCCACTGGAGGGTGAACCAACGGCAAAAAAGGAAGACCTTTCTCTCTGTCTCTCTCTCTCTCTCTCTCTCTCTCTCACTACCCACTCTGCCTGTCAAAAAAAAGAGAGGTGGTGTATATAGCTGAGGTACAGGTTGGATGGTACAGAGTGGATGAGGGCATGTGGGCAAGGGGTGGGGTGTTGTGATGCAAAAGGGCCTTAGCAACTCCTATTGTACCACCTTAATGATCCTTAGGGAGAAGCACCCTGGGGCTGGGGTGTTTGCTACCAGGGAATTGAAACTTAAAGACAGGTTTTCAAATTTGAGGCAGGCTCAGGAAGTTCCTCTAGGCCTTTCCGGATTCAGCTTCCCCCACACCCTACCTGTCAAATGAGGGGAGGGGAGGGGAGGGGAGGGAAGAGGAGGAGAGGGGAGAGAAGACCCAAGTCCTTGGGTCCCTTGCACCAACATGGGAGATTTGGAAAAAATCTCCAGGCTCCTGGCTTCAGATTGGCCCAGCCTCAGCCAATGAGGCCATTTGGGGAGTGATCAGCAGATGTAAAACCATCTCTCTTTCTGCCTCTGCCTCTCTGTAACAGCCTTTGAAATAAATAAATAAATAAATAAATCATAAAAAAAGTCACTGCCTAAATAATTTATACTATTCATCAGGATTGTCCAATTAATTAGCAGTACACCAAAAAGAAACCTGTTTTCATTAGTATCTATATTACACAGAAAATTACTCAGGCAATACTAACTGTTTTCCTTGCAGCATCTCTCGTTTTTATGTATCTAAAATTCCATTAAAGTATACAGCTCAAAGTTAGTTTTTGGCCACAATTATATGTATAGGAAAAATCGACATAATATATCTATTACAGCTTTCTTTAACTGTTCAATGACACTCCTCTCTGTATACAAACCTTGATAGAATTCTTCTCCACAGGGACCCCTGACATTTTCCAGTTCACTTTTGTTCTAGCCCATGAGACAACAGTCAATATGATACCAACATAATTTGAAAAGTATTTTGCCTTTGGGAGTTTGCCTTCTTGTACAGTAATCATGTGGAGCAGCCTGAGACTTGCCTGTTGGACACATGGGGCCTAGGTCACAGGCTGCACAAACCAGACATTGGAAGCGTAGGCATCATGATACACTAGGTTAAGCTACTTCTCTGGACATACCACATTTATATCAGAGTGCTTGGTGTGTCTCCTGGCTATTTCAGACCTCCAAACCAACTTACTTCAAGTATTTTTTTAAGTTATTTTTTAAAGTTTTAGTTATTTATTTAAAATGCATAGTTACAGAGACACAGAGACAGAGAGAGAGGTCTTCCATTTGCTGGTTCACTCCCCAGGTGGCTGCAATGGCTAGAGCTACACTGATCCAAAACCAGGAGCCAGGGGCTTCTTCCAGGTCTCCCTCCCACACAGGCACAAGGGCCCAAGGCCATGGGCCATCTTCTACTTTCTCAGGCCATAACAGAGAGCTGGATTGGAAGCGGGCAGCCAGAACTCAATCTGATGCCCATATGGATTGCTGGCAATGCAGGTGGTGACTTTACTCATGACACCAACAGCACCGGCACCACAAGTGTTCTTTTGAGTCAACAGGTCATGGTGCAAAAACTTGGATTTTTGCCATCTGCATGGAAACCCACATGGAGTCCCTGCATCCTGGCTTTCATAGATAGCACCCTGGCTGTTGTGGGCTTTTGCAGAGTGATCAGGCAGCCTTGGTTGGCAGTGTTCATATTTTTAAATATTTCACTTTTCTAGATTTTTGAGTCCGTATTCTGAGTCCTATTGCTTCTTTATTACCAAGAATTCCAAGACCTAACTCAGCATGGGTGCTATGGATAGCATGATGTGAGAGTTAAGATGAGGTGAGAGAACTCCCAGCATTGTATCTAGTTAGCATACCTTAGAAATAGTGGCAGTCTGTAGAAGTTACAAATCTACCTACCAGAGTGGTGGGACATTTAGGGGATTTTAATGATTTCCCAAAATTTATTACAAGGAAAAATGGTAACATGGTTAAGGGCTTGCTTCCCATGATTCCTAACCATCTTCATCTTCCTGCACTACACACCCTCACCCATCACTCCCATCCATCCATGATCCATACCCACCCTGCCATGGCTTGCCTGGGCCACAGCTGGGTGCCCAGCCATGGCTGTGGGAGGGAGCTCCAATAGGAGAATAGCAGCTGTCCTAGGCACCTGATCACAGCTGGGGGAGGGACATGGATAGCAGAGCACCACCACTCCAGTGGGCCCGGTGGGTGCTTGCCTGTGCTAAGGGTGGAGACTAAGCCCCGACCTCCCTGTCCCCAGTTTTGGGCTTGCCAGAGTACACCTGTGAAATGCATGTCAGTAGAGAATTGTGGTTACCAACGAGTGAGGGGAGAAATGGTGGGGTAAGGACAAAGGAGATACATTGGTCATGGGGCACAAAGTTTCCAGTAGACAGGAGAAATGAGTCTACAGCTGTACTGCAAAGCATGGAAACTACAATGCTGTATTTCATATTTCAGCTTGTTAAGAGAGGCTTTTGAAAGTACTCACCATACAGTATAGGAGGTGATGAATGAGTTATTCTGATTAGACAATTCCAGAATTAACACTCATCAAATGATTGCGTTGTATTCCACAGGTATCTATAGCTATTTCTCAGTTGAATAGTTTAAAAAGGCAAGATTGGCTGGCGCCATGGCTTAACAGGCTAATCCTCCGCCTTGCAGAGCTGGCACACCGGCTTCTAGTCCTGGTTGGGGCACCGGATTCTGTCCCGGTTGCCCCTCTTCCAGGCCAGCTCTCTGCTATGGCCCAGGAAGGCAGTGGAGGATGGCCCAAGTCCTTGGGCCCTGCACCCGCATGGGAGACCAGGAGAAGCACCTGGCTCCTGGCTTCGGATCAGAGAGATGTGCTGGCTGCAGCGGCCATTGGAGGGTGAACCAACGGCAAAAAGGAAGACCTTTCTCTCTGTCTCTCCCTCTCTCACTATCCACACTGCTTGTCAAAAAAAAAAGAAAAGGCAAAAAGATTACCAGGCTACACTAAAAAAGCTAGGAACAATACAATGTGTATTAATATAAAGAGAAATGTTTAATGATTTCACAGTAGGACAAAAATGATTCTTGAAGATTTGTTAAATTGAAAGGCAGAGTTAGAGAGAAGAGATATAGATCTTCCATCCACTGGTTCACTCTCCAGATGGCCACAACAGACAGAGCTGTGCCAATCCAAAGCCAGGAAGCACAGGCTTATTCTGGGTCTCATATGTGGGTGCAGGTGTCCAAGTACTTGGGTCATCTTCTGCTGCTTTTCCAGGCACATTAGCCAGGAGCTGGATTGGAAATGGAGCAGCTGGGACTTGAACCTGGGCCTGTATGGGATGCCAGTGCTGTAAGCTGCAGTTTATCTTGGTTTAACACAGCAGTGCCCCCCCCCCCCAAAAAAAAAAAAAAAAAACAGGTCAGGGATACAAAGAGTTCAAAAGCTGAATGATGAAAACAATACATATAGAAGGGGCTGGGGCCACGGCTTAGAGGGTAAAGCCACCCTTCTGCAGTGTTGGAATTCCACAAGGGCACCACTTCAAGTCCCACCTCCAGTGCTGGCATCCCATATGGGCACCGGTTTGAATCCCGATTGCTCCACTTCCAATCTAGTTCTGTTATGCCCTGGAAAAGCAGTAGAAGATGGCCCAAGTCTTTGGGCCCCTGCTCCTATGTGGGGGACCTGGAAGAAGCTCCTGGCTCTGGGTCGGCAGAGCTCTAGCTGTTGCAGCCAACTAGGGAGTGAACCATTGGATAGAAGACCTCCCCCCCTCTCTCTCTCTGCTTCTCTGTGCGTAACTGACTTTTAAATAGAAAAATAAATCCTTAAAAAACAAATGTGTAACTGTTCATATAGATAGGCTCAAAGGGATCACATAAACAAGATCAAGTGTCTACTAATAACAATAGATAGAATTAAAAAGGAGAGAATGATCCAACATGGAAAGCAGGCCACACAGCAGACTCATAGAATGACACATGCCCTAAACAGCACAATGACATCAGCATCTAGCTAAAAATCCCATGAGAGCATTTTAGGCATGGAAATCCAAGACAGTGTAGAAAAAAGAAAATCTACATAAATGATCTCTGTGAGTGAGACCCCAGTGGAAAGAAGAGGACATCAAAGGAGGTACCTTTTTCAGAAGGCTAGAGCCCCCTGACTGGCTGCAGCCACAGGGAACGGGGGTTCTGAGTTGGCAGCCCCCATTCCCGAAGCATCCACGGGCAGTTCCCCGAAGGGCTGACACCGGCTGCGCCTCAGCAGCCGGACAACCTCCCTCCCTCTGGTCGGGCACTGCAAGCCACACAGCCACTTGTGTCCCCTGTGTCCCTGGAGGCCGCAGCGCGTTTTGGGTTTTGGCGCGGACGGGCCGCTCTCGGTTTCCGTAGTCCATTTGCCTCAGCAGCCAGACAACCTCCCTCCCTCTGGTCGGGCACTGCAAGCCACACAGCCACTTGTGTCCCCTGTGTCCCTGGAGGCCGCAGCGCGTTTTGGGTTTTGGCGCGGACGGGCCGCTCTCGGTTTCCGTAGTCCATTTGCCCCCGGAGCCTGCCAGACCCCTGGCCCCATGGGCGGGCCCTGCTGAGTCCCCGAGCGCCTCCTGGGTTCCTACCACCACCCTTGGGCCGGGATGAAGTGCCACCTTGTGCGTAGAAGCCCTGCACACAGGCAAGAAGCCCCCCAGGCCCGCGGGCGCGCCCGACCCTGGAGCCCCCTGGCTGGCTGCAGCCACAGGGAACGGGGGTTCTGAGTTGGCAGCCCCCATTCCCGAAGCATCCACGGGCAGTTCCCCGAAGGGCTGACACCGGCTGCGCCTCAGCAGCCAGACAACCTCCCTCCCTCTGGTCGGGCACTGCAAGCCACACAGCCACTTGTGTCCCCTGTGTCCCTGGAGGCCGCAGCGTGTTTTGGGTTTTGGCGCGGACGGGCCCCTCTCGGCTTCCGTAGTCCATTTGCCCCCGGAGCCTTCCAGACCCCTGGCCCCAGGGGCGGGCCCTGCTGAGTCCCCGAGCGCCTCCTGGGTTCCTGCCACCACCCTTGGGCCGGGATGAGGTGCCACCTTGTGCGTAGAAGCCCTGCACACAGGCAAGAAGCCCCCCAGGCCCGCGGGCGCGCCCGACCCTGGAGCCCCCTGGCTGGCTGCAGCCACAGGGAACGGGGGTTCTGAGTTGGCAGCCCCCATTCCCGAAGCATCCACGGGCAGTTCCCCGAAGGGCTGACACCGGCTGCGCCTCAGCAGCCAGACAACCTCCCTCCCTCTGGTCGGGCACTGCAAGCCACACAGCCACTTGTGTCCCCTGTGTCCCTGGAGGCCGCAGCGCGTTTTGGGTTTTGGCGCGGACGGGCCCCTCTCGGCTTCCGTAGTCCATTTGCCCCGGAGCCTGCCAGACCCCTGGCCCCAGGGGCGGGCCCTGCTGAGTCCCCGAGTGCCTCCTGAGTTCCTGCCACCACCCTTGGGCCGGGATGTGGTGCCACCTTGTGCGTAGAAGCCCTGCACACAGGCAAGAAGCCCCTAGGCCCGCGGGCGCGCCCGACCCTGGAGCCCCCTGGCTGGCTGCAGCCACAGGGAACGGGGGTTCTGAGTTGGCAGCCCCCATTCCCGAAGCATCCACGGGCAGTTCCCCGAAGGGCTGACACCGGCTGCGCCTCAGCAGCCAGACAACCTCCCTCCCTCTGGTCGGGCACTGCAAGCCACACAGCCACTTGTGTCCCCTGTGTCCCTGGAGGCCGCAGCGCGTTTTGGGTTTTTGCGCGGACGGGCCCCTCTCGGCTTCCGTAGTCCATTTGCCCCGGAGCCTGCCAGACCCCTGGCCCCAGGGGCGGGCCCTGCTGAGTCCCCGAGTGCCTCCTGAGTTCCTGCCACCACCCTTGGGCCGGGATGTGGTGCCACCTTGTGCGTAGAAGCCCTGCACACAGGCAAGAAGCCCCTAGGCCCGCGGGCGCGCCCGACCCTGGAGCCCCCTGGCTGGCTGCAGCCACAGGGAACGGGGGTTCTGAGTTGGCAGCCCCCATTCCCGAAGCATCCACGGGCAGTTCCCCGAAGGGCTGACACCGGCTGCGCCTCAGCAGCCAGACAACCTCCCTCCCTCTGGTCGGGCACTGCAAGCCACACAGCCACTTGTGTCCCCTTTGTCCCTGGAGGCCGCAGCGCGTTTTGGGTTTTGGCGCGGACGGGCCCCTCTCGGCTTCCGTAGTCCATTTGCCCCGGAGCCTGCCAGACCCCTGGCCCCAGAGGTGGGCCCTGCTGAGTCCCCGAGCGCCTCCTGAGTTCCTGCCACCACCCTTGGGCCGGGATGAGGTGCCACCTTGTGCGTAGAAGCCCTGCACACAGGCAAGAAGCCCCCCAGGCCCGCGGGCGCGCCCGACCCTGGAGCCCCCTGGCTGGCTGCAGCCACAGGGAACGGGGGTTCTGAGTTGGCAGCCCCCATTCCCGAAGCATCCACGGGCAGTTCCCCGAAGGGCTGACACCGGCTGCGCCTCAGCAGCCGGACAACCTCCCTCCCTCTGGTCGGGCACTGCAAGCCACACAGCCACTTGTGTCCCCTGTGTCCCTGGAGGCCGCAGCGCGTTTTGGGTTTTGGCGCGGACGGGCCGCTCTCGGTTTCCGTAGTCCATTTGCCCCCGGAGCCTGCCAGACCCCTGGCCCCATGGGCGGGCCCTGCTGAGTCCCCGAGCGCCTCCTGGGTTCCTACCACCACCCTTGGGCCGGGATGAAGTGCCACCTTGTGCGTAGAAGCCCTGCACACAGGCAAGAAGCCCCCCAGGCCCGCGGGCGCGCCCGACCCTGGAGCCCCCTGGCTGGCTGCAGCCACAGGGAACGGGGGTTCTGAGTTGGCAGCCCCCATTCCCGAAGCATCCACGGGCAGTTCCCCGAAGGGCTGACACCGGCTGCGCCTCAGCAGCCAGACAACCTCCCTCCCTCTGGTCGGGCACTGCAAGCCACACAGCCACTTGTGTCCCCTGTGTCCCTGGAGGCCGCAGCGCGTTTTGGGTTTTGGCGCGGACGGGCCCCTCTCGGCTTCCGTAGTCCATTTGCCCCCGGAGCCTGCCAGACCCCTGGCCCCAGGGGCGGGCCCTGCTGAGTCCCCGAGCGCCTCCTGGGTTCCTGCCACCACCCTTGGGCCGGGATGAGGTGCCACCTTGTGCGTAGAAGCCCTGCACACAGGCAAGAAGCCCCCCAGGCCCGCGGGCGCGCCCGACCCTGGAGCCCCCTGGCTGGCTGCAGCCACAGGGAACGGGGGTTCTGAGTTGGCAGCCCCCATTCCCGAAGCATCCACGGGCAGTTCCCCGAAGGGCTGACACCGGCTGCGCCTCAGCAGCCAGACAACCTCCCTCCCTCTGGTCGGGCACTGCAAGCCACACAGCCACTTGTGTCCCCTGTGTCCCTGGAGGCCGCAGCGCATTTTGGGTTTTGGCGCGGAAGGGCCCCTCTCGGCTTCCGTAGTCCATTTGCCCCCGGAGCCTGCCAGACCCCTGGCTCTAGGAGGCTGCCCAGGGGCGCTGCCAACAGCCCCCAGGTGCTGGCTAGCCACCTCGGCCGGCCACGGGGGGAGCACACACACCTGCGGGTGTCCCCGGGCCGCACACACGAACTGCCCCGCGCTTCCCGGCGTTGCAAATACGCCCCCTGGGAAGCCCCGCCCGCCCTAGGGGCTTGTCGGGTGGGGCCGATGCATGGTGGTTGACTGGGGAGGGCTGCTGCTGGCACACACCCACTCCTGAAGCCCACTGGGGCGGTCCAAGGGCGATGAGCTCGGAGCTCAGTCAGGGCTGTCCCAGCAGAACTTTTTGAGGGTGGACGGACACGCCCGCGGGCAATCAGGTGGTGCGGGCAGGCCCCGGGGGCAGGCCCTGCTGAGTCCCCGAGCGCCACCTGGGTTCCTGCCACCACCCTTGGGCCGGGATGAGGTGCCACCTTGTGCGTAGAAGCCCTGCACACAGGCAAGAAGCCCCCCCAGGCCCGCGGCGCACCCGACCCTGGAGCCCCCTGGCCGGATGCAGCCACAGGGAACGGGGGTTCTGAGTTGGCAGGCCCCATTCCCGAAGCATCCACGGGCACTTCCCGAAGGGATGACACCTGCTGCGCCTCAGCAGCCAGCCAACCTCCCTCCCTCTGGTCGGGCACTGCACACCACACAGCCACTTGTGTCCCCTGTGTCCCTCCCTGGAGGCCGCAGCGTGTTTTGGGTTTTGGCGCGGACGGGCCCCTCTCGGCTTCCGTAGTCCATTTGCCCCCGGAGCCTGCCAGACCCCTGGCTCTAGGAGGCTGCCCAGGGGCGCTGCCAACAGCCCCCAGGTGCTGGCTAGCCGCAGCAGCCGGCCAAGGGGGAGCACACACTCCTGCAGGTGTCCCCAGGCCGCGCACACACGGACTGCCCTGCGCTTCCTGGCGTTGCAAATAGGCCCCCTGGGAAGCCCCGCCCGCCCTAGGGGCTTGTCGGGCAGGGCCGACGCAAGGTGGGTGAGTGGGGAGGGCTGCTGCTGGCACACACCCACTCCTGAAGCCCACTGGGGCAGTCCAAGGGCGAGGAGCTCGGAGCTCGGTCAGGGCTGTCCCAGCAGAACTTTTTGAGGGTGGACGGACACGCCCGCGGGCAATCAGGTGTTGCGGGCAGGCCCCGGGGGCAGGCCCTGCTGAGTCCCCGAGCGCCACCTGGGTTCCTGCCACCACCCTTGGGCCGGGATGAGGTGCCACCTTGTGCGTAGAAGCCCTGCACACAGGCAAGAAGCCCCCCAGGCCCGCGGCGCACCCGACCCTGGAGCCCCCTGGCCGGATGCAGCCACAGTGAACGGGGGTTCTGAGTTGGCAGCCCCATTCCCGAAGCATCCACGGGCACTTCCCGAAGGGCTGACACCTGCTGCGCCTCAGCAGCCAGCCAACCTCCCTCCCTCTGGTCGGGCACTGCAAGCCACACAGCCACTTGTGTCCCCTGTGTCCCTCCCTGGAGGCCGCAGCACGTTTTGGGTTTTGGCGCGGACGGGCCCCTCTCGGCTTCCGTAGTCCATTGCCCCGGAGCCTGCCAGACCCCTGGCTCTAGGAGGCTGCCCAGGGGCGCTGCCAACAGCCCCCAGGTGCTGGCTAGCCGCCTCGGCCGGCCACGGGGGGAGCACACACACCTGCGGGTGTCCCCGGGCCACACACACGAACTGCCCCGCGCTTCCCGGTGTTGCAAATAGGCCCCCCGGGAAGCCCCGCCCGCCCTAGGGGCTTGTCGGGTGGGGCCGACGCATGGTGGTTGACTGGGGAGGGCTGCTGCTGGCACACACCCACTCCTGAAGCCCACTGGGGCGGTCCAAGGGCGAGGAGCTCGGAGCTCGGTCAGGGCTGTCCCAGCAGAACTTTTTGAGGGTGGACGGACACGCCCGCGGGCAATCAGGTGTTGCGGGCAGGCCCCGGGGGCAGGCCCTGCTGAGTCCCCGAGCGCCACCTGGGTTCCTGCCACCACCCTTGGGCCGGGATGTGGTGCCACCTTGTGCGTAGAAGCCCTGCACACAGGCAAGAAGCCCCTAGGCCCGCGGGCGCGCCCGACCCTGGAGCCCCCTGGCTGGCTGCAGCCACAGGGAACGGGGGTTCTGAGTTGGCAGCCCCCATTCCCGAAGCATCCACGGGCAGTTCCCCGAAGGGCTGACACCGGCTGCGCCTCAGCAGCCAGACAACCTCCCTCCCTCTGGTCGGGCACTGCAAGCCACACAGCCACTTGTGTCCCCTGTGTCCCTGGAGGCCGCAGCGCGTTTTGGGTTTTGGCGCGGACGGGCCCCTCTCGGCTTCCGTAGTCCATTTGCCCCGGAGCCTGCCAGACCCCTGGCCCCAGGGGCGGGCCCTGCTGAGTCCCCGAGTGCCTCCTGAGTTCCTGCCACCACCCTTGGGCCGGGATGTGGTGCCACCTTGTGCGTAGAAGCCCTGCACACAGGCAAGAAGCCCCTAGGCCCGCGGGCGCGCCCGACCCTGGAGCCCCCTGGCTGGCTGCAGCCACAGGGAACGGGGGTTCTGAGTTGGCAGCCCCCATTCCCGAAGCATCCACGGGCAGTTCCCCGAAGGGCTGACACCGGCTGCGCCTCAGCAGCCAGACAACCTCCCTCCCTCTGGTCGGGCACTGCAAGCCACACAGCCACTTGTGTCCCCTTTGTCCCTGGAGGCCGCAGCGCGTTTTGGGTTTTGGCGCGGACGGGCCCCTCTCGGCTTCCGTAGTCCATTTGCCCCCGGAGCCTGCCAGACCCCTGGCTCTAGGAGGCTGCCCAGGGGCGCTGCCAACAGCCCCCAGGTGCTGGCTAGCCACCTCGGCCGGCCACGGGGGGAGCACACACACCTGCGGGTGTCCCCGGGCCGCACACACGAACTGCCCCGCGCTTCCCGGCGTTGCAAATACGCCCCCTGGGAAGCCCCGCCCGCCCTAGGGGCTTGTCGGGTGGGGCCGATGCATGGTGGTTGACTGGGGAGGGCTGCTGCTGGCACACACCCACTCCTGAAGCCCACTGGGGCGGTCCAAGGGCGATGAGCTCGGAGCTCAGTCAGGGCTGTCCCAGCAGAACTTTTTGAGGGTGGACGGACACGCCCGCGGGCAATCAGGTGGTGCGGGCAGGCCCCGGGGGCAGGCCCTGCTGAGTCCCCGAGCGCCACCTGGGTTCCTGCCACCACCCTTGGGCCGGGATGAGGTGCCACCTTGTGCGTAGAAGCCCTGCACACAGGCAAGAAGCCCCCCCAGGCCCGCGGCGCACCCGACCCTGGAGCCCCCTGGCCGGATGCAGCCACAGGGAACGGGGGTTCTGAGTTGGCAGGCCCCATTCCCGAAGCATCCACGGACACTTCCCGAAGGGATGACACCTGCTGCGCCTCAGCAGCCAGCCAACCTCCCTCCCTCTGGTCGGGCACTGCACACCACACAGCCACTTGTGTCCCCTGTGTCCCTCCCTGGAGGCCGCAGCGTGTTTTGGGTTTTGGCGCGGACGGGCCCCTCTCGGCTTCCGTAGTCCATTTGCCCCCGGAGCCTGCCAGACCCCTGGCTCTAGGAGGCTGCCCAGGGGCGCTGCCAACAGCCCCCAGGTGCTGGCTAGCCGCAGCAGCCGGCCAAGGGGGAGCACACACTCCTGCAGGTGTCCCCAGGCCGCGCACACACGGACTGCCCTGCGCTTCCTGGCGTTGCAAATAGGCCCCCTGGGAAGCCCCGCCCGCCCTAGGGGCTTGTCGGGCAGGGCCGACGCAAGGTGGGTGAGTGGGGAGGGCTGCTGCTGGCACACACCCACTCCTGAAGCCCACTGGGGCAGTCCAAGGGCGAGGAGCTCGGAGCTGGGTCAGGGCTGTCCCAGCAGAACTTTTTGAGGGTGGACGGACACGCCCGTGGGCAATCAGGTGTTGCGGGCAGGCCCCGGGGGCAGGCCCTGCTGAGTCCCCGAGCGCCACCTGGGTTCCTGCCACCACCCTTGGGCCGGGATGAGGTGCCACCTTGTGCGTAGAAGCCCTGCACACAGGCAAGAAGCCCCCCAGGCCCGCGGCGCACCCGACCCTGGAGCCCCCTGGCCGGATGCAGCCACAGTGAACGGGGGTTCTGAGTTGGCAGCCCCATTCCCGAAGCATCCACGGGCACTTCCCGAAGGGCTGACACCTGCTGCGCCTCAGCAGCCAGCCAACCTCCCTCCCTCTGGTCGGGCACTGCAAGCCACACAGCCACTTGTGTCCCCTGTGTCCCTCCCTGGAGGCCGCAGCACGTTTTGGGTTTTGGCGCGGACGGGCCCCTCTCGGCTTCCGTAGTCCATTGCCCCGGAGCCTGCCAGACCCCTGGCTCTAGGAGGCTGCCCAGGGGCGCTGCCAACAGCCCCCAGGTGCTGGCTAGCCGCCTCGGCCGGCCACGGGGGGAGCACACACACCTGCGGGTGTCCCCGGGCCACACACACGAACTGCCCCGCGCTTACCGGTGTTGCAAATAGGCCCCCCGGGAAGCCCCGCCCGCCCTAGGGGCTTGTCGGGTGGGGCCGACGCATGGTGGTTGACTGGGGAGGGCTGCTGCTGGCACACACCCACTCCTGAAGCCCACTGGGGCGGTCCAAGGGCGAGGAGCTCGGAGCTCGGTCAGGGCTGTCCCAGCAGAACTTTTTGAGGGTGGACGGACACGCCCGCGGGCAATCAGGTGTTGCGGGCAGGCCCCGGGGGCAGGCCCTGCTGAGTCCCCGAGCGCCACCTGGGTTCCTGCCACCACCCTTGGGCCGGGATGTGGTGCCACCTTGTGCGTAGAAGCCCTGCACACAGGCAAGAAGCCCCTAGGCCCGCGGGCGCGCCCGACCCTGGAGCCCCCTGGCTGGCTGCAGCCACAGGGAACGGGGGTTCTGAGTTGGCAGCCCCCATTCCCGAAGCATCCACGGGCAGTTCCCCGAAGGGCTGACACCGGCTGCGCCTCAGCAGCCAGACAACCTCCCTCCCTCTGGTCGGGCACTGCAAGCCACACAGCCACTTGTGTCCCCTGTGTCCCTGGAGGCCGCAGCGCGTTTTGGGTTTTGGCGCGGACGGGCCCCTCTCGGCTTCCGTAGTCCATTTGCCCCGGAGCCTGCCAGACCCCTGGCCCCAGGGGCGGGCCCTGCTGAGTCCCCGAGTGCCTCCTGAGTTCCTGCCACCACCCTTGGGCCGGGATGTGGTGCCACCTTGTGCGTAGAAGCCCTGCACACAGGCAAGAAGCCCCTAGGCCCGCGGGCGCGCCCGACCCTGGAGCCCCCTGGCTGGCTGCAGCCACAGGGAACGGGGGTTCTGAGTTGGCAGCCCCCATTCCCGAAGCATCCACGGGCAGTTCCCCGAAGGGCTGACACCGGCTGCGCCTCAGCAGCCGGACAACCTCCCTCCCTCTGGTCGGGCACTGCAAGCCACACAGCCACTTGTGTCCCCTGTGTCCCTGGAGGCCGCAGCGCGTTTTGGGTTTTGGCGCGGACGGGCCGCTCTCGGTTTCCGTAGTCCATTTGCCCCCGGAGCCTGCCAGACCCCTGGCCCCATGGGCGGGCCCTGCTGAGTCCCCGAGCGCCTCCTGGGTTCCTACCACCACCCTTGGGCCGGGATGAAGTGCCACCTTGTGCGTAGAAGCCCTGCACACAGGCAAGAAGCCCCCCAGGCCCGCGGGCGCGCCCGACCCTGGAGCCCCCTGGCTGGCTGCAGCCACAGGGAACGGGGTTTCTGAGTTGGCAGCCCCCATTCCCGAAGCATCCACGGGCAGTTCCCCGAAGGGCTGACACCGGCTGCGCCTCAGCAGCCGGACAACCTCCCTCCCTCTGGTCGGGCACTGCAAGCCACACAGCCACTTGTGTCCCCTGTGTCCCTGGAGGCCGCAGCGCGTTTTGGGTTTTGGCGCGGACGGGCCGCTCTCGGTTTCCGTAGTCCATTTGCCCCCGGAGCCTGCCAGACCCCTGGCCCCATGGGCGGGCCCTGCTGAGTCCCCGAGCGCCTCCTGGGTTCCTACCACCACCCTTGGGCCGGGATGAAGTGCCACCTTGTGCGTAGAAGCCCTGCACACAGGCAAGAAGCCCCCCAGGCCCGCGGGCGCGCCCGACCCTGGAGCCCCCTGGCTGGCTGCAGCCACAGGGAACGGGGGTTCTGAGTTGGCAGCCCCCATTCCCGAAGCATCCACGGGCAGTTCCCCGAAGGGCTGACACCGGCTGCGCCTCAGCAGCCAGACAACCTCCCTCCCTCTGGTCGGGCACTGCAAGCCACACAGCCACTTGTGTCCCCTGTGTCCCTGGAGGCCGCAGCGCGTTTTGGGTTTTGGCGCGGACGGGCCCCTCTCGGCTTCCGTAGTCCATTTGCCCCGGAGCCTGCCAGACCCCTGGCCCCAGGGGCGGGCCCTGCTGAGTCCCCGAGTGCCTCCTGAGTTCCTGCCACCACCCTTGGGCCGGGATGTGGTGCCACCTTGTGCGTAGAAGCCCTGCACACAGGCAAGAAGCCCCTAGGCCCGCGGGCGCGCCCGACCCTGGAGCCCCCTGGCTGGCTGCAGCCACAGGGAACGGGGGTTCTGAGTTGGCAGCCCCCATTCCCGAAGCATCCACGGGCAGTTCCCCGAAGGGCTGACACCGGCTGCGCCTCAGCAGCCAGACAACCTCCCTCCCTCTGGTCGGGCACTGCAAGCCACACAGCCACTTGTGTCCCCTGTGTCCCTGGAGGCCGCAGCGCGTTTTGGGTTTTTGCGCGGACGGGCCCCTCTCGGCTTCCGTAGTCCATTTGCCCCGGAGCCTGCCAGACCCCTGGCCCCAGGGGCGGGCCCTGCTGAGTCCCCGAGTGCCTCCTGAGTTCCTGCCACCACCCTTGGGCCGGGATGTGGTGCCACCTTGTGCGTAGAAGCCCTGCACACAGGCAAGAAGCCCCTAGGCCCGCGGGCGCGCCCGACCCTGGAGCCCCCTGGCTGGCTGCAGCCACAGGGAACGGGGGTTCTGAGTTGGCAGCCCCCATTCCCGAAGCATCCACGGGCAGTTCCCCGAAGGGCTGACACCGGCTGCGCCTCAGCAGCCAGACAACCTCCCTCCCTCTGGTCGGGCACTGCAAGCCACACAGCCACTTGTGTCCCCTTTGTCCCTGGAGGCCGCAGCGCGTTTTGGGTTTTGGCGCGGACGGGCCCCTCTCGGCTTCCGTAGTCCATTTGCCCCGGAGCCTGCCAGACCCCTGGCCCCAGAGGTGGGCCCTGCTGAGTCCCCGAGCGCCTCCTGAGTTCCTGCCACCACCCTTGGGCCGGGATGAGGTGCCACCTTGTGCGTAGAAGCCCTGCACACAGGCAAGAAGCCCCCCAGGCCCGCGGGCGCGCCCGACCCTGGAGCCCCCTGGCTGGCTGCAGCCACAGGGAACGGGGGTTCTGAGTTGGCAGCCCCCATTCCCGAAGCATCCACGGGCAGTTCCCCGAAGGGCTGACACCGGCTGCGCCTCAGCAGCCGGACAACCTCCCTCCCTCTGGTCGGGCACTGCAAGCCACACAGCCACTTGTGTCCCCTGTGTCCCTGGAGGCCGCAGCGCGTTTTGGGTTTTGGCGCGGACGGGCCGCTCTCGGTTTCCGTAGTCCATTTGCCCCCGGAGCCTGCCAGACCCCTGGCCCCATGGGCGGGCCCTGCTGAGTCCCCGAGCGCCTCCTGGGTTCCTACCACCACCCTTGGGCCGGGATGAAGTGCCACCTTGTGCGTAGAAGCCCTGCACACAGGCAAGAAGCCCCCCAGGCCCGCGGGCGCGCCCGACCCTGGAGCCCCCTGGCTGGCTGCAGCCACAGGGAACGGGGGTTCTGAGTTGGCAGCCCCCATTCCCGAAGCATCCACGGGCAGTTCCCCGAAGGGCTGACACCGGCTGCGCCTCAGCAGCCAGACAACCTCCCTCCCTCTGGTCGGGCACTGCAAGCCACACAGCCACTTGTGTCCCCTGTGTCCCTGGAGGCCGCAGCGCGTTTTGGGTTTTGGCGCGGACGGGCCGCTCTCGGTTTCCGTAGTCCATTTGCCCCCGGAGCCTGCCAGACCCCTGGCCCCATGGGCGGGCCCTGCTGAGTCCCCGAGCGCCTCCTGGGTTCCTACCACCACCCTTGGGCCGGGATGAAGTGCCACCTTGTGCGTAGAAGCCCTGCACACAGGCAAGAAGCCCCCCAGGCCCGCGGGCGCGCCCGACCCTGGAGCCCCCTGGCTGGCTGCAGCCACAGGGAACGGGGGTTCTGAGTTGGCAGCCCCCATTCCCGAAGCATCCACGGGCAGTTCCCCGAAGGGCTGACACCGGCTGCGCCTCAGCAGCCAGACAACCTCCCTCCCTCTGGTCGGGCACTGCAAGCCACACAGCCACTTGTGTCCCCTGTGTCCCTGGAGGCCGCAGCGCGTTTTGGGTTTTGGCGCGGACGGGCCCCTCTCGGCTTCCGTAGTCCATTTGCCCCGGAGCCTGCCAGACCCCTGGCCCCAGGGGCGGGCCCTGCTGAGTCCCCGAGTGCCTCCTGAGTTCCTGCCACCACCCTTGGGCCGGGATGTGGTGCCACCTTGTGCGTAGAAGCCCTGCACACAGGCAAGAAGCCCCTAGGCCCGCGGGCGCGCCCGACCCTGGAGCCCCCTGGCTGGCTGCAGCCACAGGGAACGGGGGTTCTGAGTTGGCAGCCCCCATTCCCGAAGCATCCACGGGCAGTTCCCCGAAGGGCTGACACCGGCTGCGCCTCAGCAGCCAGACAACCTCCCTCCCTCTGGTCGGGCACTGCAAGCCACACAGCCACTTGTGTCCCCTGTGTCCCTGGAGGCCGCAGCGCGTTTTGGGTTTTTGCGCGGACGGGCCCCTCTCGGCTTCCGTAGTCCATTTGCCCCGGAGCCTGCCAGACCCCTGGCCCCAGGGGCGGGCCCTGCTGAGTCCCCGAGTGCCTCCTGAGTTCCTGCCACCACCCTTGGGCCGGGATGTGGTGCCACCTTGTGCGTAGAAGCCCTGCACACAGGCAAGAAGCCCCTAGGCCCGCGGGCGCGCCCGACCCTGGAGCCCCCTGGCTGGCTGCAGCCACAGGGAACGGGGGTTCTGAGTTGGCAGCCCCCATTCCCGAAGCATCCACGGGCAGTTCCCCGAAGGGCTGACACCGGCTGCGCCTCAGCAGCCAGACAACCTCCCTCCCTCTGGTCGGGCACTGCAAGCCACACAGCCACTTGTGTCCCCTTTGTCCCTGGAGGCCGCAGCGCGTTTTGGGTTTTGGCGCGGACGGGCCCCTCTCGGCTTCCGTAGTCCATTTGCCCCGGAGCCTGCCAGACCCCTGGCCCCAGAGGTGGGCCCTGCTGAGTCCCCGAGCGCCTCCTGAGTTCCTGCCACCACCCTTGGGCCGGGATGAGGTGCCACCTTGTGCGTAGAAGCCCTGCACACAGGCAAGAAGCCCCCCAGGCCCGCGGGCGCGCCCGACCCTGGAGCCCCCTGGCTGGCTGCAGCCACAGGGAACGGGGGTTCTGAGTTGGCAGCCCCCATTCCCGAAGCATCCACGGGCAGTTCCCCGAAGGGCTGACACCGGCTGCGCCTCAGCAGCCGGACAACCTCCCTCCCTCTGGTCGGGCACTGCAAGCCACACAGCCACTTGTGTCCCCTGTGTCCCTGGAGGCCGCAGCGCGTTTTGGGTTTTGGCGCGGACGGGCCGCTCTCGGTTTCCGTAGTCCATTTGCCCCCGGAGCCTGCCAGACCCCTGGCCCCATGGGCGGGCCCTGCTGAGTCCCCGAGCGCCTCCTGGGTTCCTACCACCACCCTTGGGCCGGGATGAAGTGCCACCTTGTGCGTAGAAGCCCTGCACACAGGCAAGAAGCCCCCCAGGCCCGCGGGCGCGCCCGACCCTGGAGCCCCCTGGCTGGCTGCAGCCACAGGGAACGGGGGTTCTGAGTTGGCAGCCCCCATTCCCGAAGCATCCACGGGCAGTTCCCCGAAGGGCTGACACCGGCTGCGCCTCAGCAGCCAGACAACCTCCCTCCCTCTGGTCGGGCACTGCAAGCCACACAGCCACTTGTGTCCCCTGTGTCCCTGGAGGCCGCAGCGCGTTTTGGGTTTTGGCGCGGACGGGCCCCTCTCGGCTTCCGTAGTCCATTTGCCCCCGGAGCCTGCCAGACCCCTGGCCCCAGGGGCGGGCCCTGCTGAGTCCCCGAGCGCCTCCTGGGTTCCTGCCACCACCCTTGGGCCGGGATGAGGTGCCACCTTGTGCGTAGAAGCCCTGCACACAGGCAAGAAGCCCCCCAGGCCCGCGGGCGCGCCCGACCCTGGAGCCCCCTGGCTGGCTGCAGCCACAGGGAACGGGGGTTCTGAGTTGGCAGCCCCCATTCCCGAAGCATCCACGGGCAGTTCCCCGAAGGGCTGACACCGGCTGCGCCTCAGCAGCCAGACAACCTCCCTCCCTCTGGTCGGGCACTGCAAGCCACACAGCCACTTGTGTCCCCTGTGTCCCTGGAGGCCGCAGCGCATTTTGGGTTTTGGCGCGGAAGGGCCCCTCTCGGCTTCCGTAGTCCATTTGCCCCCGGAGCCTGCCAGACCCCTGGCTCTAGGAGGCTGCCCAGGGGCGCTGCCAACAGCCCCCAGGTGCTGGCTAGCCACCTCGGCCGGCCACGGGGGGAGCACACACACCTGCGGGTGTCCCCGGGCCGCACACACGAACTGCCCCGCGCTTCCCGGCGTTGCAAATACGCCCCCTGGGAAGCCCCGCCCGCCCTAGGGGCTTGTCGGGTGGGGCCGATGCATGGTGGTTGACTGGGGAGGGCTGCTGCTGGCACACACCCACTCCTGAAGCCCACTGGGGCGGTCCAAGGGCGATGAGCTCGGAGCTCAGTCAGGGCTGTCCCAGCAGAACTTTTTGAGGGTGGACGGACACGCCCGCGGGCAATCAGGTGGTGCGGGCAGGCCCCGGGGGCAGGCCCTGCTGAGTCCCCGAGCGCCACCTGGGTTCCTGCCACCACCCTTGGGCCGGGATGAGGTGCCACCTTGTGCGTAGAAGCCCTGCACACAGGCAAGAAGCCCCCCCAGGCCCGCGGCGCACCCGACCCTGGAGCCCCCTGGCCGGATGCAGCCACAGGGAACGGGGGTTCTGAGTTGGCAGGCCCCATTCCCGAAGCATCCACGGGCACTTCCCGAAGGGATGACACCTGCTGCGCCTCAGCAGCCAGCCAACCTCCCTCCCTCTGGTCGGGCACTGCACACCACACAGCCACTTGTGTCCCCTGTGTCCCTCCCTGGAGGCCGCAGCGTGTTTTGGGTTTTGGCGCGGACGGGCCCCTCTCGGCTTCCGTAGTCCATTTGCCCCCGGAGCCTGCCAGACCCCTGGCTCTAGGAGGCTGCCCAGGGGCGCTGCCAACAGCCCCCAGGTGCTGGCTAGCCGCAGCAGCCGGCCAAGGGGGAGCACACACTCCTGCAGGTGTCCCCAGGCCGCGCACACACGGACTGCCCTGCGCTTCCTGGCGTTGCAAATAGGCCCCCTGGGAAGCCCCGCCCGCCCTAGGGGCTTGTCGGGCAGGGCCGACGCAAGGTGGGTGAGTGGGGAGGGCTGCTGCTGGCACACACCCACTCCTGAAGCCCACTGGGGCAGTCCAAGGGCGAGGAGCTCGGAGCTCGGTCAGGGCTGTCCCAGCAGAACTTTTTGAGGGTGGACGGACACGCCCGCGGGCAATCAGGTGTTGCGGGCAGGCCCCGGGGGCAGGCCCTGCTGAGTCCCCGAGCGCCACCTGGGTTCCTGCCACCACCCTTGGGCCGGGATGAGGTGCCACCTTGTGCGTAGAAGCCCTGCACACAGGCAAGAAGCCCCCCAGGCCCGCGGCGCACCCGACCCTGGAGCCCCCTGGCCGGATGCAGCCACAGTGAACGGGGGTTCTGAGTTGGCAGCCCCATTCCCGAAGCATCCACGGGCACTTCCCGAAGGGCTGACACCTGCTGCGCCTCAGCAGCCAGCCAACCTCCCTCCCTCTGGTCGGGCACTGCAAGCCACACAGCCACTTGTGTCCCCTGTGTCCCTCCCTGGAGGCCGCAGCACGTTTTGGGTTTTGGCGCGGACGGGCCCCTCTCGGCTTCCGTAGTCCATTGCCCCGGAGCCTGCCAGACCCCTGGCTCTAGGAGGCTGCCCAGGGGCGCTGCCAACAGCCCCCAGGTGCTGGCTAGCCGCCTCGGCCGGCCACGGGGGGAGCACACACACCTGCGGGTGTCCCCGGGCCACACACACGAACTGCCCCGCGCTTCCCGGTGTTGCAAATAGGCCCCCCGGGAAGCCCCGCCCGCCCTAGGGGCTTGTCGGGTGGGGCCGACGCATGGTGGTTGACTGGGGAGGGCTGCTGCTGGCACACACCCACTCCTGAAGCCCACTGGGGCGGTCCAAGGGCGAGGAGCTCGGAGCTCGGTCAGGGCTGTCCCAGCAGAACTTTTTGAGGGTGGACGGACACGCCCGCGGGCAATCAGGTGTTGCGGGCAGGCCCCGGGGGCAGGCCCTGCTGAGTCCCCGAGCGCCACCTGGGTTCCTGCCACCACCCTTGGGCCGGGATGTGGTGCCACCTTGTGCGTAGAAGCCCTGCACACAGGCAAGAAGCCCCTAGGCCCGCGGGCGCGCCCGACCCTGGAGCCCCCTGGCTGGCTGCAGCCACAGGGAACGGGGGTTCTGAGTTGGCAGCCCCCATTCCCGAAGCATCCACGGGCAGTTCCCCGAAGGGCTGACACCGGCTGCGCCTCAGCAGCCAGACAACCTCCCTCCCTCTGGTCGGGCACTGCAAGCCACACAGCCACTTGTGTCCCCTGTGTCCCTGGAGGCCGCAGCGCGTTTTGGGTTTTGGCGCGGACGGGCCCCTCTCGGCTTCCGTAGTCCATTTGCCCCGGAGCCTGCCAGACCCCTGGCCCCAGGGGCGGGCCCTGCTGAGTCCCCGAGTGCCTCCTGAGTTCCTGCCACCACCCTTGGGCCGGGATGTGGTGCCACCTTGTGCGTAGAAGCCCTGCACACAGGCAAGAAGCCCCTAGGCCCGCGGGCGCGCCCGACCCTGGAGCCCCCTGGCTGGCTGCAGCCACAGGGAACGGGGGTTCTGAGTTGGCAGCCCCCATTCCCGAAGCATCCACGGGCAGTTCCCCGAAGGGCTGACACCGGCTGCGCCTCAGCAGCCAGACAACCTCCCTCCCTCTGGTCGGGCACTGCAAGCCACACAGCCACTTGTGTCCCCTTTGTCCCTGGAGGCCGCAGCGCGTTTTGGGTTTTGGCGCGGACGGGCCCCTCTCGGCTTCCGTAGTCCATTTGCCCCCGGAGCCTGCCAGACCCCTGGCTCTAGGAGGCTGCCCAGGGGCGCTGCCAACAGCCCCCAGGTGCTGGCTAGCCACCTCGGCCGGCCACGGGGGGAGCACACACACCTGCGGGTGTCCCCGGGCCGCACACACGAACTGCCCCGCGCTTCCCGGCGTTGCAAATACGCCCCCTGGGAAGCCCCGCCCGCCCTAGGGGCTTGTCGGGTGGGGCCGATGCATGGTGGTTGACTGGGGAGGGCTGCTGCTGGCACACACCCACTCCTGAAGCCCACTGGGGCGGTCCAAGGGCGATGAGCTCGGAGCTCAGTCAGGGCTGTCCCAGCAGAACTTTTTGAGGGTGGACGGACACGCCCGCGGGCAATCAGGTGGTGCGGGCAGGCCCCGGGGGCAGGCCCTGCTGAGTCCCCGAGCGCCACCTGGGTTCCTGCCACCACCCTTGGGCCGGGATGAGGTGCCACCTTGTGCGTAGAAGCCCTGCACACAGGCAAGAAGCCCCCCCAGGCCCGCGGCGCACCCGACCCTGGAGCCCCCTGGCCGGATGCAGCCACAGGGAACGGGGGTTCTGAGTTGGCAGGCCCCATTCCCGAAGCATCCACGGACACTTCCCGAAGGGATGACACCTGCTGCG
The DNA here is from genome assembly GCF_033115175.1 of Lepus europaeus. NCBI lineage: Eukaryota > Metazoa > Chordata > Mammalia > Lagomorpha > Leporidae > Lepus > Lepus europaeus. Next base: position 251,642 of record NW_026909074.1, on the reverse strand, counting down.
CCTCAGCAGCCAGCCAACCTCCCTCCCTCTGGTCGGGCACTGCACACCACACAGCCACTTGTGTCCCCTGTGTCCCTCCCTGGAGGCCGCAGCGTGTTTTGGGTTTTGGCGCGGACGGGCCCCTCTCGGCTTCCGTAGTCCATTTGCCCCCGGAGCCTGCCAGACCCCTGGCTCTAGGAGGCTGCCCAGGGGCGCTGCCAACAGCCCCCAGGTGCTGGCTAGCCGCAGCAGCCGGCCAAGGGGGAGCACACACTCCTGCAGGTGTCCCCAGGCCGCGCACACACGGACTGCCCTGCGCTTCCTGGCGTTGCAAATAGGCCCCCTGGGAAGCCCCGCCCGCCCTAGGGGCTTGTCGGGCAGGGCCGACGCAAGGTGGGTGAGTGGGGAGGGCTGCTGCTGGCACACACCCACTCCTGAAGCCCACTGGGGCAGTCCAAGGGCGAGGAGCTCGGAGCTGGGTCAGGGCTGTCCCAGCAGAACTTTTTGAGGGTGGACGGACACGCCCGTGGGCAATCAGGTGTTGCGGGCAGGCCCCGGGGGCAGGCCCTGCTGAGTCCCCGAGCGCCACCTGGGTTCCTGCCACCACCCTTGGGCCGGGATGAGGTGCCACCTTGTGCGTAGAAGCCCTGCACACAGGCAAGAAGCCCCCCAGGCCCGCGGCGCACCCGACCCTGGAGCCCCCTGGCCGGATGCAGCCACAGTGAACGGGGGTTCTGAGTTGGCAGCCCCATTCCCGAAGCATCCACGGGCACTTCCCGAAGGGCTGACACCTGCTGCGCCTCAGCAGCCAGCCAACCTCCCTCCCTCTGGTCGGGCACTGCAAGCCACACAGCCACTTGTGTCCCCTGTGTCCCTCCCTGGAGGCCGCAGCACGTTTTGGGTTTTGGCGCGGACGGGCCCCTCTCGGCTTCCGTAGTCCATTGCCCCGGAGCCTGCCAGACCCCTGGCTCTAGGAGGCTGCCCAGGGGCGCTGCCAACAGCCCCCAGGTGCTGGCTAGCCGCCTCGGCCGGCCACGGGGGGAGCACACACACCTGCGGGTGTCCCCGGGCCACACACACGAACTGCCCCGCGCTTACCGGTGTTGCAAATAGGCCCCCCGGGAAGCCCCGCCCGCCCTAGGGGCTTGTCGGGTGGGGCCGACGCATGGTGGTTGACTGGGGAGGGCTGCTGCTGGCACACACCCACTCCTGAAGCCCACTGGGGCGGTCCAAGGGCGAGGAGCTCGGAGCTCGGTCAGGGCTGTCCCAGCAGAACTTTTTGAGGGTGGACGGACACGCCCGCGGGCAATCAGGTGTTGCGGGCAGGCCCCGGGGGCAGGCCCTGCTGAGTCCCCGAGCGCCACCTGGGTTCCTGCCACCACCCTTGGGCCGGGATGTGGTGCCACCTTGTGCGTAGAAGCCCTGCACACAGGCAAGAAGCCCCTAGGCCCGCGGGCGCGCCCGACCCTGGAGCCCCCTGGCTGGCTGCAGCCACAGGGAACGGGGGTTCTGAGTTGGCAGCCCCCATTCCCGAAGCATCCACGGGCAGTTCCCCGAAGGGCTGACACCGGCTGCGCCTCAGCAGCCAGACAACCTCCCTCCCTCTGGTCGGGCACTGCAAGCCACACAGCCACTTGTGTCCCCTGTGTCCCTGGAGGCCGCAGCGTGTTTTGGGTTTTGGCGCAGACGGGCCCAACTCGGCTTCCGTAGTCCATTTGCCCCCGGAGCCTTCCAGACCCCTGGCCCCAGGGGCGGGCCCTGCTGAGTCCCCGAGCGCCTCCTGGGTTCCTGCCACCACCCTTGGGCCGGGATGAGGTGCCACCTTGTGCGTAGAAGCCCTGCACACAGGCAAGAAGCCCCCCAGGCCCGCGGGCGCGCCCGATCCTGGAGCCCCCTGGCTGGCTGCAGCCACAGGGAACGGGGGTTCTGAGTTGGCAGCCCCCATTCCCGAAGCATCCACGGGCAGTTCCCCGAAGGGCTGACACCGGCTGCGCCTCAGCAGCCAGACAACCTCCCTCCCTCTGGTCGGGCACTGCAAGCCACACAGCCACTTGTGTCCCCTGTGTCCCTGGAGGCCGCAGCGCGTTTTGGGTTTTGGCGCGGACGGGCCGCTCTCGGTTTCCGTAGTCCATTTGCCCCCGGAGCCTGCCAGACCCCTGGCCCCAGGGGCGGGCCCTGCTGAGTCCCCGAGCGCCTTCTGGGTTCCTACCACCACCCTTGGGCCGGGATGAAGTGCCACCTTGTGCGTAGAAGCCCTGCACACAGGCAAGAAGCCCCCCAGGCCCGCGGGCGCGCCCGACCCTGGAGCCCCCTGGCTGGCTGCAGCCACAGGGAACGGGGGTTCTGAGTTGGCAGCCCCCATTCCCGAAGCATCCACGGGCATTTCCCCGAAGGGCTGACACCGGCTGCGCCTCAGCAGCCAGACAACCTCCCTCCCTCTGGTCGGGCACTGCAAGCCACACAGCCACTTGTGTCCCCTGTGTCCCTGGAGGCCGCAGCGTGTTTTGGGTTTTGGCGCGGACGGGCCCCTCTCGGCTTCCGTAGTCCATTTGCCCCCGGAGCCTTCCAGACCCCTGGCCCCAGGGGCGGGCCCTGCTGAGTCCCCGAGCGCCTCCTGGGTTCCTGCCACCACCCTTGGGAAGGGATGAGGTGCCACCTTGTGCGTAGAAGCCCTGCACACAGGCAAGAAGCCCCCCAGGCCCGCGGGCGCGCCCGACCCTGGAGCCCCCTGGCTGGCTGCAGCCACAGGGAACGGGGGTTCTGAGTTGGCAGCCCCCATTCCCGAAGCATCCACGGGCAGTTCCCCGAAGGGCTGACACCGGCTGCGCCTCAGCAGCCAGACAACCTCCCTCCCTCTGGTCGGGCACTGCAAGCCACACAGCCACTTGTGTCCCCTGTGTCCCTGGAGGCCGCAGCGTGTTTTGGGTTTTGGCGCGGACGGGCCCCTCTCGGCTTCCGTAGTCCATTTGCCCCCGGAGCCTTCCAGACCCCTGGCCCCAGGGGCGGGCCCTGCTGAGTCCCCGAGCGCCTCCTGGGTTCCTGCCACCACCCTTGGGCCGGGATGAGGTGCCACCTTGTGCGTAGAAGCCCTGCACACAGGCAAGAAGCCCCCCAGGCCCGCGGGCGCGCCCGACCCTGGAGCCCCCTGGCTGGCTGCAGCCACAGGGAACGGGGGTTCTGAGTTGGCAGCCCCCATTCCCGAAGCATCCACGGGCAGTTCCACGAAGGGCTGACACCGGCTGCGCCTCAGCAGCCGGACAACCTCCCTCCCTCTGGTCGGGCACTGCAAGCCACACAGCCACTTGTGTCCCCTGTGTCCCTGGAGGCCGCAGCGTGTTTTGGGTTTTGGCGCGGACGGGCCCCTCTCGGCTTCCGTAGTCCATTTGCCCCCGGAGCCTGCCAGACCCCTGGCCCCATGGGCGGGCCCTGCTGAGTCCCCGAGCGCCTCCTGGGTTCCTGCCACCACCCTTGGGCCGGGATGAGGTGCCACCTTGTGCGTAGAAGCCCTGCACACAGGCAAGAAGCCCCCCAGGCCCGCGGGCGCGCCCGACCCTGGAGCCCCCTGGCTGGCTGCAGCCACAGGGAACGGGGGTTCTGAGTTGGCAGCCCCCATTCCCGAAGCATCCACGGGCAGTTCCCCGAAGGGCTGACACCGGCTGCGCCTCAGCAGCCAGACAACCTCCCTCCCTCTGGTCGGGCACTGCAAGCCACACAGCCACTTGTGTCCCCTGTGTCCCTGGAGGCCGCAGCGCGTTTTGGGTTTTGGCACGGACGGGCCCCTCTCGGCTTCCGTAGTCCATTTGCCCCGGAGCCTGCCAGACCCCTGGCCCCAGGGGCGGGCTCTGCTGAGTCCCCGAGTGCCTCCTGAGTTCCTGCCACCACCCTTGGGCCGGGATGTGGTGCCACCTTGTGCGTAGAAGCCCTGCACACAGGCAAGAAGCCCCTAGGCCCGCGGGCGCGCCCGACCCTGGAGCCCCCTGGCTGGCTGCAGCCACAGGGAACGGGGGTTCTGAGTTGGCAGCCCCCATTCCCGAAGCATCCACGGGCAGTTCCCCGAAGGGCTGACACCGGCTGCGCCTCAGCAGCCAGACAACCTCCCTCCCTCTGGTCGGGCACTGCAAGCCACACAGCCACTTGTGTCCCCTGTGTCCCTGGAGGCCGCAGCGCGTTTTGGGTTTTGGCGCGGACGGGCCCCTCTCGGCTTCCGTAGTCCATTTGCCCCGGAGCCTGCCAGACCCCTGGCCCCAGGGGCGGGCCCTGCTGAGTCCCCGAGTGCCTCCTGAGTTCCTGCCACCACCCTTGGGCCGGGATGTGGTGCCACCTTGTGCGTAGAAGCCCTGCACACAGGCAAGAAACCCCTAGGCCCGCGGGCGCGCCCGACCCTGGAGCCCCCTGGCTGGCTGCAGCCACAGGGAACGGGGGTTCTGAGTTGGCAGCCCCCATTCCCGAAGCATCCACGGGCAGTTCCCCGAAGGGCTGACACCGGCTGCGCCTCAGCAGCCGGACAACCTCCCTCCCTCTGGTCGGGCACTGCAAGCCACACAGCCACTTGTGTCCCCTGTGTCCCTGGAGGCCGCAGCGCGTTTTGGGTTTTGGCGCGGACGGGCCCCTCTCGGCTTCCGTAGTCCATTTGCCCCGGAGCCTGCCAGACCCCTGGCCCCAGGGGCGGGCCCTGCTGAGTCCCCGAGTGCCTCCTGAGTTCCTGCCACCACCCTTGGGCCGGGATGAGGTGCCACCTTGTGCGTAGAAGCCCTGCACACAGGCAAGAAGCCCCTAGGCCCGCGGGCGCGCCCGACCCTGGAGCCCCCTGGCTGGCTGCAGCCACAGGGAACGGGGGTTCTGAGTTGGCAGCCCCCATTCCCGAAGCATCCACGGGCAGTTCCCCGAAGGGCTGACACCGGCTGCGCCTCAGCAGCCAGACAACCTCCCTCCCTCTGGTCGGGCACTGCAAGCCACACAGCCACTTGTGTCCCCTGTGTCCCTGGAGGCCGCAGCGTGTTTTGGGTTTTGGCGCAGACGGGCCCAACTCGGCTTCCGTAGTCCATTTGCCCCCGGAGCCTTCCAGACCCCTGGCCCCAGGGGCGGGCCCTGCTGAGTCCCCGAGCGCCTCCTGGGTTCCTGCCACCACCCTTGGGCCGGGATGAGGTGCCACCTTGTGCGTAGAAGCCCTGCACACAGGCAAGAAGCCCCCCAGGCCCGCGGGCGCGCCCGATCCTGGAGCCCCCTGGCTGGCTGCAGCCACAGGGAACGGGGGTTCTGAGTTGGCAGCCCCCATTCCCGAAGCATCCACGGGCAGTTCCCCGAAGGGCTGACACCGGCTGCGCCTCAGCAGCCAGACAACCTCCCTCCCTCTGGTCGGGCACTGCAAGCCACACAGCCACTTGTGTCCCCTGTGTCCCTGGAGGCCGCAGCGCGTTTTGGGTTTTGGCGCGGACGGGCCGCTCTCGGTTTCCGTAGTCCATTTGCCCCCGGAGCCTGCCAGACCCCTGGCCCCAGGGGCGGGCCCTGCTGAGTCCCCGAGCGCCTCCTGGGTTCCTACCACCACCCTTGGGCCGGGATGAAGTGCCACCTTGTGCGTAGAAGCCCTGCACACAGGCAAGAAGCCCCCCAGGCCCGCGGGCGCGCCCGACCCTGGAGCCCCCTGGCTGGCTGCAGCCACAGGGAACGGGGGTTCTGAGTTGGCAGCCCCCATTCCCGAAGCATCCACGGGCATTTCCCCGAAGGGCTGACACCGGCTGCGCCTCAGCAGCCAGACAACCTCCCTCCCTCTGGTCGGGCACTGCAAGCCACACAGCCACTTGTGTCCCCTGTGTCCCTGGAGGCCGCAGCGTGTTTTGGGTTTTGGCGCGGACGGGCCCCTCTCGGCTTCCGTAGTCCATTTGCCCCCGGAGCCTTCCAGACCCCTGGCCCCAGGGGCGGGCCCTGCTGAGTCCCCGAGCGCCTCCTGGGTTCCTGCCACCACCCTTGGGAAGCGATGAGGTGCCACCTTGTGCGTAGAAGCCCTGCACACAGGCAAGAAGCCCCCCAGGCCCGCGGGCGCGCCCGACCCTGGAGCCCCCTGGCTGGCTGCAGCCACAGGGAACGGGGGTTCTGAGTTGGCAGCCCCCATTCCCGAAGCATCCACGGGCAGTTCCCCGAAGGGCTGACACCGGCTGCGCCTCAGCAGCCAGACAACCTCCCTCCCTCTGGTCGGGCACTGCAAGCCACACAGCCACTTGTGTCCCCTGTGTCCCTGGAGGCCGCAGCGTGTTTTGGGTTTTGGCGCGGACGGGCCCCTCTCGGCTTCCGTAGTCCATTTGCCCCCGGAGCCTTCCAGACCCCTGGCCCCAGGGGCGGGCCCTGCTGAGTCCCCGAGCGCCTCCTGGGTTCCTGCCACCACCCTTGGGCCGGGATGAGGTGCCACCTTGTGCGTAGAAGCCCTGCACACAGGCAAGAAGCCCCCCAGGCCCGCGGGCGCGCCCGACCCTGGAGCCCCCTGGCTGGCTGCAGCCACAGGGAACGGGGGTTCTGAGTTGGCAGCCCCCATTCCCGAAGCATCCACGGGCAGTTCCACGAAGGGCTGACACCGGCTGCGCCTCAGCAGCCGGACAACCTCCCTCCCTCTGGTCGGGCACTGCAAGCCACACAGCCACTTGTGTCCCCTGTGTCCCTGGAGGCCGCAGCGTGTTTTGGGTTTTGGCGCGGACGGGCCCCTCTCGGCTTCCGTAGTCCATTTGCCCCCGGAGCCTGCCAGACCCCTGGCCCCATGGGCGGGCCCTGCTGAGTCCCCGAGCGCCTCCTGGGTTCCTGCCACCACCCTTGGGCCGGGATGAGGTGCCACCTTGTGCGTAGAAGCCCTGCACACAGGCAAGAAGCCCCCCAGGCCCGCGGGCGCGCCCGACCCTGGAGCCCCCTGGCTGGCTGCAGCCACAGGGAACGGGGGTTCTGAGTTGGCAGCCCCCATTCCCGAAGCATCCACGGGCAGTTCCCCGAAGGGCTGACACCGGCTGCGCCTCAGCAGCCAGACAACCTCCCTCCCTCTGGTCGGGCACTGCAAGCCACACAGCCACTTGTGTCCCCTGTGTCCCTGGAGGCCGCAGCGCGTTTTGGGTTTTGGCGCGGACGGGCCCCTCTCGGCTTCCGTAGTCCATTTGCCCCGGAGCCTGCCAGACCCCTGGCCCCAGGGGCGGGCCCTGCTGAGTCCCCGAGTGCCTCCTGAGTTCCTGCCACCACCCTTGGGCCGGGATGAGGTGCCACCTTGTGCGTAGAAGCCCTGCACACAGGCAAGAAGCCCCTAGGCCCGCGGGCGCGCCCGACCCTGGAGCCCCCTGGCTGGCTGCAGCCACAGGGAACGGGGGTTCTGAGTTGGCAGCCCCCATTCCCGAAGCATCCACGGGCAGTTCCCCGAAGGGCTGACACCGGCTGCGCCTCAGCAGCCAGACAACCTCCCTCCCTCTGGTCGGGCACTGCAAGCCACACAGCCACTTGTGTCCCCTGTGTCCCTGGAGGCCGCAGCGTGTTTTGGGTTTTGGCGCAGACGGGCCCAACTCGGCTTCCGTAGTCCATTTGCCCCCGGAGCCTTCCAGACCCCTGGCCCCAGGGGCGGGCCCTGCTGAGTCCCCGAGCGCCTCCTGGGTTCCTGCCACCACCCTTGGGCCGGGATGAGGTGCCACCTTGTGCGTAGAAGCCCTGCACACAGGCAAGAAGCCCCCCAGGCCCGCGGGCGCGCCCGACCCTGGAGCCCCCTGGCTGGCTGCAGCCACAGGGAACGGGGGTTCTGAGTTGGCAGCCCCCATTCCCGAAGCATCCACGGGCAGTTCCCCGAAGGGCTGACACCGGCTGCGCCTCAGCAGCCAGACAACCTCCCTCCCTCTGGTCGGGCACTGCAAGCCACACAGCCACTTGTGTCCCCTGTGTCCCTGGAGGCCGCAGCGTGTTTTGGGTTTTGGCGCGGACGGGCCCCTCTCGGCTTCCGTAGTCCATTTGCCCCCGGAGCCTTCCAGACCCCTGGCCCCAGGGGCGGGCCCTGCTGAGTCCCCGAGCGCCTCCTGGGTTCCTGCCACCACCCTTGGGCCGGGATGAGGTGCCACCTTGTGCGTAGAAGCCCTGCACACAGGCAAGAAGCCCCCCAGGCCCGCGGGCGCGCCCGACCCTGGAGCCCCCTGGCTGGCTGCAGCCACAGGGAACGGGGGTTCTGAGTTGGCAGCCCCCATTTCCGAAGCATCCACGGGCAGTTCCACGAAGGGCTGACACCGGCTGCGCCTCAGCAGCCGGACAACCTCCCTCCCTCTGGTCGGGCACTGCAAGCCACACAGCCACTTGTGTCCCCTGTGTCCCTGGAGGCCGCAGCGTGTTTTGGGTTTTGGCGCGGACGGGCCCCTCTCGGCTTCCGTAGTCCATTTGCCCCCGGAGCCTGCCAGACCCCTGGCCCCATGGGCGGGCCCTGCTGAGTCCCCGAGCGCCTCCTGGGTTCCTGCCACCACCCTTGGGCCGGGATGAGGTGCCACCTTGTGCGTAGAAGCCCTGCACACAGGCAAGAAGCCCCCCAGGCCCGCGGGCGCGCCCGACCCTGGAGCCCCCTGGCTGGCTGCAGCCACAGGGAACGGGGGTTCTGAGTTGGCAGCCCCCATTCCCGAAGCATCCACGGGCAGTTCCCCGAAGGGCTGACACCGGCTGCGCCTCAGCAGCCAGACAACCTCCCTCCCTCTGGTCGGGCTCTGCAAGCCACACAGCCACTTGTGTCCCCTGTGTCCCTGGAGGCCGCAGCGTGTTTTGGGTTTTGGCGCGGACGGGCCCCTCTCGGCTTCCGTAGTCCATTTGCCCCCGGAGCCTGCCAGACCCCTGGCCCCATGGGCGGGCCCTGCTGAGTCCCCGAGCGCCTCCTGGGTTCCTGCCACCACCCTTGGGCCGGGATGAGGTGCCACCTTGTGCGTAGAAGCCCTGCACACAGGCAAGAAGCCCCCCAGGCCCGCGGGCGCGCCCGACCCTGGAGCCCCCTGGCTGGCTGCAGCCACAGGGAACGGGGGTTCTGAGTTGGCAGCCCCCATTCCCGAAGCATCCACAGGCAGTTCCCCGAAGGGCTGACACTAGCTGTGCATCAGCAGCCAGACAACCTCCCTCCCTTTGGTCGGGCACTGCAAGCCACACAGCCACTTGTGTCCCCTGTGTCCCTGGAGGCCGCAGCGCGTTTTGGGTTTTGGCGCGGACGGGCCCCTCTCGGCTTCCGTAGTCCATTTGCCCCGGAGCCTGCCAGACCCCTGGCCCCAGGGGCGGGCCCTGCTGAGTCCCCGAGTGCCTCCTGAGTTCCTGCCACCACCCTTGGGCCGGGATGTGGTGCCACCTTGTGCGTAGAAGCCCTGCACACAGGCAAGAAACCCCTAGGCCCGCGGGCGCGCCCGACCCTGGAACCCCCCAGCTGGCTGCAGCCACAGGGAACGGGGGTTCTGAGTTGGCAGCCCCCATTCCCGAAGCATCCACGGGCAGTTCCCCGAAGGGCTGACACCGGCTGCGCCTCAGCAGCCAGACAACCTCCCTCCCTCTGGTCGGGCACTGCAAGCCACACAGCCACTTGTGTCCCCTTTGTCCCTGGAGGCCACAGCGCGTTTTAGGTTTTTGCGCGGACGGGCCCCTCTCGGCTTCCGTAGTCCATTTGCCCCGGAGCCTGCCAGACCCCTGGCCCCAGGGGCGGGCCCTGCTGAGTCCCCGAGTGCCTCCTGAGTTCCTGCCACCACCCTTGGGCCGGGATCTGGTGCCACCTTGTGCGTAGAAGCCCTGCACACAGGCAAGAAGCCCCTAGGCCCGCGGGCGCGCCCGACCCTGGAGCCCCCTGGCTGGCTGCAGCCACAGGGAACGGGGGTTCTGAGTTGGCAGCCCCCATTCCCGAAGCATCCACGGGCAGTTCCCCGAAGGGCTGACACCGGCTGCGCCTCAGCAGCCAGACAACCTCCCTCCCTCTGGTCGGGCTCTGCAAGCCACACAGCCACTTGTGTCCCCTGTGTCCCTGGAGGCCGCAGCGTGTTTTGGGTTTTGGCGCGGACGGGCCCCTCTCGGCTTCCGTAGTCCATTTGCCCCCGGAGCCTGCCAGACCCCTGGCTCTAGGAGGCTGCCCAGGGGCGCTGCCAACAGCCCCCAGGTGCTGGCTAGCCGCAGCAGCCGGCCAAGGGGGAGCACACACTCCTGCAGGTGTCCCCAGGCCGCGCACACACGGACTGCCCTGCGCTTCCTGGCGTTGCAAATAGGCCCCCTGGGAAGCCCCGCCCGCCCTAGGGGCTTGTCGGGCAGGGCCGACGCAAGGTGGGTGAGTGGGGAGGGCTGCTGCTGGCACACACCCACTCCTGAAGCCCACTGGGGCGGTCCAAGGGCGAGGAGCTCGGAGCTCGGTCAGGGCTGTCCCAGCAGAACTTTTTGAGGGTGGACGGACACGCCCGCGGGCAATCAGGTGTTGCGGGCAGGCCCCGGGGGCAGGCCCTGCTGAGTCCCCGAGCGCCACCTGGGTTCCTGCCACCACCCTTGGGCCGGGATGAGGTGCCACCTTGTGCGTAGAAGCCCTGCACACAGGCAAGAAGCCCCCCAGGCCCGCGGCGCACCCGACCCTGGAGCCCCCTGGCCGGATGCAGCCACAGTGAACGGGGGTTCTGAGTTGGCAGCCCCATTCCCGAAGCATCCACGGGCACTTCCCGAAGGGCTGACACCTGCTGCGCCTCAGCAGCCAGCCAACCTCCCTCCCTCTGGTCGGGCACTGCAAGCCACACAGCCACTTGTGTCCCCTGTGTCCCTCCCTGGAGGCCGCAGCACGTTTTGGGTTTTGGCGCGGACGGGCCCCTCTCGGCTTCCGTAGTCCATTGCCCCGGAGCCTGCCAGACCCCTGGCTCTAGGAGGCTGCCCAGGGGCGCTGCCAACAGCCCCCAGGTGCTGGCTAGCCGCCTCGGCCGGCCACGGGGGGAGCACACACACCTGCGGGTGTCCCCGGGCCACACACACGAACTGCCCCGCGCTTCCCGGTGTTGCAAATAGGCCCCCCGGGAAGCCCCGCCCGCCCTAGGGGCTTGTCGGGTGGGGCCGACGCATGGTGGTTGACTGGGGAGGGCTGCTGCTGGCACACACCCACTCCTGAAGCCCACTGGGGCGGTCCAAGGGCGAGGAGCTCGGAGCTCGGTCAGGGCTGTCCCAGCAGAACTTTTTGAGGGTGGACGGACACGCCCGCGGGCAATCAGGTGTTGCGGGCAGGCCCCGGGGTCAGGCCCTGCTGAGTCCCCGAGCGCCACCTGGGTTCCTGCCACCACCCTTGGGCCGGGATGTGGTGCCACCTTGTGCGTAGAAGCCCTGCACACAGGCAAGAAGCCCCTAGGCCCGCGGGCGCGCCCGACCCTGGAGCCCCCTGGCTGGCTGCAGCCACAGGGAACGGGGGTTCTGAGTTGGCAGCCCCCATTCCCGAAGCATCCACGGGCAGTTCCCCGAAGGGCTGACACCGGCTGCGCCTCAGCAGCCAGACAACCTCCCTCCCTCTGGTCGGGCACTGCAAGCCACACAGCCACTTGTGTCCCCTTTGTCCCTGGAGGCCGCAGCGCGTTTTGGGTTTTGGCGCGGACGGGCCCCTCTCGGCTTCCGTAGTCCATTTGCCCTGGAGCCTGCCAGACCCCTGGCCCCAGAGGCGGGCCCTGCTGAGTCCTCGAGCGCCTCCTGATTTCCTGCCACCACCCTTGGGCCGGGATGAGGTGCCACCTTGTGCGTAGAAGCCCTGCACACAGGCAAGAAGCCCCCCAGGCCCGCGGGCGCGCCTGACCCTGGAGCCCCCTGGCTGGCTGCAGCCACAGGGAACGGGGGTTCTGAGTTGGCAGCCCCCATTCCCGAAGCATCCACGGGCAGTTCCCCGAAGGGCTGACACCGGCTGCGCCTCAGCAGCCGGACAACCTCCCTCCCTCTGGTCGGGCACTGCAAGCCACACAGCCACTTGTGTCCCCTGTGTCCCTGGAGGCCGCAGCGCGTTTTGGGTTTTGGCGCGGACGGGCCGCTCTCGGTTTCCGTAGTCCATTTGCACCCGGAGCCTGCCAGACCCCTGGCCCCAGGGGCGGGCCCTGCTGAGTCCCCAAGCGCCTCCTGGGTTCCTACCACCACCCTTGGGCTGGGATGAGGTGCCACCTTGTGCGTAGAAGCCCTGCACACAGGCAAGAAGCTGCACACACCCACTCCTGAAGCCCACTGGGGCGGTCCAAGGGCGAGGAGCTCGGAGCTCGGTCAGGGCTGTCCCAGCAGAACTTTTTGAGGGTGGACGGACACGCCCGCGGGCAATCAGGTGTTGCGGGCAGGCCCCGGGGGCAGGCCCTGCTGAGTCCCCGAGCGCCACCTGGGTTCCTGCCACCACCCTTGGGCCGGGATGAGGTGCCACCTTGTGCGTAGAAGCCCTGCACACAGGCAAGAAGCCCCCCAGGCCCGCGGCGCACCCGACCCTGGAGCCCCCTGGCCGGCTGCAGCCACAGGGAACGGGGGTTCTTTGTTGGCAGGCCCCATTCCCGAAGCATCCACGGGCACTTCCCGAAGGGCTGACACCTGCTGCGCCTCAGCAGCCAGCCAACCTCCCTCCCTCTGGTCGGGCACTGCAAGCCACACAGCCACTTGTGTCCCCTGTGTCCCTCCCTGGAGGCCGCAGCGCGTTTTGGGTTTTGGAGCCGGCGGTCCCCCTCAGCTTCCATCTTCTACTGCTATCCTAGGCTATAGCTGAGAGCTGGATTGGTAGAGGAACATCCAGGAGTAGAATTAGTGCCCATATGGGATACCGGCGCTTCAGGCCAGGGCCTTAACCTGCTGTACCACGGCGCCAGCTCTTCGATTCTTCTGTAAGTTTCCACTAGAACCATGTAAAACATATTGAAGCTATGACAATAACAAAAATTGAAACCAATGTGCATTCAGCTCAGATGGCTTTAAATCTTGCAGCCATGCTCAATTTGTCCTGATTCTGAATTATATTTCTTTATGCTTTTCCAACCTAACTAAATCTTATAAACATCTTAAAATACAATGTAGGCCGGAACCGCAGCTCACTAGGGTAATCCTCTGCCTGCGGTGCTGGTACCCTGGGTTCTAGTCCCGGTTGGGGTGCCAGATTCTGTCCCGCTTGCTCCTCTTTCAGTCCAGCTCTCTGCTGTGGCCTGGGAAGGCAGTGGAGGATGGCCCAAGTCCTTGGGCCCCGCACATGTATGGGAGACCAGCAGGAAGTATCTGGCTCCTGGTTTCGGATTGGCACAGCGTGCCAGCCGTAGCGACCATTTGGGGGGTAAACCAATGGAAGAAAAACCTTTCTCTCTCTCTCTGCCTGTTTCTAACTCTGCCTGTCAAAAATAAATACAATGTGAAAGAAGCTGAGGAATAAACAACTTACTGGCAACATATTCTTTTTTGTTAGTCTTGGGTACATGAAGATTTCTCCAGGATCTTATCTGCAAGAGAAATTATTCAGAGAGAGTGGTGAGACAAATAGTCTAGATTCTCCCTAGATTCCATTGTGCTAGCAAGATCATGAAGGAAAGGCATAGAGACAAATGGGCATATTAGCTGGGCAACAGAAATAAAGTACCCGCCCTATGGGGGAATATAGGCTTTACACATGGGAAGAGCAGCAAGGCCCTGAAAGAGCACACACAACTCTACCAATCCCTCAGGTTAAACAGAAACTATTGTTAGGCTAATTAAAATATTCATTTGTTACCAATTCTGTAAAAAAAAAATAATCAGTGCCAGGGCCATCACTGTGGGGTAGTGAGTAAAGCTTCCTGCTGCAGTGTGGGCATCTCACATGGACACCAAATTGAGTCCTACCTGCTCCACTTCTGATCTAGCTCTCTGCTATGGACTGGGAAAGCAGTGGATGAAAACCCAAGTCCTGGGACCAGCACTGTGGCACACTGGGTTAATCTTCCACCTGCAGGACTGGCATCCCACATGGGCACTGGTTCTAGTCCCAGTTGCTTCTCTTCCAGTACAGCTCTCTGCTGTGGCCCGGGAGGGCAGTGGAGAATGGCCCCGGTGCTTGGGCTCCTGCACCCATGTGGGAGACCAGAAAGGGTCACCTGGCTCCTGTCTTCAGGTTGGCGCAGCTCCAGCTATGGTGGCCATTTGCAGGGTGAACCAATGGAAGGAAGACCTTTCTCTTTGTCTCTCTCTCTCACGGTCTATAACCCTTCTGTGGTGACTGTTCCTCACCACTGCCGGAGAATTAGGCAGGCTGCCCACGGCTTGCCTTAACCGAGGAGGGGAAAGTGCGCCACCTGCCACTCAGCCTTCCCCAAACCCAGGGGACAATCAGGCGCGGTGTGGAGCCCAGTCGAAGCAGGGTCTCACTTTATTGTAAAAGAGAGGTTGTATAGGCAGGCGCCGTGGCTTACCAGGCTAATCCTCCACCTTGCGGCGCCAGCACACCAGCTTCTATTCCCGGTTGCCCCTCTTCCAGGCCAGCTCTCTGCTATGGCCCGGGAGGGCAGTGGAGGATGGCCCAAGTCCTTGGGCCCTGCACACGCATGGGAGACCAGGAGAAGCACCTGGCTCCTGGCTTCAGATCAGAGAGATGTGCTGGCCGCAGTGGCCACTGGAGGGTGAACCAACGGCAAAAAAGGAAGACCTTTCTCTCTGTCTCTCTCTCTCTCTCTCTCTCTCTCACTACCCACTCTGCCTGTCAAAAAAAAGAGAGGTGGTGTATATAGCTGAGGTACAGGTTGGATGGTACAGAGTGGATGAGGGCATGTGGGCAAGGGGTGGGGTGTTGTGATGCAAAAGGGCCTTAGCAACTCCTATTGTACCACCTTAATGATCCTTAGGGAGAAGCACCCTGGGGCTGGGGTGTTTGCTACCAGGGAATTGAAACTTAAAGACAGGTTTTCAAATTTGAGGCAGGCTCAGGAAGTTCCTCTAGGCCTTTCCGGATTCAGCTTCCCCCACACCCTACCTGTCAAATGAGGGGAGGGGAGGGGAGGGGAGGAAAGAGGAGGAGAGGGGAGAGAAGACCCAAGTCCTTGGGTCCCTTGCACCAACATGGGAGATTTGGAAAAAATCTCCAGGCTCCTGGCTTCAGATTGGCCCAGCCTCAGCCAATGAGGCCATTTGGGGAGTGATCAGCAGATGTAAAACCATCTCTCTTTCTGCCTCTGCCTCTCTGTAACAGCCTTTGAAATAAATAAATAAATAAATCATAAAAAAGTCACTGCCTAAATAATTTATACTATTCATCAGGATTGTCCAATTAATTAGCAGTACACCAAAAAGAAACCTGTTTTCATTAGTATCTATATTACACAGAAAATTACTCAGGCAATACTAACTGTTTTCCTTGCAGCATCTCTCGTTTTTATGTATCTAAAATTCCATTAAAGTATACAGCTCAAAGTTAGTTTTTGGCCACAATTATATGTATAGGAAAAATCGACATAATATATCTATTACAGCTTTCTTTAACTGTTCAATGACACTCCTCTCTGTATACAAACCTTGATAGAATTCTTCTCCACAGGGACCCCTGACATTTTCCAGTTCACTTTTGTTCTAGCCCATGAGACAACAGTCAATATGATACCAACATAATTTGAAAAGTATTTTGCCTTTGGGAGTTTGCCTTCTTGTACAGTAATCATGTGGAGCAGCCTGAGACTTGCCTGTTGGACACATGGGGCCTAGGTCACAGGCTGCACAAACCAGACATTGGAAGCGTAGGCATCATGATACACTAGGTTAAGCTACTTCTCTGGACATACCACATTTATATCAGAGTGCTTGGTGTGTCTCCTGGCTATTTCAGACCTCCAAACCAACTTACTTCAAGTATTTTTTTAAGTTATTTTTTAAAGTTTTAGTTATTTATTTAAAATGCATAGTTACAGAGACACAGAGACAGAGAGAGAGGTCTTCCATTTGCTGGTTCACTCCCCAGGTGGCTGCAATGGCTAGAGCTACACTGATCCAAAACCAGGAGCCAGGGGCTTCTTCCAGGTCTCCCTCCCACACAGGCACAAGGGCCCAAGGCCATGGGCCATCTTCTACTTTCTCAGGCCATAACAGAGAGCTGGATTGGAAGCGGGCAGCCAGAACTCAATCTGATGCCCATATGGATTGCTGGCAATGCAGGTGGTGACTTTACTCATGACACCAACAGCACCGGCACCACAAGTGTTCTTTTGAGTCAACAGGTCATGGTGCAAAAACTTGGATTTTTGCCATCTGCATGGAAACCCACATGGAGTCCCTGCATCCTGGCTTTCATAGATAGCACCCTGGCTGTTGTGGGCTTTTGCAGAGTGATCAGGCAGCCTTGGTTGGCAGTGTTCATATTTTTAAATATTTCACTTTTCTAGATTTTTGAGTCCGTATTCTGAGTCCTATTGCTTCTTTATTACCAAGAATTCCAAGACCTAACTCAGCATGGGTGCTATGGATAGCATGATGTGAGAGTTAAGATGAGGTGAGAGAACTCCCAGCATTGTATCTAGTTAGCATACCTTAGAAATAGTGGCAGTCTGTAGAAGTTACAAATCTACCTACCAGAGTGGTGGGACATTTAGGGGATTTTAATGATTTCCCAAAATTTATTACAAGGAAAAATGGTAACATGGTTAAGGGCTTGCTTCCCATGATTCCTAACCATCTTCATCTTCCTGCACTACACACCCTCACCCATCACTCCCATCCATCCATGATCCATACCCACCCTGCCATGGCTTGCCTGGGCCACAGCTGGGTGCCCAGCCATGGCTGTGGGAGGGAGCTCCAATAGGAGAATAGCAGCTGTCCTAGGCACCTGATCACAGCTGGGGGAGGGACATGGATAGCAGAGCACCACCACTCCAGTGGGCCCGGTGGGTGCTTGCCTGTGCTAAGGGTGGAGACTAAGCCCCGACCTCCCTGTCCCCAGTTTTGGGCTTGCCAGAGTACACCTGTGAAATGCATGTCAGTAGAGAATTGTGGTTACCAACGAGTGAGGGGAGAAATGGTGGGGTAAGGACAAAGGAGATACATTGGTCATGGGGCACAAAGTTTCCAGTAGACAGGAGAAATGAGTCTACAGCTGTACTGCAAAGCATGGAAACTACAATGCTGTATTTCATATTTCAGCTTGTTAAGAGAGGCTTTTGAAAGTACTCACCATACAGTATAGGAGGTGATGAATGAGTTATTCTGATTAGACAATTCCAGAATTAACACTCATCAAATGATTGCGTTGTATTCCACAGGTATCTATAGCTATTTCTCAGTTGAATAGTTTAAAAAGGCAAGATTGGCTGGCGCCATGGCTTAACAGGCTAATCCTCCGCCTTGCAGAGCTGGCACACCGGCTTCTAGTCCTGGTTGGGGCACCGGATTCTGTCCCGGTTGCCCCTCTTCCAGGCCAGCTCTCTGCTATGGCCCAGGAAGGCAGTGGAGGATGGCCCAAGTCCTTGGGCCCTGCACCCGCATGGGAGACCAGGAGAAGCACCTGGCTCCTGGCTTCGGATCAGAGAGATGTGCTGGCTGCAGCGGCCATTGGAGGGTGAACCAACGGCAAAAAGGAAGACCTTTCTCTCTGTCTCTCCCTCTCTCACTATCCACACTGCTTGTCAAAAAAAAAAAGAAAAGGCAAAAAGATTACCAGGCTACACTAAAAAAGCTAGGAACAATACAATGTGTATTAATATAAAGAGAAATGTTTAATGATTTCACAGTAGGACAAAAATGATTCTTGAAGATTTGTTAAATTGAAAGGCAGAGTTAGAGAGAAGAGATATAGATCTTCCATCCACTGGTTCACTCTCCAGATGGCCACAACAGACAGAGCTGTGCCAATCCAAAGCCAGGAAGCACAGGCTTATTCTGGGTCTCATATGTGGGTGCAGGTGTCCAAGTACTTGGGTCATCTTCTGCTGCTTTTCCAGGCACATTAGCCAGGAGCTGGATTGGAAATGGAGCAGCTGGGACTTGAACCTGGGCCTGTATGGGATGCCAGTGCTGTAAGCTGCAGTTTATCTTGGTTTAACACAGCAGTGCCCCCCCCCCCCAAAAAAAAAAAAAAACAGGTCAGGGATACAAAGAGTTCAAAAGCTGAATGATGAAAACAATACATATAGAAGGGGCTGGGGCCACGGCTTAGAGGGTAAAGCCACCCTTCTGCAGTGTTGGAATTCCACAAGGGCACCACTTCAAGTCCCACCTCCAGTGCTGGCATCCCATATGGGCACCGGTTTGAATCCCGATTGCTCCACTTCCAATCTAGTTCTGTTATGCCCTGGAAAAGCAGTAGAAGATGGCCCAAGTCTTTGGGCCCCTGCTCCTATGTGGGGGACCTGGAAGAAGCTCCTGGCTCTGGGTCGGCAGAGCTCTAGCTGTTGCAGCCAACTAGGGAGTGAACCATTGGATAGAAGACCTCCCCCCCCTCTCTCTCTGCTTCTCTGTGCGTAACTGACTTCTAAATAGAAAAATAAATCCTTAAAAAACAAATGTGTAACTGTTCATATAGATAGGCTCAAAGGGATCACATAAACAAGATCAAGTGTCTACTAATAACAATAGATAGAATTAAAAAGGAGAGAATGATCCAACATGGAAAGCAGGCCACACAGCAGACTCATAGAATGACACATGCCCTAAACAGCACAATGACATCAGCATCTAGCTAAAAATCCCATGAGAGCATTTTAGGCATGGAAATCCAAGACAGTGTAGAAAAAAGAAAATCTACATAAATGATCTCTGTGAGTGAGACCCCAGTGGAAAGAAGAGGACATCAAAGGAGGTACCTTTTTCAGAAGGCTAGAGCCCCCTGACTGGCTGCAGCCACAGGGAACGGGGGTTCTGAGTTGGCAGCCCCCATTCCCGAAGCATCCACGGGCAGTTCCCCGAAGGGCTGACACCGGCTGCGCCTCAGCAGCCGGACAACCTCCCTCCCTCTGGTCGGGCACTGCAAGCCACACAGCCACTTGTGTCCCCTGTGTCCCTGGAGGCCGCAGCGCGTTTTGGGTTTTGGCGCGGACGGGCCGCTCTCGGTTTCCGTAGTCCATTTGCCTCAGCAGCCAGACAACCTCCCTCCCTCTGGTCGGGCACTGCAAGCCACACAGCCACTTGTGTCCCCTGTGTCCCTGGAGGCCGCAGCGCGTTTTGGGTTTTGGCGCGGACGGGCCGCTCTCGGTTTCCGTAGTCCATTTGCCCCCGGAGCCTGCCAGACCCCTGGCCCCATGGGCGGGCCCTGCTGAGTCCCCGAGCGCCTCCTGGGTTCCTACCACCACCCTTGGGCCGGGATGAGGTGCCACCTTGTGCGTAGAAGCCCTGCACACAGGCAAGAAGCCCCCCAGGCCCGCGGGCGCGCCCGACCCTGGAGCCCCCTGGCTGGCTGCAGCCACAGGGAATGGGGGTTCTGAGTTGGCAGCCCCCATTCCCGAAGCATCCACGGGCAGTTCCCCGAAGGGCTGACACCGGCTGCGCCTCAGCAGCCAGACAACCTCCCTCCCTCTGGTCGGGCACTGCAAGCCACACAGCCACTTGTGTCCCCTGTGTCCCTGGAGGCCGCAGCGTGTTTTGGGTTTTGGCGCGGACGGGCCCCTCTCGGCTTCCGTAGTCCATTTGCCCCCGGAGCCTTCCAGACCCCTGGCCCCAGGGGCGGGCCCTGCTGAGTCCCCGAGCGCCTCCTGGGTTCCTGCCACCACCCTTGGGCCGGGATGAGGTGCCACCTTGTGCGTAGAAGCCCTGCACACAGGCAAGAAGCCCCCCAGGCCCGCGGGCGCGCCCGACCCTGGAGCCCCCTGGCTGGCTGCAGCCACAGGGAACGGGGGTTCTGAGTTGGCAGCCCCCATTCCCGAAGCATCCACGGGCAGTTCCCCGAAGGGCTGACACCGGCTGCGCCTCAGCAGCCAGACAACCTCCCTCCCTCTGGTCGGGCATTGCAAGCCACACAGCCACTTGTGTCCCCTGTGTCCCTGGAGGCCGCAGCGCGTTTTGGGTTTTGGCGCGGACGGGCCCCTCTCGGCTTCCGTAGTCCATTTGCCCCGGAGCCTGCCAGACCCCTGGCCCCAGGGGCGGGCCCTGCTGAGTCCCCGAGTGCCTCCTGAGTTCCTGCCACCACCCTTGGGCCGGGATGTGGTGCCACCTTGTGCGTAGAAGCCCTGCACACAGGCAAGAAGCCCCTAGGCCCGCGGGCGCGCCCGACCCTGGAGCCCCCTGGCTGGCTGCAGCCACAGGGAACGGGGGTTCTGAGTTGGCAGCCCCCATTCCCGAAGCATCCACGGGCAGTTCCCCGAAGGGCTGACACCGGCTGCGCCTCAGCAGCCAGACAACCTCCCTCCCTCTGGTCGGGCACTGCAAGCCACACAGCCACTTGTGTCCCCTTTGTCCCTGGAGGCCGCAGCGCGTTTTGGGTTTTGGCGCGGACGGGCCCCTCTCGGCTTCCGTAGTCCATTTGCCCCGGAGCCTGCCAGACCCCTGGCCCCAGAGGTGGGCCCTGCTGAGTCCCCGAGCGCCTCCTGAGTTCCTGCCACCACCCTTGGGCCGGGATGAGGTGCCACCTTGTGCGTAGAAGCCCTGCACACAGGCAAGAAGCCCCCCAGGCCCGCGGGCGCGCCCGACCCTGGAGCCCCCTGGCTGGCTGCAGCCACAGGGAACGGGGGTTCTGAGTTGGCAGCCCCCATTCCCGAAGCATCCACGGGCAGTTCCCCGAAGGGCTGACACCGGCTGCGCCTCAGCAGCCGGACAACCTCCCTCCCTCTGGTCGGGCACTGCAAGCCACACAGCCACTTGTGTCCCCTGTGTCCCTGGAGGCCGCAGCGCGTTTTGGGTTTTGGCGCGGACGGGCCGCTCTCGGTTTCCGTAGTCCATTTGCCCCCGGAGCCTGCCAGACCCCTGGCCCCATGGGCGGGCCCTGCTGAGTCCCCGAGCGCCTCCTGGGTTCCTACCACCACCCTTGGGCCGGGATGAAGTGCCACCTTGTGCGTAGAAGCCCTGCACACAGGCAAGAAGACCCCCAGGCCCGCGGGCGCGCCCGACCCTGGAGCCCCCTGGCTGGCTGCAGCCACAGGGAACGGGGGTTCTGAGTTGGCAGCCCCCATTCCCGAAGCATCCACGGGCAGTTCCCCGAAGGGCTGACACCGGCTGCGCCTTAGCAGCCAGACAACCTCCCTCCCTCTGGTCGGGCACTGCAAGCCACACAGCCACTTGTGTCCCCTGTGTCCCTGGAGGCCGCAGCGCGTTTTGGGTTTTGGCGCGGACGGGCCCCTCTCGGCTTCCGTAGTCCATTTGCCCCCGGAGCCTGCCAGACCCCTGGCCCCAGGGGCGGGCCCTGCTGAGTCCCCGAGTGCCTCCTGAGTTCCTGCCACCACCCTTGGGCCGGGATGTGGTGCCACCTTGTGCGTAGAAGCCCTGCACACAGGCAAGAAACCCCTAGGCCCGCGGGCGCGCCCGACCCTGGAGCCCCCTGGCTGGCTGCAGCCACAGGGAACGGGGGTTCTGAGTTGGCAGCCCCCATTCCCGAAGCATCCACGGGCAGTTCCCCGAAGGGCTGACACCGGCTGCGCCTCAGCAGCCAGACAACCTCCCTCCCTCTGGTCGGGCACTGCAAGCCACACAGCCACTTGTGTCCCCTGTGTCCCTGGAGGCCGCAGCGCGTTTTGGGTTTTGGCGCGGACGGGCCCCTCTCGGCTTCCGTAGTCCATTTGCCCCGGAGCCTGCCAGACCCCTGGCCCCAGGGGCGGGCCCTGCTGAGTCCCCGAGTGCCTCCTGAGTTCCTGCCACCACCCTTGGGCCGGGATGTGGTGCCACCTTGTGCGTAGAAGCCCTGCACACAGGCAAGAAGCCCCTAGGCCCGCGGGCGCGCCCGACCCTGGAGCCCCCTGGCTGGCTGCAGCCACAGGGAACGGGGGTTCTGAGTTGGCAGCCCCCATTCCCGAAGCATCCACGGGCAGTTCCCCGAAGGGCTGACACCGGCTGCGCCTCAGCAGCCAGACAACCTCCCTCCCTCTGGTCGGGCACTGCAAGCCACACAGCCACTTGTGTCCCCTTTGTCCCTGGAGGCCGCAGCGCGTTTTGGGTTTTGGCGCGGACGGGCCCCTCTCGGCTTCCGTAGTCCATTTGCCCCGGAGCCTGCCAGACCCCTGGCCCCAGAGGTGGGCCCTGCTGAGTCCCCGAGCGCCTCCTGAGTTCCTGCCACCACCCTTGGGCCGGGATGAGGTGCCACCTTGTGCGTAGAAGCCCTGCACACAGGCAAGAAGCCCCCCAGGCCCGCGGGCGCGCCCGACCCTGGAGCCCCCTGGCTGGCTGCAGCCACAGGGAACGGGGGTTCTGAGTTGGCAGCCCCCATTCCCGAAGCATCCACGGGCAGTTCCCCGAAGGGCTGACACCGGCTGCGCCTCAGCAGCCGGACAACCTCCCTCCCTCTGGTCGGGCACTGCAAGCCACACAGCCACTTGTGTCCCCTTTGTCCCTGGAGGCCGCAGCGCGTTTTGGGTTTTGGCGCGGACGGGCCGCTCTCGGTTTCCGTAGTCCATTTGCCCCCGGAGCCTGCCAGACCCCTGGCCCCATGGGCGGGCCCTGCTGAGTCCCCGAGCGCCTCCTGGGTTCCTACCACCACCCTTGGGCCGGGATGAAGTGCCACCTTGTGCGTAGAAGCCCTGCACACAGGCAAGAAGCTGCACACACCCACTCCTGAAGCCCACTGGGGCGGTCCAAGGGCGAGGAGCTCGGAGCTCGGTCAGGGCTGTCCCAGCAGAACTTTTTGAGGGTGGACGGACACGCCCGCGGGCAATCAGGTGTTGCGGGCAGGCCCCGGGGGCAGGCCCTGCTGAGTCCCCGAGCGCCACCTGGGTTCCTGCCACCACCCTTGGGCCGGGATGAGGTGCCACCTTGTGCGTAGAAGCCCTGCACACAGGCAAGAAGCCCCCCAGGCCCGCGGCGCACCCGACCCTGGAGCCCCCTGGCCGGCTGCAGCCACAGGGAACGGGGGTTCTTTGTTGGCAGGCCCCATTCCCGAAGCATCCACGGGCACTTCCCGAAGGGCTGACACCTGCTGCGCCTCAGCAGCCAGCCAACCTCCCTCCCTCTGGTCGGGCACTGCAAGCCACACAGCCACTTGTGTCCCCTGTGTCCCTCCCTGGAGGCCGCAGCGCGTTTTGGGTTTTGGAGCCGGCGGTCCCCCTCAGCTTCCATCTTCTACTGCTATCCTAGGCTATAGCTGAGAGCTGGATTGGTAGAGGAACATCCAGGAGTAGAATTAGTGCCCATATGGGATACCGGCGCTTCAGGCCAGGGCCTTAACCTGCTGTACCACGGCGCCAGCTCTTCGATTCTTCTGTAAGTTTCCACTAGAACCATGTAAAACATATTGAAGCTATGACAATAACAAAAATTGAAACCAATGTGCATTCAGCTCAGATGGCTTTAAATCTTGCAGCCATGCTCAATTTGTCCTGATTCTGAATTATATTTCTTTATGCTTTTCCAACCTAACTAAATCTTATAAACATCTTAAAATACAATGTAGGCCGGAACCGCAGCTCACTAGGGTAATCCTCTGCCTGCGGTGCTGGTACCCTGGGTTCTAGTCCCGGTTGGGGTGCCAGATTCTGTCCCGCTTGCTCCTCTTTCAGTCCAGCTCTCTGCTGTGGCCTGGGAAGGCAGTGGAGGATGGCCCAAGTCCTTGGGCCCCGCACATGTATGGGAGACCAGCAGGAAGTATCTGGCTCCTGGTTTCGGATTGGCACAGCGTGCCAGCCGTAGCGACCATTTGGGGGGTAAACCAATGGAAGAAAAACCTTTCTCTCTCTCTCTGCCTGTTTCTAACTCTGCCTGTCAAAAATAAATACAATGTGAAAGAAGCTGAGGAATAAACAACTTACTGGCAACATATTCTTTTTTGTTAGTCTTGGGTACATGAAGATTTCTCCAGGATCTTATCTGCAAGAGAAATTATTCAGAGAGAGTGGTGAGACAAATAGTCTAGATTCTCCCTAGATTCCATTGTGCTAGCAAGATCATGAAGGAAAGGCATAGAGACAAATGGGCATATTAGCTGGGCAACAGAAATAAAGTACCCGCCCTATGGGGGAATATAGGCTTTACACATGGGAAGAGCAGCAAGGCCCTGAAAGAGCACACACAACTCTACCAATCCCTCAGGTTAAACAGAAACTATTGTTAGGCTAATTAAAATATTCATTTGTTACCAATTCTGTAAAAAAAAAATAATCAGTGCCAGGGCCATCACTGTGGGGTAGTGAGTAAAGCTTCCTGCTGCAGTGTGGGCATCTCACATGGACACCAAATTGAGTCCTACCTGCTCCACTTCTGATCTAGCTCTCTGCTACGGACTGGGAAAGCAGTGGATGAAAACCCAAGTCCTGGGACCAGCACTGTGGCACACTGGGTTAATCTTCCACCTGCAGGACTGGCATCCCACATGGGCACTGGTTCTAGTCCCAGTTGCTTCTCTTCCAGTACAGCTCTCTGCTGTGGCCCGGGAGGGCAGTGGAGAATGGCCCCGGTGCTTGGGCTCCTGCACCCATGTGGGAGACCAGAAAGGGTCACCTGGCTCCTGTCTTCAGGTTGGCGCAGCTCCAGCTATGGTGGCCATTTGCAGGGTGAACCAATGGAAGGAAGACCTTTCTCTTTGTCTCTCTCTCTCACGGTCTATAACCCTTCTGTGGTGACTGTTCCTCACCACTGCCGGAGAATTAGGCAGGCTGCCCACGGCTTGCCTTAACCGAGGAGGGGAAAGTGCGCCACCTGCCACTCAGCCTTCCCCAAACCCAGGGGACAATCAGGCGCGGTGTGGAGCCCAGTCGAAGCAGGGTCTCACTTTATTGTAAAAGAGAGGTTGTATAGGCAGGCGCCGTGGCTTACCAGGCTAATCCTCCACCTTGCGGCGCCAGCACACCAGCTTCTATTCCCGGTTGCCCCTCTTCCAGGCCAGCTCTCTGCTATGGCCCGGGAGGGCAGTGGAGGATGGCCCAAGTCCTTGGGCCCTGCACACGCATGGGAGACCAGGAGAAGCACCTGGCTCCTGGCTTCAGATCAGAGAGATGTGCTGGCCGCAGTGGCCACTGGAGGGTGAACCAACGGCAAAAAAGGAAGACCTTTCTCTCTGTCTCTCTCTCTCTCTCTCTCTCTCTCTCACTACCCACTCTGCCTGTCAAAAAAAAGAGAGGTGGTGTATATAGCTGAGGTACAGGTTGGATGGTACAGAGTGGATGAGGGCATGTGGGCAAGGGGTGGGGTGTTGTGATGCAAAAGGGCCTTAGCAACTCCTATTGTACCACCTTAATGATCCTTAGGGAGAAGCACCCTGGGGCTGGGGTGTTTGCTACCAGGGAATTGAAACTTAAAGACAGGTTTTCAAATTTGAGGCAGGCTCAGGAAGTTCCTCTAGGCCTTTCCGGATTCAGCTTCCCCCACACCCTACCTGTCAAATGAGGGGAGGGGAGGGGAGGGGAGGGAAGAGGAGGAGAGGGGAGAGAAGACCCAAGTCCTTGGGTCCCTTGCACCAACATGGGAGATTTGGAAAAAATCTCCAGGCTCCTGGCTTCAGATTGGCCCAGCCTCAGCCAATGAGGCCATTTGGGGAGTGATCAGCAGATGTAAAACCATCTCTCTTTCTGCCTCTGCCTCTCTGTAACAGCCTTTGAAATAAATAAATAAATAAATAAATCATAAAAAAAGTCACTGCCTAAATAATTTATACTATTCATCAGGATTGTCCAATTAATTAGCAGTACACCAAAAAGAAACCTGTTTTCATTAGTATCTATATTACACAGAAAATTACTCAGGCAATACTAACTGTTTTCCTTGCAGCATCTCTCGTTTTTATGTATCTAAAATTCCATTAAAGTATACAGCTCAAAGTTAGTTTTTGGCCACAATTATATGTATAGGAAAAATCGACATAATATATCTATTACAGCTTTCTTTAACTGTTCAATGACACTCCTCTCTGTATACAAACCTTGATAGAATTCTTCTCCACAGGGACCCCTGACATTTTCCAGTTCACTTTTGTTCTAGCCCATGAGACAACAGTCAATATGATACCAACATAATTTGAAAAGTATTTTGCCTTTGGGAGTTTGCCTTCTTGTACAGTAATCATGTGGAGCAGCCTGAGACTTGCCTGTTGGACACATGGGGCCTAGGTCACAGGCTGCACAAACCAGACATTGGAAGCGTAGGCATCATGATACACTAGGTTAAGCTACTTCTCTGGACATACCACATTTATATCAGAGTGCTTGGTGTGTCTCCTGGCTATTTCAGACCTCCAAACCAACTTACTTCAAGTATTTTTTTAAGTTATTTTTTAAAGTTTTAGTTATTTATTTAAAATGCATAGTTACAGAGACACAGAGACAGAGAGAGAGGTCTTCCATTTGCTGGTTCACTCCCCAGGTGGCTGCAATGGCTAGAGCTACACTGATCCAAAACCAGGAGCCAGGGGCTTCTTCCAGGTCTCCCTCCCACACAGGCACAAGGGCCCAAGGCCATGGGCCATCTTCTACTTTCTCAGGCCATAACAGAGAGCTGGATTGGAAGCGGGCAGCCAGAACTCAATCTGATGCCCATATGGATTGCTGGCAATGCAGGTGGTGACTTTACTCATGACACCAACAGCACCGGCACCACAAGTGTTCTTTTGAGTCAACAGGTCATGGTGCAAAAACTTGGATTTTTGCCATCTGCATGGAAACCCACATGGAGTCCCTGCATCCTGGCTTTCATAGATAGCACCCTGGCTGTTGTGGGCTTTTGCAGAGTGATCAGGCAGCCTTGGTTGGCAGTGTTCATATTTTTAAATATTTCACTTTTCTAGATTTTTGAGTCCGTATTCTGAGTCCTATTGCTTCTTTATTACCAAGAATTCCAAGACCTAACTCAGCATGGGTGCTATGGATAGCATGATGTGAGAGTTAAGATGAGGTGAGAGAACTCCCAGCATTGTATCTAGTTAGCATACCTTAGAAATAGTGGCAGTCTGTAGAAGTTACAAATCTACCTACCAGAGTGGTGGGACATTTAGGGGATTTTAATGATTTCCCAAAATTTATTACAAGGAAAAATGGTAACATGGTTAAGGGCTTGCTTCCCATGATTCCTAACCATCTTCATCTTCCTGCACTACACACCCTCACCCATCACTCCCATCCATCCATGATCCATACCCACCCTGCCATGGCTTGCCTGGGCCACAGCTGGGTGCCCAGCCATGGCTGTGGGAGGGAGCTCCAATAGGAGAATAGCAGCTGTCCTAGGCACCTGATCACAGCTGGGGGAGGGACATGGATAGCAGAGCACCACCACTCCAGTGGGCCCGGTGGGTGCTTGCCTGTGCTAAGGGTGGAGACTAAGCCCCGACCTCCCTGTCCCCAGTTTTGGGCTTGCCAGAGTACACCTGTGAAATGCATGTCAGTAGAGAATTGTGGTTACCAACGAGTGAGGGGAGAAATGGTGGGGTAAGGACAAAGGAGATACATTGGTCATGGGGCACAAAGTTTCCAGTAGACAGGAGAAATGAGTCTACAGCTGTACTGCAAAGCATGGAAACTACAATGCTGTATTTCATATTTCAGCTTGTTAAGAGAGGCTTTTGAAAGTACTCACCATACAGTATAGGAGGTGATGAATGAGTTATTCTGATTAGACAATTCCAGAATTAACACTCATCAAATGATTGCGTTGTATTCCACAGGTATCTATAGCTATTTCTCAGTTGAATAGTTTAAAAAGGCAAGATTGGCTGGCGCCATGGCTTAACAGGCTAATCCTCCGCCTTGCAGAGCTGGCACACCGGCTTCTAGTCCTGGTTGGGGCACCGGATTCTGTCCCGGTTGCCCCTCTTCCAGGCCAGCTCTCTGCTATGGCCCAGGAAGGCAGTGGAGGATGGCCCAAGTCCTTGGGCCCTGCACCCGCATGGGAGACCAGGAGAAGCACCTGGCTCCTGGCTTCGGATCAGAGAGATGTGCTGGCTGCAGCGGCCATTGGAGGGTGAACCAACGGCAAAAAGGAAGACCTTTCTCTCTGTCTCTCCCTCTCTCACTATCCACACTGCTTGTCAAAAAAAAAAGAAAAGGCAAAAAGATTACCAGGCTACACTAAAAAAGCTAGGAACAATACAATGTGTATTAATATAAAGAGAAATGTTTAATGATTTCACAGTAGGACAAAAATGATTCTTGAAGATTTGTTAAATTGAAAGGCAGAGTTAGAGAGAAGAGATATAGATCTTCCATCCACTGGTTCACTCTCCAGATGGCCACAACAGACAGAGCTGTGCCAATCCAAAGCCAGGAAGCACAGGCTTATTCTGGGTCTCATATGTGGGTGCAGGTGTCCAAGTACTTGGGTCATCTTCTGCTGCTTTTCCAGGCACATTAGCCAGGAGCTGGATTGGAAATGGAGCAGCTGGGACTTGAACCTGGGCCTGTATGGGATGCCAGTGCTGTAAGCTGCAGTTTATCTTGGTTTAACACAGCAGTGCCCCCCCCCCCAAAAAAAAAAAAAAAAAACAGGTCAGGGATACAAAGAGTTCAAAAGCTGAATGATGAAAACAATACATATAGAAGGGGCTGGGGCCACGGCTTAGAGGGTAAAGCCACCCTTCTGCAGTGTTGGAATTCCACAAGGGCACCACTTCAAGTCCCACCTCCAGTGCTGGCATCCCATATGGGCACCGGTTTGAATCCCGATTGCTCCACTTCCAATCTAGTTCTGTTATGCCCTGGAAAAGCAGTAGAAGATGGCCCAAGTCTTTGGGACCCTGCTCCTATGTGGGGGACCTGGAAGAAGCTCCTGGCTCTGGGTCGGCAGAGCTCTAGCTGTTGCAGCCAACTAGGGAGTGAACCATTGGATAGAAGACCTCCCCCCCTCTCTCTCTCTGCTTCTCTGTGCGTAACTGACTTTTAAATAGAAAAATAAATCCTTAAAAAACAAATGTGTAACTGTTCATATAGATAGGCTCAAAGGGATCACATAAACAAGATCAAGTGTCTACTAATAACAATAGATAGAATTAAAAAGGAGAGAATGATCCAACATGGAAAGCAGGCCACACAGCAGACTCATAGAATGACACATGCCCTAAACAGCACAATGACATCAGCATCTAGCTAAAAATCCCATGAGAGCATTTTAGGCATGGAAATCCAAGACAGTGTAGAAAAAAGAAAATCTACATAAATGATCTCTGTGAGTGAGACCCCAGTGGAAAGAAGAGGACATCAAAGGAGGTACCTTTTTCAGAAGGCTAGAGCCCCCTGACTGGCTGCAGCCACAGGGAACGGGGGTTCTGAGTTGGCAGCCCCCATTCCCGAAGCATCCACGGGCAGTTCCCCGAAGGGCTGACACCGGCTGCGCCTCAGCAGCCGGACAACCTCCCTCCCTCTGGTCGGGCACTGCAAGCCACACAGCCACTTGTGTCCCCTGTGTCCCTGGAGGCCGCAGCGCGTTTTGGGTTTTGGCGCGGACGGGCCGCTCTCGGTTTCCGTAGTCCATTTGCCTCAGCAGCCAGACAACCTCCCTCCCTCTGGTCGGGCACTGCAAGCCACACAGCCACTTGTGTCCCCTGTGTCCCTGGAGGCCGCAGCGCGTTTTGGGTTTTGGCGCGGACGGGCCGCTCTCGGTTTCCGTAGTCCATTTGCCCCCGGAGCCTGCCAGACCCCTGGCCCCATGGGCGGGCCCTGCTGAGTCCCCGAGCGCCTCCTGGGTTCCTACCACCACCCTTGGGCCGGGATGAAGTGCCACCTTGTGCGTAGAAGCCCTGCACACAGGCAAGAAGCCCCCCAGGCCCGCGGGCGCGCCCGACCCTGGAGCCCCCTGGCTGGCTGCAGCCACAGGGAACGGGGGTTCTGAGTTGGCAGCCCCCATTCCCGAAGCATCCACGGGCAGTTCCCCGAAGGGCTGACACCGGCTGCGCCTCAGCAGCCAGACAACCTCCCTCCCTCTGGTCGGGCACTGCAAGCCACACAGCCACTTGTGTCCCCTGTGTCCCTGGAGGCCGCAGCGTGTTTTGGGTTTTGGCGCGGACGGGCCCCTCTCGGCTTCCGTAGTCCATTTGCCCCCGGAGCCTTCCAGACCCCTGGCCCCAGGGGCGGGCCCTGCTGAGTCCCCGAGCGCCTCCTGGGTTCCTGCCACCACCCTTGGGCCGGGATGAGGTGCCACCTTGTGCGTAGAAGCCCTGCACACAGGCAAGAAGCCCCCCAGGCCCGCGGGCGCGCCCGACCCTGGAGCCCCCTGGCTGGCTGCAGCCACAGGGAACGGGGGTTCTGAGTTGGCAGCCCCCATTCCCGAAGCATCCACGGGCAGTTCCCCGAAGGGCTGACACCGGCTGCGCCTCAGCAGCCAGACAACCTCCCTCCCTCTGGTCGGGCACTGCAAGCCACACAGCCACTTGTGTCCCCTGTGTCCCTGGAGGCCGCAGCGCGTTTTGGGTTTTGGCGCGGACGGGCCCCTCTCGGCTTCCGTAGTCCATTTGCCCCGGAGCCTGCCAGACCCCTGGCCCCAGGGGCGGGCCCTGCTGAGTCCCCGAGTGCCTCCTGAGTTCCTGCCACCACCCTTGGGCCGGGATGTGGTGCCACCTTGTGCGTAGAAGCCCTGCACACAGGCAAGAAGCCCCTAGGCCCGCGGGCGCGCCCGACCCTGGAGCCCCCTGGCTGGCTGCAGCCACAGGGAACGGGGGTTCTGAGTTGGCAGCCCCCATTCCCGAAGCATCCACGGGCAGTTCCCCGAAGGGCTGACACCGGCTGCGCCTCAGCAGCCAGACAACCTCCCTCCCTCTGGTCGGGCACTGCAAGCCACACAGCCACTTGTGTCCCCTGTGTCCCTGGAGGCCGCAGCGCGTTTTGGGTTTTTGCGCGGACGGGCCCCTCTCGGCTTCCGTAGTCCATTTGCCCCGGAGCCTGCCAGACCCCTGGCCCCAGGGGCGGGCCCTGCTGAGTCCCCGAGTGCCTCCTGAGTTCCTGCCACCACCCTTGGGCCGGGATGTGGTGCCACCTTGTGCGTAGAAGCCCTGCACACAGGCAAGAAGCCCCTAGGCCCGCGGGCGCGCCCGACCCTGGAGCCCCCTGGCTGGCTGCAGCCACAGGGAACGGGGGTTCTGAGTTGGCAGCCCCCATTCCCGAAGCATCCACGGGCAGTTCCCCGAAGGGCTGACACCGGCTGCGCCTCAGCAGCCAGACAACCTCCCTCCCTCTGGTCGGGCACTGCAAGCCACACAGCCACTTGTGTCCCCTTTGTCCCTGGAGGCCGCAGCGCGTTTTGGGTTTTGGCGCGGACGGGCCCCTCTCGGCTTCCGTAGTCCATTTGCCCCGGAGCCTGCCAGACCCCTGGCCCCAGAGGTGGGCCCTGCTGAGTCCCCGAGCGCCTCCTGAGTTCCTGCCACCACCCTTGGGCCGGGATGAGGTGCCACCTTGTGCGTAGAAGCCCTGCACACAGGCAAGAAGCCCCCCAGGCCCGCGGGCGCGCCCGACCCTGGAGCCCCCTGGCTGGCTGCAGCCACAGGGAACGGGGGTTCTGAGTTGGCAGCCCCCATTCCCGAAGCATCCACGGGCAGTTCCCCGAAGGGCTGACACCGGCTGCGCCTCAGCAGCCGGACAACCTCCCTCCCTCTGGTCGGGCACTGCAAGCCACACAGCCACTTGTGTCCCCTGTGTCCCTGGAGGCCGCAGCGCGTTTTGGGTTTTGGCGCGGACGGGCCGCTCTCGGTTTCCGTAGTCCATTTGCCCCCGGAGCCTGCCAGACCCCTGGCCCCATGGGCGGGCCCTGCTGAGTCCCCGAGCGCCTCCTGGGTTCCTACCACCACCCTTGGGCCGGGATGAAGTGCCACCTTGTGCGTAGAAGCCCTGCACACAGGCAAGAAGCCCCCCAGGCCCGCGGGCGCGCCCGACCCTGGAGCCCCCTGGCTGGCTGCAGCCACAGGGAACGGGGGTTCTGAGTTGGCAGCCCCCATTCCCGAAGCATCCACGGGCAGTTCCCCGAAGGGCTGACACCGGCTGCGCCTCAGCAGCCAGACAACCTCCCTCCCTCTGGTCGGGCACTGCAAGCCACACAGCCACTTGTGTCCCCTGTGTCCCTGGAGGCCGCAGCGCGTTTTGGGTTTTGGCGCGGACGGGCCCCTCTCGGCTTCCGTAGTCCATTTGCCCCCGGAGCCTGCCAGACCCCTGGCCCCAGGGGCGGGCCCTGCTGAGTCCCCGAGCGCCTCCTGGGTTCCTGCCACCACCCTTGGGCCGGGATGAGGTGCCACCTTGTGCGTAGAAGCCCTGCACACAGGCAAGAAGCCCCCCAGGCCCGCGGGCGCGCCCGACCCTGGAGCCCCCTGGCTGGCTGCAGCCACAGGGAACGGGGGTTCTGAGTTGGCAGCCCCCATTCCCGAAGCATCCACGGGCAGTTCCCCGAAGGGCTGACACCGGCTGCGCCTCAGCAGCCAGACAACCTCCCTCCCTCTGGTCGGGCACTGCAAGCCACACAGCCACTTGTGTCCCCTGTGTCCCTGGAGGCCGCAGCGCATTTTGGGTTTTGGCGCGGAAGGGCCCCTCTCGGCTTCCGTAGTCCATTTGCCCCCGGAGCCTGCCAGACCCCTGGCTCTAGGAGGCTGCCCAGGGGCGCTGCCAACAGCCCCCAGGTGCTGGCTAGCCACCTCGGCCGGCCACGGGGGGAGCACACACACCTGCGGGTGTCCCCGGGCCGCACACACGAACTGCCCCGCGCTTCCCGGCGTTGCAAATACGCCCCCTGGGAAGCCCCGCCCGCCCTAGGGGCTTGTCGGGTGGGGCCGATGCATGGTGGTTGACTGGGGAGGGCTGCTGCTGGCACACACCCACTCCTGAAGCCCACTGGGGCGGTCCAAGGGCGATGAGCTCGGAGCTCAGTCAGGGCTGTCCCAGCAGACTTTTTGAGGGTGGACGGACACGCCCGCGGGCAATCAGGTGGTGCGGGCAGGCCCCGGGGGCAGGCCCTGCTGAGTCCCCGAGCGCCACCTGGGTTCCTGCCACCACCCTTGGGCCGGGATGAGGTGCCACCTTGTGCGTAGAAGCCCTGCACACAGGCAAGAAGCCCCCCCAGGCCCGCGGCGCACCCGACCCTGGAGCCCCCTGGCCGGATGCAGCCACAGGGAACGGGGGTTCTGAGTTGGCAGGCCCCATTCCCGAAGCATCCACGGGCACTTCCCGAAGGGATGACACCTGCTGCGCCTCAGCAGCCAGCCAACCTCCCTCCCTCTGGTCGGGCACTGCACACCACACAGCCACTTGTGTCCCCTGTGTCCCTCCCTGGAGGCCGCAGCGTGTTTTGGGTTTTGGCGCGGACGGGCCCCTCTCGGCTTCCGTAGTCCATTTGCCCCCGGAGCCTGCCAGACCCCTGGCTCTAGGAGGCTGCCCAGGGGCGCTGCCAACAGCCCCCAGGTGCTGGCTAGCCGCAGCAGCCGGCCAAGGGGGAGCACACACTCCTGCAGGTGTCCCCAGGCCGCGCACACACGGACTGCCCTGCGCTTCCTGGCGTTGCAAATAGGCCCCCTGGGAAGCCCCGCCCGCCCTAGGGGCTTGTCGGGCAGGGCCGACGCAAGGTGGGTGAGTGGGGAGGGCTGCTGCTGGCACACACCCACTCCTGAAGCCCACTGGGGCAGTCCAAGGGCGAGGAGCTCGGAGCTCGGTCAGGGCTGTCCCAGCAGAACTTTTTGAGGGTGGACGGACACGCCCGCGGGCAATCAGGTGTTGCGGGCAGGCCCCGGGGGCAGGCCCTGCTGAGTCCCCGAGCGCCACCTGGGTTCCTGCCACCACCCTTGGGCCGGGATGAGGTGCCACCTTGTGCGTAGAAGCCCTGCACACAGGCAAGAAGCCCCCCAGGCCCGCGGCGCACCCGACCCTGGAGCCCCCTGGCCGGATGCAGCCACAGTGAACGGGGGTTCTGAGTTGGCAGCCCCATTCCCGAAGCATCCACGGGCACTTCCCGAAGGGCTGACACCTGCTGCGCCTCAGCAGCCAGCCAACCTCCCTCCCTCTGGTCGGGCACTGCAAGCCACACAGCCACTTGTGTCCCCTGTGTCCCTCCCTGGAGGCCGCAGCACGTTTTGGGTTTTGGCGCGGACGGGCCCCTCTCGGCTTCCGTAGTCCATTGCCCCGGAGCCTGCCAGACCCCTGGCTCTAGGAGGCTGCCCAGGGGCGCTGCCAACAGCCCCCAGGTGCTGGCTAGCCGCCTCGGCCGGCCACGGGGGGAGCACACACACCTGCGGGTGTCCCCGGGCCACACACACGAACTGCCCCGCGCTTCCCGGTGTTGCAAATAGGCCCCCCGGGAAGCCCCGCCCGCCCTAGGGGCTTGTCGGGTGGGGCCGACGCATGGTGGTTGACTGGGGAGGGCTGCTGCTGGCACACACCCACTCCTGAAGCCCACTGGGGCGGTCCAAGGGCGAGGAGCTCGGAGCTCGGTCAGGGCTGTCCCAGCAGAACTTTTTGAGGGTGGACGGACACGCCCGCGGGCAATCAGGTGTTGCGGGCAGGCCCCGGGGGCAGGCCCTGCTGAGTCCCCGAGCGCCACCTGGGTTCCTGCCACCACCCTTGGGCCGGGATGTGGTGCCACCTTGTGCGTAGAAGCCCTGCACACAGGCAAGAAGCCCCTAGGCCCGCGGGCGCGCCCGACCCTGGAGCCCCCTGGCTGGCTGCAGCCACAGGGAACGGGGGTTCTGAGTTGGCAGCCCCCATTCCCGAAGCATCCACGGGCAGTTCCCCGAAGGGCTGACACCGGCTGCGCCTCAGCAGCCAGACAACCTCCCTCCCTCTGGTCGGGCACTGCAAGCCACACAGCCACTTGTGTCCCCTGTGTCCCTGGAGGCCGCAGCGCGTTTTGGGTTTTGGCGCGGACGGGCCCCTCTCGGCTTCCGTAGTCCATTTGCCCCGGAGCCTGCCAGACCCCTGGCCCCAGGGGCGGGCCCTGCTGAGTCCCCGAGTGCCTCCTGAGTTCCTGCCACCACCCTTGGGCCGGGATGTGGTGCCACCTTGTGCGTAGAAGCCCTGCACACAGGCAAGAAGCCCCTAGGCCCGCGGGCGCGCCCGACCCTGGAGCCCCCTGGCTGGCTGCAGCCACAGGGAACGGGGGTTCTGAGTTGGCAGCCCCCATTCCCGAAGCATCCACGGGCAGTTCCCCGAAGGGCTGACACCGGCTGCGCCTCAGCAGCCAGACAACCTCCCTCCCTCTGGTCGGGCACTGCAAGCCACACAGCCACTTGTGTCCCCTTTGTCCCTGGAGGCCGCAGCGCGTTTTGGGTTTTGGCGCGGACGGGCCCCTCTCGGCTTCCGTAGTCCATTTGCCCCCGGAGCCTGCCAGACCCCTGGCTCTAGGAGGCTGCCCAGGGGCGCTGCCAACAGCCCCCAGGTGCTGGCTAGCCACCTCGGCCGGCCACGGGGGGAGCACACACACCTGCGGGTGTCCCCGGGCCGCACACACGAACTGCCCCGCGCTTCCCGGCGTTGCAAATACGCCCCCTGGGAAGCCCCGCCCGCCCTAGGGGCTTGTCGGGTGGGGCCGATGCATGGTGGTTGACTGGGGAGGGCTGCTGCTGGCACACACCCACTCCTGAAGCCCACTGGGGCGGTCCAAGGGCGATGAGCTCGGAGCTCAGTCAGGGCTGTCCCAGCAGAACTTTTTGAGGGTGGACGGACACGCCCGCGGGCAATCAGGTGGTGCGGGCAGGCCCCGGGGGCAGGCCCTGCTGAGTCCCCGAGCGCCACCTGGGTTCCTGCCACCACCCTTGGGCCGGGATGAGGTGCCACCTTGTGCGTAGAAGCCCTGCACACAGGCAAGAAGCCCCCCCAGGCCCGCGGCGCACCCGACCCTGGAGCCCCCTGGCCGGATGCAGCCACAGGGAACGGGGGTTCTGAGTTGGCAGGCCCCATTCCCGAAGCATCCACGGACACTTCCCGAAGGGCTGACACCTGCTGCGCCTCAGCAGCCAGCCAACCTCCCTCCCTCTGGTCGGGCACTGCACACCACACAGCCACTTGTGTCCCCTGTGTCCCTCCCTGGAGGCCGCAGCGTGTTTTGGGTTTTGGCGCGGACGGGCCCCTCTCGGCTTCCGTAGTCCATTTGCCCCCGGAGCCTGCCAGACCCCTGGCTCTAGGAGGCTGCCCAGGGGCGCTGCCAACAGCCCCCAGGTGCTGGCTAGCCGCAGCAGCCGGCCAAGGGGGAGCACACACTCCTGCAGGTGTCCCCAGGCCGCGCACACACGGACTGCCCTGCGCTTCCTGGCGTTGCAAATAGGCCCCCTGGGAAGCCCCGCCCGCCCTAGGGGCTTGTCGGGCAGGGCCGACGCAAGGTGGGTGAGTGGGGAGGGCTGCTGCTGGCACACACCCACTCCTGAAGCCCACTGGGGCAGTCCAAGGGCGAGGAGCTCGGAGCTGGGTCAGGGCTGTCCCAGCAGAACTTTTTGAGGGTGGACGGACACGCCCGTGGGCAATCAGGTGTTGCGGGCAGGCCCCGGGGGCAGGCCCTGCTGAGTCCCCGAGCGCCACCTGGGTTCCTGCCACCACCCTTGGGCCGGGATGAGGTGCCACCTTGTGCGTAGAAGCCCTGCACACAGGCAAGAAGCCCCCCAGGCCCGCGGCGCACCCGACCCTGGAGCCCCCTGGCCGGATGCAGCCACAGTGAACGGGGGTTCTGAGTTGGCAGCCCCATTCCCGAAGCATCCACGGGCACTTCCCGAAGGGCTGACACCTGCTGCGCCTCAGCAGCCAGCCAACCTCCCTCCCTCTGGTCGGGCACTGCAAGCCACACAGCCACTTGTGTCCCCTGTGTCCCTCCCTGGAGGCCGCAGCACGTTTTGGGTTTTGGCGCGGACGGGCCCCTCTCGGCTTCCGTAGTCCATTGCCCCGGAGCCTGCCAGACCCCTGGCTCTAGGAGGCTGCCCAGGGGCGCTGCCAACAGCCCCCAGGTGCTGGCTAGCCGCCTCGGCCGGCCACGGGGGGAGCACACACACCTGCGGGTGTCCCCGGGCCACACACACGAACTGCCCCGCGCTTACCGGTGTTGCAAATAGGCCCCCCGGGAAGCCCCGCCCGCCCTAGGGGCTTGTCGGGTGGGGCCGACGCATGGTGGTTGACTGGGGAGGGCTGCTGCTGGCACACACCCACTCCTGAAGCCCACTGGGGCGGTCCAAGGGCGAGGAGCTCGGAGCTCGGTCAGGGCTGTCCCAGCAGAACTTTTTGAGGGTGGACGGACACGCCCGCGGGCAATCAGGTGTTGCGGGCAGGCCCCGGGGGCAGGCCCTGCTGAGTCCCCGAGCGCCACCTGGGTTCCTGCCACCACCCTTGGGCCGGGATGTGGTGCCACCTTGTGCGTAGAAGCCCTGCACACAGGCAAGAAGCCCCTAGGCCCGCGGGCGCGCCCGACCCTGGAGCCCCCTGGCTGGCTGCAGCCACAGGGAACGGGGGTTCTGAGTTGGCAGCCCCCATTCCCGAAGCATCCACGGGCAGTTCCCCGAAGGGCTGACACCGGCTGCGCCTCAGCAGCCAGACAACCTCCCTCCCTCTGGTCGGGCACTGCAAGCCACACAGCCACTTGTGTCCCCTGTGTCCCTGGAGGCCGCAGCGCGTTTTGGGTTTTGGCGCGGACGGGCCCCTCTCGGCTTCCGTAGTCCATTTGCCCCGGAGCCTGCCAGACCCCTGGCCCCAGGGGCGGGCCCTGCTGAGTCCCCGAGTGCCTCCTGAGTTCCTGCCACCACCCTTGGGCCGGGATGTGGTGCCACCTTGTGCGTAGAAGCCCTGCACACAGGCAAGAAGCCCCTAGGCCCGCGGGCGCGCCCGACCCTGGAGCCCCCTGGCTGGCTGCAGCCACAGGGAACGGGGGTTCTGAGTTGGCAGCCCCCATTCCCGAAGCATCCACGGGCAGTTCCCCGAAGGGCTGACACCGGCTGCGCCTCAGCAGCCGGACAACCTCCCTCCCTCTGGTCGGGCACTGCAAGCCACACAGCCACTTGTGTCCCCTGTGTCCCTGGAGGCCGCAGCGCGTTTTGGGTTTTGGCGCGGACGGGCCGCTCTCGGTTTCCGTAGTCCATTTGCCCCCGGAGCCTGCCAGACCCCTGGCCCCATGGGCGGGCCCTGCTGAGTCCCCGAGCGCCTCCTGGGTTCCTACCACCACCCTTGGGCCGGGATGAAGTGCCACCTTGTGCGTAGAAGCCCTGCACACAGGCAAGAAGCCCCCCAGGCCCGCGGGCGCGCCCGACCCTGGAGCCCCCTGGCTGGCTGCAGCCACAGGGAACGGGGTTTCTGAGTTGGCAGCCCCCATTCCCGAAGCATCCACGGGCAGTTCCCCGAAGGGCTGACACCGGCTGCGCCTCAGCAGCCGGACAACCTCCCTCCCTCTGGTCGGGCACTGCAAGCCACACAGCCACTTGTGTCCCCTGTGTCCCTGGAGGCCGCAGCGCGTTTTGGGTTTTGGCGCGGACGGGCCGCTCTCGGTTTCCGTAGTCCATTTGCCCCCGGAGCCTGCCAGACCCCTGGCCCCATGGGCGGGCCCTGCTGAGTCCCCGAGCGCCTCCTGGGTTCCTACCACCACCCTTGGGCCGGGATGAAGTGCCACCTTGTGCGTAGAAGCCCTGCACACAGGCAAGAAGCCCCCCAGGCCCGCGGGCGCGCCCGACCCTGGAGCCCCCTGGCTGGCTGCAGCCACAGGGAACGGGGGTTCTGAGTTGGCAGCCCCCATTCCCGAAGCATCCACGGGCAGTTCCCCGAAGGGCTGACACCGGCTGCGCCTCAGCAGCCAGACAACCTCCCTCCCTCTGGTCGGGCACTGCAAGCCACACAGCCACTTGTGTCCCCTGTGTCCCTGGAGGCCGCAGCGCGTTTTGGGTTTTGGCGCGGACGGGCCCCTCTCGGCTTCCGTAGTCCATTTGCCCCGGAGCCTGCCAGACCCCTGGCCCCAGGGGCGGGCCCTGCTGAGTCCCCGAGTGCCTCCTGAGTTCCTGCCACCACCCTTGGGCCGGGATGTGGTGCCACCTTGTGCGTAGAAGCCCTGCACACAGGCAAGAAGCCCCTAGGCCCGCGGGCGCGCCCGACCCTGGAGCCCCCTGGCTGGCTGCAGCCACAGGGAACGGGGGTTCTGAGTTGGCAGCCCCCATTCCCGAAGCATCCACGGGCAGTTCCCCGAAGGGCTGACACCGGCTGCGCCTCAGCAGCCAGACAACCTCCCTCCCTCTGGTCGGGCACTGCAAGCCACACAGCCACTTGTGTCCCCTGTGTCCCTGGAGGCCGCAGCGCGTTTTGGGTTTTTGCGCGGACGGGCCCCTCTCGGCTTCCGTAGTCCATTTGCCCCGGAGCCTGCCAGACCCCTGGCCCCAGGGGCGGGCCCTGCTGAGTCCCCGAGTGCCTCCTGAGTTCCTGCCACCACCCTTGGGCCGGGATGTGGTGCCACCTTGTGCGTAGAAGCCCTGCACACAGGCAAGAAGCCCCTAGGCCCGCGGGCGCGCCCGACCCTGGAGCCCCCTGGCTGGCTGCAGCCACAGGGAACGGGGGTTCTGAGTTGGCAGCCCCCATTCCCGAAGCATCCACGGGCAGTTCCCCGAAGGGCTGACACCGGCTGCGCCTCAGCAGCCAGACAACCTCCCTCCCTCTGGTCGGGCACTGCAAGCCACACAGCCACTTGTGTCCCC
Organism: Lepus europaeus; assembly: GCF_033115175.1. NCBI lineage: Eukaryota > Metazoa > Chordata > Mammalia > Lagomorpha > Leporidae > Lepus > Lepus europaeus. The sequence continues at coordinate 212,071 of NW_026909074.1, read as the reverse complement.
TTTGTCCCTGGAGGCCGCAGCGCGTTTTGGGTTTTGGCGCGGACGGGCCCCTCTCGGCTTCCGTAGTCCATTTGCCCCGGAGCCTGCCAGACCCCTGGCCCCAGAGGTGGGCCCTGCTGAGTCCCCGAGCGCCTCCTGAGTTCCTGCCACCACCCTTGGGCCGGGATGAGGTGCCACCTTGTGCGTAGAAGCCCTGCACACAGGCAAGAAGCCCCCCAGGCCCGCGGGCGCGCCCGACCCTGGAGCCCCCTGGCTGGCTGCAGCCACAGGGAACGGGGGTTCTGAGTTGGCAGCCCCCATTCCCGAAGCATCCACGGGCAGTTCCCCGAAGGGCTGACACCGGCTGCGCCTCAGCAGCCGGACAACCTCCCTCCCTCTGGTCGGGCACTGCAAGCCACACAGCCACTTGTGTCCCCTGTGTCCCTGGAGGCCGCAGCGCGTTTTGGGTTTTGGCGCGGACGGGCCGCTCTCGGTTTCCGTAGTCCATTTGCCCCCGGAGCCTGCCAGACCCCTGGCCCCATGGGCGGGCCCTGCTGAGTCCCCGAGCGCCTCCTGGGTTCCTACCACCACCCTTGGGCCGGGATGAAGTGCCACCTTGTGCGTAGAAGCCCTGCACACAGGCAAGAAGCCCCCCAGGCCCGCGGGCGCGCCCGACCCTGGAGCCCCCTGGCTGGCTGCAGCCACAGGGAACGGGGGTTCTGAGTTGGCAGCCCCCATTCCCGAAGCATCCACGGGCAGTTCCCCGAAGGGCTGACACCGGCTGCGCCTCAGCAGCCAGACAACCTCCCTCCCTCTGGTCGGGCACTGCAAGCCACACAGCCACTTGTGTCCCCTGTGTCCCTGGAGGCCGCAGCGCGTTTTGGGTTTTGGCGCGGACGGGCCCCTCTCGGCTTCCGTAGTCCATTTGCCCCCGGAGCCTGCCAGACCCCTGGCCCCAGGGGCGGGCCCTGCTGAGTCCCCGAGCGCCTCCTGGGTTCCTGCCACCACCCTTGGGCCGGGATGAGGTGCCACCTTGTGCGTAGAAGCCCTGCACACAGGCAAGAAGCCCCCCAGGCCCGCGGGCGCGCCCGACCCTGGAGCCCCCTGGCTGGCTGCAGCCACAGGGAACGGGGGTTCTGAGTTGGCAGCCCCCATTCCCGAAGCATCCACGGGCAGTTCCCCGAAGGGCTGACACCGGCTGCGCCTCAGCAGCCAGACAACCTCCCTCCCTCTGGTCGGGCACTGCAAGCCACACAGCCACTTGTGTCCCCTGTGTCCCTGGAGGCCGCAGCGCATTTTGGGTTTTGGCGCGGAAGGGCCCCTCTCGGCTTCCGTAGTCCATTTGCCCCCGGAGCCTGCCAGACCCCTGGCTCTAGGAGGCTGCCCAGGGGCGCTGCCAACAGCCCCCAGGTGCTGGCTAGCCACCTCGGCCGGCCACGGGGGGAGCACACACACCTGCGGGTGTCCCCGGGCCGCACACACGAACTGCCCCGCGCTTCCCGGCGTTGCAAATACGCCCCCTGGGAAGCCCCGCCCGCCCTAGGGGCTTGTCGGGTGGGGCCGATGCATGGTGGTTGACTGGGGAGGGCTGCTGCTGGCACACACCCACTCCTGAAGCCCACTGGGGCGGTCCAAGGGCGATGAGCTCGGAGCTCAGTCAGGGCTGTCCCAGCAGAACTTTTTGAGGGTGGACGGACACGCCCGCGGGCAATCAGGTGGTGCGGGCAGGCCCCGGGGGCAGGCCCTGCTGAGTCCCCGAGCGCCACCTGGGTTCCTGCCACCACCCTTGGGCCGGGATGAGGTGCCACCTTGTGCGTAGAAGCCCTGCACACAGGCAAGAAGCCCCCCCAGGCCCGCGGCGCACCCGACCCTGGAGCCCCCTGGCCGGATGCAGCCACAGGGAACGGGGGTTCTGAGTTGGCAGGCCCCATTCCCGAAGCATCCACGGGCACTTCCCGAAGGGATGACACCTGCTGCGCCTCAGCAGCCAGCCAACCTCCCTCCCTCTGGTCGGGCACTGCACACCACACAGCCACTTGTGTCCCCTGTGTCCCTCCCTGGAGGCCGCAGCGTGTTTTGGGTTTTGGCGCGGACGGGCCCCTCTCGGCTTCCGTAGTCCATTTGCCCCCGGAGCCTGCCAGACCCCTGGCTCTAGGAGGCTGCCCAGGGGCGCTGCCAACAGCCCCCAGGTGCTGGCTAGCCGCAGCAGCCGGCCAAGGGGGAGCACACACTCCTGCAGGTGTCCCCAGGCCGCGCACACACGGACTGCCCTGCGCTTCCTGGCGTTGCAAATAGGCCCCCTGGGAAGCCCCGCCCGCCCTAGGGGCTTGTCGGGCAGGGCCGACGCAAGGTGGGTGAGTGGGGAGGGCTGCTGCTGGCACACACCCACTCCTGAAGCCCACTGGGGCAGTCCAAGGGCGAGGAGCTCGGAGCTCGGTCAGGGCTGTCCCAGCAGAACTTTTTGAGGGTGGACGGACACGCCCGCGGGCAATCAGGTGTTGCGGGCAGGCCCCGGGGGCAGGCCCTGCTGAGTCCCCGAGCGCCACCTGGGTTCCTGCCACCACCCTTGGGCCGGGATGAGGTGCCACCTTGTGCGTAGAAGCCCTGCACACAGGCAAGAAGCCCCCCAGGCCCGCGGCGCACCCGACCCTGGAGCCCCCTGGCCGGATGCAGCCACAGTGAACGGGGGTTCTGAGTTGGCAGCCCCATTCCCGAAGCATCCACGGGCACTTCCCGAAGGGCTGACACCTGCTGCGCCTCAGCAGCCAGCCAACCTCCCTCCCTCTGGTCGGGCACTGCAAGCCACACAGCCACTTGTGTCCCCTGTGTCCCTCCCTGGAGGCCGCAGCACGTTTTGGGTTTTGGCGCGGACGGGCCCCTCTCGGCTTCCGTAGTCCATTGCCCCGGAGCCTGCCAGACCCCTGGCTCTAGGAGGCTGCCCAGGGGCGCTGCCAACAGCCCCCAGGTGCTGGCTAGCCGCCTCGGCCGGCCACGGGGGGAGCACACACACCTGCGGGTGTCCCCGGGCCACACACACGAACTGCCCCGCGCTTCCCGGTGTTGCAAATAGGCCCCCCGGGAAGCCCCGCCCGCCCTAGGGGCTTGTCGGGTGGGGCCGACGCATGGTGGTTGACTGGGGAGGGCTGCTGCTGGCACACACCCACTCCTGAAGCCCACTGGGGCGGTCCAAGGGCGAGGAGCTCGGAGCTCGGTCAGGGCTGTCCCAGCAGAACTTTTTGAGGGTGGACGGACACGCCCGCGGGCAATCAGGTGTTGCGGGCAGGCCCCGGGGGCAGGCCCTGCTGAGTCCCCGAGCGCCACCTGGGTTCCTGCCACCACCCTTGGGCCGGGATGAGGTGCCACCTTGTGCGTAGAAGCCCTGCACACAGGCAAGAAGCCCCCCCAGGCCCGCGGCGCACCCGACCCTGGAGCCCCCTGGCCGGATGCAGCCACAGGGAACGGGGGTTCTGAGTTGGCAGGCCCCATTCCCGAAGCATCCACGGACACTTCCCGAAGGGATGACACCTGCTGCGCCTCAGCAGCCAGCCAACCTCCCTCCCTCTGGTCGGGCACTGCAAGCCACACAGCCACTTGTGTCCCCTGTGTCCCTGGAGGCCGCAGCGCGTTTTGGGTTTTGGCGCGGACGGGCCCCTCTCGGTTTCCGTAGTCCATTTGCCCCCGGAGCCTGCCAGACCCCTGGCCCCATGGGCGGGCCCTGCTGAGTCCCCGAGCGCCTCCTGGGTTCCTACCACCACCCTTGGGCCGGGATGAAGTGCCACCTTGTGCGTAGAAGCCCTGCACACAGGCAAGAAGCCCCCCAGGCCCGCGGGCGCGCCCGACCCTGGAGCCCCCTGGCTGGCTGCAGCCACAGGGAACGGGGTTTCTGAGTTGGCAGCCCCCATTCCCGAAGCATCCACGGGCAGTTCCCCGAAGGGCTGACACCGGCTGCGCCTCAGCAGCCGGACAACCTCCCTCCCTCTGGTCGGGCACTGCAAGCCACACAGCCACTTGTGTCCCCTGTGTCCCTGGAGGCCGCAGCGCGTTTTGGGTTTTGGCGCGGACGGGCCGCTCTCGGTTTCCGTAGTCCATTTGCCCCCGGAGCCTGCCAGACCCCTGGCCCCATGGGCGGGCCCTGCTGAGTCCCCGAGCGCCTCCTGGGTTCCTACCACCACCCTTGGGCCGGGATGAAGTGCCACCTTGTGCGTAGAAGCCCTGCACACAGGCAAGAAGCCCCCCAGGCCCGCGGGCGCGCCCGACCCTGGAGCCCCCTGGCTGGCTGCAGCCACAGGGAACGGGGGTTCTGAGTTGGCAGCCCCCATTCCCGAAGCATCCACGGGCAGTTCCCCGAAGGGCTGACACCGGCTGCGCCTCAGCAGCCAGACAACCTCCCTCCCTCTGGTCGGGCACTGCAAGCCACACAGCCACTTGTGTCCCCTGTGTCCCTGGAGGCCGCAGCGCGTTTTGGGTTTTTGCGCGGACGGGCCCCTCTCGGCTTCCGTAGTCCATTTGCCCCGGAGCCTGCCAGACCCCTGGCCCCAGGGGCGGGCCCTGCTGAGTCCCCGAGTGCCTCCTGAGTTCCTGCCACCACCCTTGGGCCGGGATGTGGTGCCACCTTGTGCGTAGAAGCCCTGCACACAGGCAAGAAGCCCCTAGGCCCGCGGGCGCGCCCGACCCTGGAGCCCCCTGGCTGGCTGCAGCCACAGGGAACGGGGGTTCTGAGTTGGCAGCCCCCATTCCCGAAGCATCCACGGGCAGTTCCCCGAAGGGCTGACACCGGCTGCGCCTCAGCAGCCAGACAACCTCCCTCCCTCTGGTCGGGCACTGCAAGCCACACAGCCACTTGTGTCCCCTTTGTCCCTGGAGGCCGCAGCGCGTTTTGGGTTTTGGCGCGGACGGGCCCCTCTCGGCTTCCGTAGTCCATTTGCCCCGGAGCCTGCCAGACCCCTGGCCCCAGAGGTGGGCCCTGCTGAGTCCCCGAGCGCCTCCTGAGTTCCTGCCACCACCCTTGGGCCGGGATGAGGTGCCACCTTGTGCGTAGAAGCCCTGCACACAGGCAAGAACCCCCCAGGCCCGCGGGCGCGCCCGACCCTGGAGCCCCCTGGCTGGCTGCAGCCACAGGGAACGGGGGTTCTGAGTTGGCAGCCCCCATTCCCGAAGCATCCACGGGCAGTTCCCCGAAGGGCTGACACCGGCTGCGCCTCAGCAGCCGGACAACCTCCCTCCCTCTGGTCGGGCACTGCAAGCCACACAGCCACTTGTGTCCCCTGTGTCCCTGGAGGCCGCAGCGCGTTTTGGGTTTTGGCGCGGACGGGCCGCTCTCGGTTTCCGTAGTCCATTTGCCCCCGGAGCCTGCCAGACCCCTGGCCCCATGGACGGGCCCTGCTGAGTCCCCGAGCGCCTCCTGGGTTCCTACCACCACCCTTGGGCCGGGATGAAGTGCCACCTTGTGCGTAGAAGCCCTGCACACAGGCAAGAAGCTGCACACACCCACTCCTGAAGCCCACTGGCCGGTCCAAGGGCGAGGAGCTCGGAGCTCGGTCAGGGCTGTCCCAGCAGAACTTTTTGAGGGTGGACGGACACGCCCGCGGGCAATCAGGTGTTGCGGGCAGGCCCCGGGGGCAGGCCCTGCTGAGTCCCCGAGCGCCACCTGGGTTCCTGCCACCACCCTTGGGCCGGGATGAGGTGCCACCTTGTGCGTAGAAGCCCTGCACACAGGCAAGAAGCCCCCCAGGCCCGCGGCGCACCCGACCCTGGAGCTCCCTGGCCGGCTGCAGCCACAGGGAACGGGGGTTCTTTGTTGGCAGGCCCCATTCCCAAAGCATCCACGGGCACTTCCCGAAGGGCTGACACCTGCTGCGCCTCAGCAGCCAGCCAACCTCCCTCCCTCTGGTCGGGCACTGCAAGCCACACAGCCACTTGTGTCCCCTGTGTCCCTCCCTGGAGGCCGCAGCGCGTTTTGGGTTTTGGAGCCGGCGGTCCCCCTCAGCTTCCATCTTCTACTGCTATCCTAGGCTATAGCTGAGAGCTGGATTGGTAGAGGAACATCCAGGAGTAGAATTAGTGCCCATATGGGATACCGGCGCTTCAGGCCAGGGCCTTAACCTGCTGTACCACGGCGCCAGCTCTTCGATTCTTCTGTAAGTTTCCACTAGAACCATGTAAAACATATTGAAGCTATGACAATAACAAAAATTGAAACCAATGTGCATTCAGCTCAGATGGCTTTAAATCTTGCAGCCATGCTCAATTTGTCCTGATTCTGAATTATATTTCTTTATGCTTTTCCAACCTAACTAAATCTTATAAACATCTTAAAATACAATGTAGGCCGGAACCGCAGCTCACTAGGGTAATCCTCTGCCTGCGGTGCTGGTACCCTGGGTTCTAGTCCCGGTTGGGGTGCCAGATTCTGTCCCGCTTGCTCCTCTTTCAGTCCAGCTCTCTGCTGTGGCCTGGGAAGGCAGTGGAGGATGGCCCAAGTCCTTGGGCCCCGCACATGTATGGGAGACCAGCAGGAAGTATCTGGCTCCTGGTTTCGGATTGGCACAGCGTGCCAGCCGTAGCGACCATTTGGGGGGTAAACCAATGGAAGAAAAACCTTTCTCTCTCTCTCTGCCTGTTTCTAACTCTGCCTGTCAAAAATAAATACAATGTGAAAGAAGCTGAGGAATAAACAACTTACTGGCAACATATTCTTTTTTGTTAGTCTTGGGTACATGAAGATTTCTCCAGGATCTTATCTGCAAGAGAAATTATTCAGAGAGAGTGGTGAGACAAATAGTCTAGATTCTCCCTAGATTCCATTGTGCTAGCAAGATCATGAAGGAAAGGCATAGAGACAAATGGGCATATTAGCTGGGCAACAGAAATAAAGTACCCGCCCTATGGGGGAATATAGGCTTTACACATGGGAAGAGCAGCAAGGCCCTGAAAGAGCACACACAACTCTACCAATCCCTCAGGTTAAACAGAAACTATTGTTAGGCTAATTAAAATATTCATTTGTTACCAATTCTGTAAAAAAAAAATAATCAGTGCCAGGGCCATCACTGTGGGGTAGTGAGTAAAGCTTCCTGCTGCAGTGTGGGCATCTCACATGGACACCAAATTGAGTCCTACCTGCTCCACTTCTGATCTAGCTCTCTGCTACGGACTGGGAAAGCAGTGGATGAAAACCCAAGTCCTGGGACCAGCACTGTGGCACACTGGGTTAATCTTCCACCTGCAGGACTGGCATCCCACATGGGCACTGGTTCTAGTCCCAGTTGCTTCTCTTCCAGTACAGCTCTCTGCTGTGGCCCGGGAGGGCAGTGGAGAATGGCCCCGGTGCTTGGGCTCCTGCACCCATGTGGGAGACCAGAAAGGGTCACCTGGCTCCTGTCTTCAGGTTGGCGCAGCTCCAGCTATGGTGGCCATTTGCAGGGTGAACCAATGGAAGGAAGACCTTTCTCTTTGTCTCTCTCTCTCACGGTCTATAACCCTTCTGTGGTGACTGTTCCTCACCACTGCCGGAGAATTAGGCAGGCTGCCCACGGCTTGCCTTAACCGAGGAGGGGAAAGTGCGCCACCTGCCACTCAGCCTTCCCCAAACCCAGGGGACAATCAGGCGCGGTGTGGAGCCCAGTCGAAGCAGGGTCTCACTTTATTGTAAAAGAGAGGTTGTATAGGCAGGCGCCGTGGCTTACCAGGCTAATCCTCCACCTTGCGGCGCCAGCACACCAGCTTCTATTCCCGGTTGCCCCTCTTCCAGGCCAGCTCTCTGCTATGGCCCGGGAGGGCAGTGGAGGATGGCCCAAGTCCTTGGGCCCTGCACACGCATGGGAGACCAGGAGAAGCACCTGGCTCCTGGCTTCAGATCAGAGAGATGTGCTGGCCGCAGTGGCCACTGGAGGGTGAACCAACGGCAAAAAAGGAAGACCTTTCTCTCTGTCTCTCTCTCTCTCTCTCTCTCTCTCACTACCCACTCTGCCTGTCAAAAAAAAGAGAGGTGGTGTATATAGCTGAGGTACAGGTTGGATGGTACAGAGTGGATGAGGGCATGTGGGCAAGGGGTGGGGTGTTGTGATGCAAAAGGGCCTTAGCAACTCCTATTGTACCACCTTAATGATCCTTAGGGAGAAGCACCCTGGGGCTGGGGTGTTTGCTACCAGGGAATTGAAACTTAAAGACAGGTTTTCAAATTTGAGGCAGGCTCAGGAAGTTCCTCTAGGCCTTTCCGGATTCAGCTTCCCCCACACCCTACCTGTCAAATGAGGGGAGGGGAGGGGAGGGGAGGGAAGAGGAGGAGAGGGGAGAGAAGACCCAAGTCCTTGGGTCCCTTGCACCAACATGGGAGATTTGGAAAAAATCTCCAGGCTCCTGGCTTCAGATTGGCCCAGCCTCAGCCAATGAGGCCATTTGGGGAGTGATCAGCAGATGTAAAACCATCTCTCTTTCTGCCTCTGCCTCTCTGTAACAGCCTTTGAAATAAATAAATAAATAAATAAATCATAAAAAAAGTCACTGCCTAAATAATTTATACTATTCATCAGGATTGTCCAATTAATTAGCAGTACACCAAAAAGAAACCTGTTTTCATTAGTATCTATATTACACAGAAAATTACTCAGGCAATACTAACTGTTTTCCTTGCAGCATCTCTCGTTTTTATGTATCTAAAATTCCATTAAAGTATACAGCTCAAAGTTAGTTTTTGGCCACAATTATATGTATAGGAAAAATCGACATAATATATCTATTACAGCTTTCTTTAACTGTTCAATGACACTCCTCTCTGTATACAAACCTTGATAGAATTCTTCTCCACAGGGACCCCTGACATTTTCCAGTTCACTTTTGTTCTAGCCCATGAGACAACAGTCAATATGATACCAACATAATTTGAAAAGTATTTTGCCTTTGGGAGTTTGCCTTCTTGTACAGTAATCATGTGGAGCAGCCTGAGACTTGCCTGTTGGACACATGGGGCCTAGGTCACAGGCTGCACAAACCAGACATTGGAAGCGTAGGCATCATGATACACTAGGTTAAGCTACTTCTCTGGACATACCACATTTATATCAGAGTGCTTGGTGTGTCTCCTGGCTATTTCAGACCTCCAAACCAACTTACTTCAAGTATTTTTTTAAGTTATTTTTTAAAGTTTTAGTTATTTATTTAAAATGCATAGTTACAGAGACACAGAGACAGAGAGAGAGGTCTTCCATTTGCTGGTTCACTCCCCAGGTGGCTGCAATGGCTAGAGCTACACTGATCCAAAACCAGGAGCCAGGGGCTTCTTCCAGGTCTCCCTCCCACACAGGCACAAGGGCCCAAGGCCATGGGCCATCTTCTACTTTCTCAGGCCATAACAGAGAGCTGGATTGGAAGCGGGCAGCCAGAACTCAATCTGATGCCCATATGGATTGCTGGCAATGCAGGTGGTGACTTTACTCATGACACCAACAGCACCGGCACCACAAGTGTTCTTTTGAGTCAACAGGTCATGGTGCAAAAACTTGGATTTTTGCCATCTGCATGGAAACCCACATGGAGTCCCTGCATCCTGGCTTTCATAGATAGCACCCTGGCTGTTGTGGGCTTTTGCAGAGTGATCAGGCAGCCTTGGTTGGCAGTGTTCATATTTTTAAATATTTCACTTTTCTAGATTTTTGAGTCCGTATTCTGAGTCCTATTGCTTCTTTATTACCAAGAATTCCAAGACCTAACTCAGCATGGGTGCTATGGATAGCATGATGTGAGAGTTAAGATGAGGTGAGAGAACTCCCAGCATTGTATCTAGTTAGCATACCTTAGAAATAGTGGCAGTCTGTAGAAGTTACAAATCTACCTACCAGAGTGGTGGGACATTTAGGGGATTTTAATGATTTCCCAAAATTTATTACAAGGAAAAATGGTAACATGGTTAAGGGCTTGCTTCCCATGATTCCTAACCATCTTCATCTTCCTGCACTACACACCCTCACCCATCACTCCCATCCATCCATGATCCATACCCACCCTGCCATGGCTTGCCTGGGCCACAGCTGGGTGCCCAGCCATGGCTGTGGGAGGGAGCTCCAATAGGAGAATAGCAGCTGTCCTAGGCACCTGATCACAGCTGGGGGAGGGACATGGATAGCAGAGCACCACCACTCCAGTGGGCCCGGTGGGTGCTTGCCTGTGCTAAGGGTGGAGACTAAGCCCCGACCTCCCTGTCCCCAGTTTTGGGCTTGCCAGAGTACACCTGTGAAATGCATGTCAGTAGAGAATTGTGGTTACCAACGAGTGAGGGGAGAAATGGTGGGGTAAGGACAAAGGAGATACATTGGTCATGGGGCACAAAGTTTCCAGTAGACAGGAGAAATGAGTCTACAGCTGTACTGCAAAGCATGGAAACTACAATGCTGTATTTCATATTTCAGCTTGTTAAGAGAGGCTTTTGAAAGTACTCACCATACAGTATAGGAGGTGATGAATGAGTTATTCTGATTAGACAATTCCAGAATTAACACTCATCAAATGATTGCGTTGTATTCCACAGGTATCTATAGCTATTTCTCAGTTGAATAGTTTAAAAAGGCAAGATTGGCTGGCGCCATGGCTTAACAGGCTAATCCTCCGCCTTGCAGAGCTGGCACACCGGCTTCTAGTCCTGGTTGGGGCACCGGATTCTGTCCCGGTTGCCCCTCTTCCAGGCCAGCTCTCTGCTATGGCCCAGGAAGGCAGTGGAGGATGGCCCAAGTCCTTGGGCCCTGCACCCGCATGGGAGACCAGGAGAAGCACCTGGCTCCTGGCTTCGGATCAGAGAGATGTGCTGGCTGCAGCGGCCATTGGAGGGTGAACCAACGGCAAAAAGGAAGACCTTTCTCTCTGTCTCTCCCTCTCTCACTATCCACACTGCTTGTCAAAAAAAAAAGAAAAGGCAAAAAGATTACCAGGCTACACTAAAAAAGCTAGGAACAATACAATGTGTATTAATATAAAGAGAAATGTTTAATGATTTCACAGTAGGACAAAAATGATTCTTGAAGATTTGTTAAATTGAAAGGCAGAGTTAGAGAGAAGAGATATAGATCTTCCATCCACTGGTTCACTCTCCAGATGGCCACAACAGACAGAGCTGTGCCAATCCAAAGCCAGGAAGCACAGGCTTATTCTGGGTCTCATATGTGGGTGCAGGTGTCCAAGTACTTGGGTCATCTTCTGCTGCTTTTCCAGGCACATTAGCCAGGAGCTGGATTGGAAATGGAGCAGCTGGGACTTGAACCTGGGCCTGTATGGGATGCCAGTGCTGTAAGCTGCAGTTTATCTTGGTTTAACACGGCAGTGCCCCCCCCCCCAAAAAAAAAAAAAAAAAACAGGTCAGGGATACAAAGAGTTCAAAAGCTGAATGATGAAAACAATACATATAGAAGGGGCTGGGGCCACGGCTTAGAGGGTAAAGCCACCCTTCTGCAGTGTTGGAATTCCACAAGGGCACCACTTCAAGTCCCACCTCCAGTGCTGGCATCCCATATGGGCACCGGTTTGAATCCCGATTGCTCCACTTCCAATCTAGTTCTGTTATGCCCTGGAAAAGCAGTAGAAGATGGCCCAAGTCTTTGGGCCCCTGCTCCTATGTGGGGGACCTGGAAGAAGCTCCTGGCTCTGGGTCGGCAGAGCTCTAGCTGTTGCAGCCAACTAGGGAGTGAACCATTGGATAGAAGACCTCCCCCTCTCTCTCTCTCTCTGCTTCTCTGTGCGTAACTGACTTTTAAATAGAAAAATAAATCCTTAAAAAACAAATGTGTAACTGTTCATATAGATAGGCTCAAAGGGATCACATAAACAAGATCAAGTGTCTACTAATAACAATAGATAGAATTAAAAAGGAGAGAATGATCCAACATGGAAAGCAGGCCACACAGCAGACTCATAGAATGACACATGCCCTAAACAGCACAATGACATCAGCATCTAGCTAAAAATCCCATGAGAGCATTTTAGGCATGGAAATCCAAGACAGTGTAGAAAAAAGAAAATCTACATAAATGATCTCTGTGAGTGAGACCCCAGTGGAAAGAAGAGGACATCAAAGGAGGTACCTTTTTCAGAAGGCTAGAGAGAACTTTCCACTTTTCTTATGGCCCTGTCTACATAGTAACAGAGTTTGTGGACTCAAAAGGCTTCTATAGCTTTGGCAGCTCATGACAAGAGCCTCAGGTGATCACTGACATCATAAATAAAAGTGTCAATTGTTAAATCAACAATAGGAGTCACTGTGTACTTACTCCCTATGTAGGACCTCTGTCCTTAATGAGTTGTGCTATGAGAATTAACAGTAAAACTCATCTTCAAAAGTACTTTAGACATTGTGTGTCTCTGCAAACTGTTGAAATCTTTACTTAGTACAGAGTTGGCCTTCTGTATATAAAGATAATTACAAATGAATCTTTATGAAGAATGGGCTAGCAGAGGGAGTAGAAGGTGGGACAGGAGTGGGGGTGCGAGGGTGGGAAGGGGGGAAGAACTGCTATATTCCTAAAGGTGTACCTATGAAATGTGTATTCATTAAATAAAAGCTTTCTAAAAGAAAAAGAAAGAGCCAAGAATGGGCCAAGTACCTGGAGCCCTTTCTATCCATGGTACAAACCCGGCTTGAGTTCTAAGTGCTAGGCCTTAGGCGAGTGGAGTCCAGGTATTGTGGTAGCTGGAGAAAGTCAGTTGATGGGAGAGAGAAGCACAGGGATCTCCTTTTTGCTCTGTCTCTTAGTTCCTCAAATAAAAAAAAAATTAAAAATTTACATCCCTGGAAACCAAAACCAGAAAGATATTGAAGAATTCTTCAAACTTGTAGTAAATAAGAATCATATTCCTAAATGGACAGTGACTTATTGAAGAAACCACATGGGAAATTCAGATGTAAGATGATTAGAATCAAAGTACAACACAAATTAATGGAATAAATGCAAAGCAAGGCTTAGGAGGAAATAGCTGTAAAGATCTATATTTCATAGTAAGATATGAAATCAATTATCTACAATTCTACCTTAAGAAACCAAAAAGCAAAATCAGAGAAAACTGGAGCCAAAAAAGGCAGAAGAAACAAAGAGTGAAGTGGAGTAGGGTGGAGAAAGGAATGTGTGGTGCTCCCCACTTTGTGTAAAAGACACAGTGCTGTGCTTCTGGCACATAGCAAGGGATGCTTCTCCCACCAAGAGCCTACAGCCTCTGCACCATGATATCAAGCTACCCTACCCAAATCTTATTTTTCAAATTAAGAAATCTTGAAAAACACAGATGTAAATAATCAAGCCCTCTTATTATCCTAGGCTTCTAATGTAAACATTTTAACATTTCTTATTAACATTTTTAACATTTATTTATTTATTTTAAAGGCAGAGTTACAGAGAGAGAAAACAAAGAGACCTTCCATCTGTTGGTTCACTTCCCCAATGGCCACCACTACAGGGATGGGCCAGGCTGAAGCCACAGACAGAAGCTTCATCCTTGTCTCCTACAGGGGTACAGAGACCCAAGGACTTAGGCCATCCTCTCCTGCTTTCCCAGGTGCATTAGCTAGGAGATGGATCAGAATCGGGCCACCCGGAATCAGACCAGTGCCCATATGGGTTGCTACTGTCACTGGCAGCAGCTTAACCTGCTATGCCACAATGTCATAAAGGTAAGCGTTTCTAACTCAGGCCACAGTAAAGGAGGAGAAAATAGCTTACAGGAGAGGACTAGAAATTTGAAAGCAGTCAATCAAATGGAAACAAAAAAAGCTGCACTTCAGAAGATGATTGAAAATGTTATTAGAGGTTGCCCTCATTGGGGCCTAAAATGTTAAATAAACCTCCCCCTTCAGTGCCGGCATCGCATATGGCCACTGATTCAAATCAAGTCCTGGCTGCTCCACTTCTGATCCAACTCTCTGGGGTGGTCTGGAAAAGCAGAAGATGGCTCAAGACCTTGGGCCTCTGCACCCATGTGAGAGACCCTGAAGAAGCTGCTGGCTACTGGTTTCGGATTGGCCCAGCTCAGGCCATTATGGCCATTTGGGGAGTGAACCAGTGGATGGAAAACCTCTCTACCCATGCCTCTCTGTAACACTGCTTTTCAAATAAATAAATAAATCATTTTAAAAAATAGAATAATGTCTTAACTAAGACATTAAAAACCCACAAATTTCACCAGTTCATTGAGTCTCCTATAATTACTTTTTTCTCTTTTTTTTCTCTTTTGATCTCCATTAGCAGTTTCACGATTCTGTTTTATTTTTCAGAATTCTAGAAATTCATGGTTACCCCATTGATCTTCCATAAGAAACCCATATTTATAATAATTTTTAATGGTCTTATGAATATAAATCTTCCTGGAGAAGAACTAGAACTGTGAATGACAAAGACAAATCATCACAATTGAAATGTTTAAAGTAATTTAGCAATTTAGCAAAGGAGATGCCCACAGGATTTGAAAAAGCACAGCAGTATTTTACAAACCAGTTCATCATTTCAGGCAATGATAGCACTGGAGCAATTTCAAAATTCTTCTAAAGTACCCAAGGAACCCCCCTCTGCTTTTTGAAGAACAGCAGCTTGTTAGATTTCACCATTGGACTTCTCCATGTTACCTAACCCCTGGGAAACTCACATCAATAGCATTTCTATATCAATGTAACAACTTGAAATTTATGATATTACAACTAGATAATACTTTTCAGGTAAAGGGAGCCTAATTAACCATCATCTCTGCAAGTTGAAAACTACATCTTTTGTTGATTCCCAGGGATCCACAAAGAAATCAAGGTCAAAGCAGTTTAGAACTTTGATTTTGAAAAAAATGTCAAAGATATCAAAAATTAAAAAATACTTGGTTAACATAGGATCTCTGATCATTTTATGAGACAATAATCATTCACTTATATAGAGTCAAATTATGTTTAAATATATTTATTACATATTAAGTATATTTAATATTTGATTAGTAGAAAGATACACTTAAAAGATATTAAAAATCAATTCTTAACATTCAGTTTTCTAAACCCAAAGATAGAAAATACATGAGATTATCTTGACAAAACACAAAATTTCTTTCCCTCATGTAATTAGCTACCAAAAGATGAAGAAAATCCTTTTGTACTGTGCTTCTTCTAATGGGAAGCTCCCCCAGATAACTTAGAAGTTAAACCTAGTGGAAAGATACCCCAACTTAGACATTGAAATAGTATGTGTGCAGGCTGTAAGCATTCAACCTTATAAAAGAATGAGAACACTTAGAAACAAGTACACCCGAGGCCGGTGCTGTGGCACTGCAGGTAAAGCCACCACCTGCAGTGCCTGACTCCCATAGGACTGCTCTACTTCTGATCCAGCTCTCTGCTATGGCCTGGAAAAGCAGTAGATGGCCCGAGTACTTAGCCTCTCTGCACTAGTGTTGGAGACCCAAAAGATGTTCCTGGCTCCTGGCTTCAGACTGGCAGAACTCCAGCCATTGCAGCCTTTTGGGGAGTGAACCAGCACTCTCTCTGCCTCTCTGTAACTCTGCCTTTCAAATGAATATATAAATCTTTAACAAAAAAGACAATACCATATCTTAGAAACAAAAGCATAAAACTCCATAGAACAGTTTAAATACATCTAGAAAAGTCAAGTATAGGGGCCAGTGTTGTGGCATGTTGTGTAAAGCCAGCCCCTGTGACACAGGCATCCCATCCTACATGGGCACTTGTTCCAGTCCTGACTATTCCATTTCAGATCCAGATCCCTGCTAATGTGCCAAGGAACATAATGAAAAATGGCCAAGTCCTTGGGCCCCTGCCTCTCAGGTGTGAGATCCAGAAGAAGCTCCTGGCCATTGTGGCTCAGCTCCAGCCATTGTGGCCATCTGGGGAATGAACCAGTAGACCAAAGATCTCTGTCTCTTCTCTCCCTCTGTGAACTCTGGCTTACAAATGAAAAAATCTTTAACAAAAAAAATTAGGTACTCTTAGTATCCTAGTCTCTAAGATAAAAATTTCTCTTTAAGATTTATTAATTACAAAGGTAGAGTTACAGAGAGAGAGAGAAAGATCTTCCATCTGCTAGTTCATTAGCTAAATGGCCACTACAACCAGAACTGGGCCCAGCAGAAGCCACTGCCAGGAGACTCATCCAGGTCTCCCACGTGGGTGCAGGGTCCCAAAGATTTGGGCCATCCTCTCCTGTGTGCCAGGTGGATTAGCTAGGAGATGAATCAGAAGTGGGCCACGAGGAATCAAACCAGTGCTCATATGGGTTGCTGCCATCACAGGCAGCATCTTAACCTGCTGTGCCACAATGTCAGCTGTAAGGACAAGCATTTTTAATGACAGGCCATAACTAAACAATAAAGGAGGAGAAAATAGCTTATAAGAGATGGCTAGTTGTTGGGAAGGAGTCAATCAAATGGAAATTTTAAAAAATTACAGTTGAGGAGATAGAGGGGCCAGGCACTGTAGCGTAGTAGGCTAATCCTAGAAAAGCAGTTGGTGGCTCACTTGGTTAACCCTCCACCTGCAGTGCTGGCAACCCGTATGGGTGCTGGGTATAGTCCCAGTTGCTCCTCTTCCAGTCCAGCTCTCTTCTGTGGCCCAGGAAGGCAGTGGAGGATGCCCCAAGTGCACGGACCCCTGCACCCACATGGGAGACCTGGGAGACAGGGAGGAAGCACCTGGCTCCTGGCTTCGGATCCACACAGCAACAGCCGTAGCAGCCATTTGGGGGTGAAGCAATGGAAGGAAGACCTTTCTGTCTCTCTCACTGTCTAACTCTGTCAAATAAATAAAAACAATAAAAAACAAGAAGATGCAGTTGACTAGATGGTTGAAAATGTTATTTAGAGGGGCATTGTAGGCTAATCTTAGGAAAGCAGTGCAAGATGTGCTTGAGCTTGGGGGATCTGCAAGAAGCTCCTGGCTCCTGTTCTGGATTGGCTCAGCTCCAGCCATTGTGGGTATTTGAAGAGTGAACTAGTAGATGGAAGACATTTCACTCTACCTCTCCCTCTCTTTCTCTCTCTCAAAATTTTTTAAAGTTATTAGACTGGGGCAGGCACTGTGGCATAGAAGGCTAAGCCTCCACCTCAGTGCCAGCACCTCATGTGGGTACCAGCTCAGCTGAACCCCAGCAGCTCAACTTCCAATCCAGCTCTTTACTAATGCACCTGGGCAAAGCAGAGAAATGTGGTACTTGAGCCCCTGAACCTGTATGGGAGACCCAGAAGAAGCTCCTGGCTCCTGCCTGACCCAACCCCCAGTCATTTGGGTAGTGTCATTGGATGGAAGATCTCTTTCTTTCCCTCTTTGTATCTCTGCCTTTCAAATAAATAAATGTGTTGTAGAAAGTTATTCGACTTTGAAATCAAATATGAAAAACCTCTTGCAAAAAATTATCATTAATATTTATATTTTTGTAAAAAAATTACTAACTTAATATAGGGTATAAATCCTGATTTTATTTATTTGAAAGAATTCCAAAAAAGACAATGAGAAAGTGATCATTGGGATCACTTCCCAACTGATTGCAGCCAGAGCTGGGACAGATTGAAGAAGCCGGAAGCCAGGGAAATCCATGTGGTTCTCCCACATGTGTGGCAGGGGTCCCAGCACTTGGGCCATCTTCTGCTATCCCAGGCACATTCACAGGGTGCTAGATTAGAAGTGCAGCAGTCTGGACTCAAAGAAGCACTCTTAAGGGGTGCAGGTATGATAGACTGCACTTAACCTACGATGCTGGCTGAACCTTGAACATTTTTAATGTCAGGGCTGGAATTGTGATGTTGTGGGTAAGGCCACCACCTGTGATGCTGGCATCCATAGGGTCACATGTCACAGCTGCTCTACTTCAGATCAAGCTCCCTGCTAATGGCCTGGGAAGAGCAGAGGAAAATGGCACAAGTGTTTAGGCCCCTGCTACTGATGTAGGAGGCCTGAATGGAGCTCCAGGCTCCTGCCTTCAGTCTGGCCCAGTGCTTGCTTGCTGCAGAGATCTGGGATTGAACCAGTAGGTTGACGATGTCTGTCCCACTCTCTAACTCAGCCTTTCAAATACATAAATAAAACTTTAAACAATTCTAAATTTTGGTAAGTTCATTTAGAATTCTTTTTATTGGGGCCAGCACTGTGGCATAGTAGGTTAAGCCTCCACCTGCAGTGCTGGCATTTCATAAGAGCACTGGTTCAAAATGCCCTAGAAAAGCAGTGGAGGATGGCACAAATCCTTTGGCCACTGCACCCATGTGGGAGACTTGGATGAGGGTCCTGGCTCTTGGCTTCAGATCAGCAAGATCCAGCCATTGTAGCCCTCTGGGGAGGGAACCTGTGGATGGAGGACCTCTCTCTCTCTCTCTCTCTGGGGAGGGAACCTGTGGATGGAGGACCTCTCTCTCTCTCTCTCTCTCTCTCTCTCTCTCTCTCTCTCTGTTATTCTGCTTTGCAAATACTTAAATAAATATTAAAAATATTTCTTATCCTTGATAACTTGATTTTTTTTTTTACTTTGAACTTTTATTTGGCAAAGCAACACTGCATAAACTGTGCAGTAACAAATGACAGTTTACACAGAATGTTAAATTCATATACATTATCAGCAGCAAATTAGAAATAAACAAAAAACCACTAAGCTACAAATCCCCTATCACTTTTAGAGAGAATGAACAAACTCTGTCAGTTGTGTCCAATCTGAACAGCAGAGTCTATAGGACATCACCTGCCATCTTAAGTTTCAGGATTTACAGATGCCTAGTTGGAAGGTAACAAAGCAGTTGACTGTATCTACAACACGCTATTCTGTGACACCACCTCAAAAGCTTTAAAAAGAAAGCTCATCTCTACTTTCTTAGTAGCATCTAACAGATATCCAAATACCAAGAAGCTTAACTTGTGAATGGTGGTGTTATCTGATACACAGAAGAAATTCAGAAATTCAGGTAATTCAGAATATCAGTAAATGGTTTTTGCTATAACAAAATGTGAAAACGAAAAGGGAAGGAAGATGGTTTTATTATGGTTACTCCTCCTTTTTAAAACTCCCAAAGAAAAATGAATAAAAGTTCTAATCAATTAAATAGAATTACTTCTTGCTGTTAGTAACCTCAGTTAACCCTATTGTTCCACAGTTGAAACCTGAAAAACTTACTTGAGCATTTAATTTGGAAAGCAACTCTAGTCCCAGTGATGGTACTGGACACCAACATACATAAAGATAACTATATCCTCATTACAGACTCAGTGGGCACTCTGCTCAGAAAACACCTTTTATTGCATTAATTCTTGTTCCTCACAGTCAATTTCATCAGAGGCATCTGTGGAAATTTACAATAGGTTTGTAAGAGATCAAGGAGCCAGGAAAGTGAGGGTTTAGTTCAGGTAGGAGAGAGGGGAAAAGTCTGGAAACCAGGGTAGTATCCATACCACTCAGAGAGCAGGCCAAAACCACATGCAGCAAGCACTTTGAGCTGCTCTCCACCGCTTATCACCAGCAGCAAAGCAGAGGCAGAGAGCGTTATTTAAGAAAGAGAGGTCAATGTGGGATCATACTGAGCACCAGGAACCAGCTACATGGAGGAGTATCTAGGCCTGGAAGCCTAGGGCGCGGGGCTACAGCAAGCCCCCTCCTGGCAAGAGGTCAGGGGAAAGAGAAGGGCCAGACACATCATGTCCTAGGAGTTTAACCCACTTCCAAAGGGGAGTGGTTAATTAACCTGATTGGCTGGTTGGCAGGCACCCAGATGTGGCCAGGTAGGGGGATGAGGTCACCCAGGGGCGTGGCAAAGGCGTGGTCTTCCAGCTCACAAACCTAATCAATTTTAAGCTGTATGCCTGCCTGCTTCAACTCTGACTTTCAAATGAAATAAATATTTTAAAAATCCACTTACCAGCCACCTTCTCTTAACTTTAACACATACACGGGCCATGCAGTATGACAACAGAACACCACTTTCTTCTTAGAAATAGGATGGTAACTGTAAGCTGCTCAATCAGCCGCAACGCAACTCAAGGTGCTTTTGGATGGAAATTAAATTGAACCACTCATATTTCACCACATGAGTACTCTTCCAAACCATATCCCAATCTTCCTCACAGAGGGGCTGAGGCAAAAATCTTGGAATCTTGTCTCCCACATGAAGCAGGCAAGCATACGGGTAAAGATAGATTAGGTTTGTGAGCTGGAAGACCACACCTCTGCCACGCCCCTGTGTGGCCTCAGGCCCCTACCTGATGCCTTTTGCCACGCCCCTGTGTGGCCTCATTCCCCTACCTGCCCACACCTGGGTGCCCACCAGCCAAGCAGGTTAATTAACCACTCCCCTTTGGAAGTGGGTTAAAAGCCCAGCCAGGGTGTGGCCCCGGCTGCTCTTCTTCCCTGGCCTCTTGCCAGGACAGGGCTTGCTGTAGCCCTGCACCTCCAGGGTGCATGGCCTTCTGGCCATGTGCTCTAGGCTTCCTGGCCTAGAGGCTCATCCATGTGGCTGGTTCCTGGTGCTTGGTATGAACCCTACTCACCTCTCTCCCTTAAATAGCTCTCACTCTCCTATGCATCTTTCTCACTAAATAAAAGCTTAAAACGTGCCATGCTGCCTCGTTTATCTGTACCGGTATTTAGAATTCTTCTCTAAATATTAGGCAAGAACCCTCTTGGGCTTATTAATATTGGGGATTTAGTCATAAGCCTGTGGTGAAATCGTATGGCACCCCAAATTCCGGTAGTACACGTGGCACCCCGGATAGCATTTCTAGGGAACTTTAAGGGGGGGCTACAATTTAGTGTGGATTTTATGGGGTCTTCTCCAGTTTCACACAAACCAGTACCACAAAAAATGACCTAAGCCAGGTCCCAATTCCATAAACCCAAAGAGCAGAGACAGAAATTTCAGTCTCAGAGCTGTTGACTCCGTACACAAATGGAAGCCATTGTGCTAGTAGGTAGCTAATGCGCAGCAGGAAGAGAAAGGACAGCTGCTGGATGTCCCCAGAGTCCCAACCACCACATTAGCTCACAAGCTGCTCTGGGGATGGAGTACAAGTGGCCACTGCCCTCCTTACCAGCGTGAGAGGGTCAGGCCACTTGAAGAATATACCCCAGACCTCTGGGCTAGCTCACCAATGTGGTTACCGAGGGAATAGTCCAGCTCTTGATGCTCGCCGCTTCAATTCACCAAAGATGAGGCATGGCCAGAGGTAAAGGTTTATTGCAAGAAGGCAGCAGCAGCCTTGGGGAAAGAAAAAGAAGTTTCTCTCAATCCAAACAGGTGCTTTTCTACCAAACCACCCAGTACAGAGGATTTTTTAAAGAGACAGGGTGGGCCGGCGCCATGGCTCAACAGGCTAATCCTCCTCCTAGCGGTGCCAGCACACTGGGTTCTAGTCCTGGTCGGGGCGCCAGATTCTGTCCCGGTTGCACCTCTTCCAGGCCAGCTTTCTGCTGTGGCCAGGGAGTGCAGTGGAGGATGGCCCAAGTGCTTGGGCCCTGCACCCCATGGGAGACCATGACCAGCATGGTGTGCTGGCCACAGCATGCCGGCTGCAGCGGCCATTGGAAGATGAACCACCGGCAAAGGAAGACCTTTCTGTCTCTCTCTCTCACTGTCCACTCTGCCTGTCAAAAAAAATAAATAAATAAAGAGACAGGGTAATTGGAGGGTGAGGATTCAAAGAAAACAGTCTATTCACTTGACAATTATGCAGATTTTCAGGCTTTGTTCTGAGGCACATCCCACCACCCAGTCAGAGGAGTCCTGGGTGTAACCCCAGGGGCTTTCTGCCTCAGTTGGGGGAGGGGGGAAGGGTTCTTTGTCAGTTGGGGCAACAGCCTGCCATTCCTAATCATCTCCTTTTTTCAGTGGGCTTTTGAAATTCTAGTGTCTTCATTAAGGTAAACATTTGAAAAGGAAAAATGCATTTATTGTGGTTACAGGAGTACCATTCTGTTGGAGGAGGGTATTTGGGGGCTTATAAAGAGGTCATAAGGCAGGGGGTGGCTGGTGTAAGGACTAGATGACCTAATGAGGAGTCCTTTTAAGAGTGGGCAAGACCTGTCTACTAGCAAGACAGTGAGTTTCTAGTTTTTTTTTTGTTTGTTTGTTTGTTTTTTGTTTTTTTGACAGGCAGAGTGGACAGTGAGAGAAAGAGACAGATAAAGGTCTTCCTTGGCCATTGGTTCACCCTCCAATGGCCGCCGTGGCTGGCGCACCGTCCTGATCTGAAGGCAGGAGCCAGGTGCTTCCCCTGGTCTCCCATGGGGTGCAGGGCCCAAGCACTTGGGCCATCCTCCACTGCCCTCCCTGGCCACAGCAGAAAGCTGGCCTGGAAGAGGTGCAACCGGGACAGAATCCAGTGCCCTGACCGGGACTAGAACCCGGTGTGCTGGTGCCGCAAGGCAGAGGATTAGCGTGTTGAGCCAAGGGGCCAGCCCAGTGAGTTTCTAGTTTTATCATGAGAATAGAAGGGAAGTTAACAATCCCACCCTTCTAACCTAGTTTTACCAAGAGAATTTGCCTATTGCATAGTTCCCAAGGTTTTTGGTTTTAACAAGAGCAGGCTAGACAAGATTATGATTCTGTCCTTCTGATGAGATTGTTAGCTGTTATTATTCTGCTCATCCAAATCGTGGTTAAAAAACTCCACTCCATTTTTCAGGTGTCCCTCTTTGGAGACCCCCTAGTGGCTGCTGTGGCAAGAGCTTTCTCATGTAAATAAATCTTGCTTTGCTCACTGCCTGTCCACATGGAAATTCCTTGTGAGACAGGCACCCCAGGCACCTTCCTTCATCACCATTTTCCCCCATTAATTTGGTGTGGTGATTCATGGCAGAGTTGCCAGTCTCTGGTTTCAGATGTCATGGCTTGTCGCTAGATCAATGACAGTGCTTAAGTTCTCTGATTCCTCCTGGTGGTCCTCAAACCTTCCAGCACCTGTGTCCTTCAGCTCTGTCTCAGCCTAACAGAGACCTGGGGCTCCCTTGCTCTCTTAAAAACCTACTGTAAATTTTGACAGATGCCCCTATGAAGTTGATTATGAGGAGGACTTAATAATAACTCGGATTTCTAAGGGTTGGGTGTCTACTTCTCACTGTTTCTACACACACACACACACACACCCCACTCATGAACAAAATATTTCTCAGGTGCAAAATTAGGTAACGTTATCAGACTCAGTACCCTCCTTTGCACCAAGCAAACAGGTTTCTGCTGGTGTGCCTTTATTGGAGGGGCAGGGTTTTGTAGTGTAAAGTGCTGGGCTGCTTTCCCAGGCCTGCCTCTAAGGCTGCTGCATTCCTTCTGCAGAGCACATGTTTTGTTTCCCATGGCTGCTTTCACACACATAGGCTAATTTCTATCTTCCTGTCTAAAAATAGTATTAAGAGCATGAAAATCTTTTTTTTAAATTTATTTGACAGATAGAGTTAGTGAGAAAGACAGAGAGAAAGGTCTTCCTTCTGTTGGTTCACCCCCCGAAATGGCTGCTATGGCAGAAGCTACACCGATCCAAAGCTAGGAGCCTGGTGCTTCCTCCTGGTCTCCCATGTGGGTGCAGGGGCCCAAGCACCTGGACCATCCTCCATTGCCTTCCTGGGCCACAGCAGAGAGCTGGACTGGAAGAGGAGCTACCTGGACTAGAACCCAACACCCATATGAGATGCCCGCAGATGGAGGATTAGCCAAGTGAGCCATGGCACCGGCCCCATGAAAACCTTGAATAGAAGAATACCCTTAGAAACAAAAGCTGAAGGAATTGTCTGATTACATGAAAAAACTTAAACACATTAAGAAAAGACAGAAGAATCAAGTATCCTATAACCTAAGGCTTCTAAGATAAACAGTTTGAATGTCAGGTCACAGGAGTCAGAACTAAGGAGGAAGAAATACCTTACAGGAGATGCCTAGAAATTTGAAAAGAAAATCACCAATTAAGTAGAAACTACTAAAAGGAGAAACTGCATTAAAAATAGATTTCAAAATGAAACAGCAAGATTATTACAAATATGTATGTTACTGGAGGGAAGGCCATGGAAACTGTGGGTTCTTATCTTCACGCAAGAAAGAATTCAGGTGTGAGACAGAGGGCAGAGTGCTAAGGCTTTGTTGGGGACAGGGCATCCATCAGGATGGAAGGGACAGAAAGAGCGCCCAGTCGCTCAGACTGGGGAGAGTGAGGTTATGAAGTAGCACCTTGACAGTAGGGACTCCATTTTGGAGAACCTGAGACTCCATTCTGGGAAGGTGCCCCCCCACACCGTGAGACTCTGGTCTGAAACTATGATCTAAAACAGTTGAACAATAGCAGTCCACTACATCACACTTGGCAGAGCACAGAAACCCCCTACCATGATCGCTCAAGCTTGAAGTGAGTAGGCTACACCTGGGTTAATAATAAAAATGTAATTTGTCTATGTCCTACATATGATTAAACCAATACCTGGATTAATGTCAAGATTATAATTAAAATTGTTAAGATTGTAACTGGTATTGTCAAGATTATAATTGATACTAGTTTTGCATAGGTTTAAGTCAGCTTGACCCCAGTAACCGTGTATTCCCCCCCGATCCTAGCAACCATGTATTCCCCTCCCGATTTTGCAGTTTTTGCCTTTATAAACCTTTATAAACCTTTATAAACCCTACTCTCCTCCCCACCACTTCTCTCATCCCCTCGAACCCCATTCCTGTCCTGACTTCCTTGACTTTTCCTAACTACATTTCATCATCTCAGACACTCCTATTCCCAGAGCCCTGGATTGGGTCATTGGTGGTAGTGCTTCTAAAGCTCCCTCTTTTCCCACTGGATATGCAATAATTGAGGGGGCATCCTGATGTCACCTCCTCCTCTTCCCTGCATAGGGCCATAGAGGCCAGGCCCCTACCTCAAGGCACTACCTCCCAACAGGCCGAGTTATTAGCCTTGGTTCAAGCCTTCACCTTTGCCAAAGGAAAGACAGTCAATATATATACAGATTCCCGGTATGCCTATCATATCATGCACTCCAATGCCCAGATGTGGCAAGCCCAAGGGACCCCTATAATAAATGGCAAGCTGATTAAAGCTCTTCTTGATGCTGCCCAGTTGCCAACAAAAGCTGCTATTATTCACTGCAAAGGACACCAGAAAGGTAAACAATCCCTATCTGAAGCTAATAACAAGGCTGATCTGACAGCTAACACAGCGACCCTGAAGGAAGAAAAGAAATCTAAAATCTGTCCCTTTAATACTAGAAACTGCTTCACTTGTTTTCCTTTGGCTCCTTTTGTTATGCTTTCTCTGAACTGCTTTCTCTGAATAAAGAACCAAGAAAGTAACCTTAGTGTGACCCTCCCCTGTTCTCTCCCCTGCCCGGTTTCACTTGATTAATGCAGATGTAACAAGGGCTTGTACAACAGACTGCTTGTACCTGCTTTGTGCTACTAAGGAGTTATGGTTTATATTATCCCAAGATTTGGATTGCCTGCTTCCATCAGTCAGACAGTGGACCAGAGTTTACCTCTAAAATTACTCAAATAGTATCTGCCTCCCTTCATAGCTCATGGCATTTTCACATTCCCTATCGTCCCCCCTCCTCAGGCAAAGTAGAATGGATGAATGGAATTTTAGAACAGGCTCTAACTAAACTCTCCACCCAGGTTTACTTGGACTGGGTAAAACTCCTCCCTTTGGCTCTGTTAAGAATCAGATCTCTTCCCAAGAAGTCCTTAATGCTTAGCCCATTTGAAATTCCCTATGGAAGGCCTGTCCTTCTGTTACCGGAGAAATTGCAGGGTTCTTGTCTTCAGGCAAGAAAGAATTCAGGTGTGAGACAGAGAGTAGTGGGAGGTAAAATAGCAAGGTTTATTAGGAAGGGACATCTGTCGGGACGGATGGGCACCTCTCCTGACAGAGCCTGAGAGTCAGGGGAGGAGGAAGGAGGGAGGTTCCATGTTGAGTGGAGAGATTACACATGACCAGGCCAGGCGGGCGGCTCAGCAAAGATGCAGAGAGCTGGGGGTTTTTAAGGAGATGGGTCTTGCTTCCCCACCTCTGCTCCTCTTGGAACAAAGGGCTTTTTGGATGTAAATAGAAAAACTTCTCTTGAAGGTCTGAAACAAAGGACTTTATGGATGCAAATGTTAGCAGACAGGAGGAAGCCAGCAGGGTGTTTGAGATGCAGATACTGGGCTGCACCTGGGAGATTGTGGAAGCTTGTCAGGCAGAAGGGGTGGGAACCGCCACCTGGCAGGTTATCAGGTAGAAGGGGGCAGGGCAGGATGCGAACTCTGGGCTGCCCCTGAAACATTGTCATGATGACTTTGAGATGCAGATGCATCTCATGCTGGACATAGATGTCTTCTCTTTAGGCCTGTTACACACACATAAGCTCATAACTGACTTCTTACCTAACACTTCCACCCAGCTTCCCTCCTCTACAGAGCACTGAAGCTATTCCTCCTCCTCTGGCTTTCTCTCTTCTTACTGAAATGTGCTCTGACTTAGGGATGTATGCAGACACACACCTACCCAAACCACACTCTCTGCCTCCCGACTATATTCCTAT
This sequence comes from Lepus europaeus, assembly GCF_033115175.1. Lineage (NCBI taxonomy): Eukaryota > Metazoa > Chordata > Mammalia > Lagomorpha > Leporidae > Lepus > Lepus europaeus. The sequence continues at coordinate 185,591 of NW_026909074.1, read as the reverse complement.
CTTTCCACCTGGTGACTGGGTTTACCTAAAACAAAATGAGGCTGCTCTAAAAACAAAGTGGAGTGGGCCCTACCAGGTGATATTGACTACCCCCACCGCAGCCAAACTCAAAGGGCACCCTCCCTGGGTGCATTTTACTTCATTAAAACTAGTTACCTCTCCCTCATAAGAGTCCACCCCCACAGGACCCACCTCGCTCAGGTCGACATACTAACACGATGCATTTACAAGGTAACTCTGCCTCATTTTGGCCGTTGTTTCCACCATGGGCCATGGCTCTAGTGTCTCCTTTTGCCCTCATAATCATCGTGCTCCTATTTCTGCCATGCATAATTAATCCATTCCAAAGGTTCTTGCAGGAACAAATAACTGCTCTATCTCAAGCCAACTCACAGGAGCAATGCAAGACTGCTCTTCTCCAATCAATCTGATCCCAAGTATAGGTCACTGCTCAAGTCCTGGCTCCATGGCTAAGCCCCCTCTCAGCAGGAAGTAGCCAGACAGAAATTGGCACCCCTCTCCTTATCTGTACTCAGAGTCAGGATTGATGGAACAATGACAGAAGCCTCAGGTATTCTCCCTCATTGCCCACAATAGGTAAACACTGGAATGTATTCCTTGTCCTTGAAACTCAACTGGATTTCATACCCTATTGCCTTCATACTCCACTCCTTACAGCCACCTGAAAGACCAGCTGCTCTCAACACCTTCAGGAACACCAGTTCCAGGAATTCCCCTCTGCCTGCTGGCCCCTACCCAAAATATAAAAAGGCCCAGCCCCTGGGGTTGGGGCCTTCTGTCCCGTGCTCCACTAGTGTGCATGTGGGCAGTTGATCACCCACCTCTACAGACTTATTTTCTCTGAATAAGTTCAGTCTGGCTGTAAATTTGTACACTGCCCCCTCTCTATTCTGCACCTCTTTCCCTAACATTTTGGTGTCCTGTGTGGGGAAGCAAAAATCTGCAACTCTTTTCCTAACAATTACCAATGCTCAATTTTGAGAAACTCATTTAGAAGTAATTTCCTTCTAATCTCAGCCAAAGTAATCTCACACAAAATTATCTGCTACAAATCTTCTGTAACATTCTTATATTACCTAAGTCCGCTCATAACCAGCAGCCACAGGCTGAGAGCTGATGCAGGGAGACAGCCTCACACCCCTAGGAAGAGCTGTGCTAAGAGGACTGGCTTGTGGACTTGGTGACCTGCTTTCTAGCTGAGGGGAATTCTGTGATCCAGGAGGAGAAAGAAGGGACAGGGATCCCAAACTCACAGCTTCTCCCCCAATGCCGTGTATGAAGTCTGGATTCTCCCTGAGGACCCACGAACCCTAACCACACAATTTGGAAAAATACAGAGCTCTAGGGCTGAGCCAAAGTCACCACATTCAGGAATGAAACAAGATATCCAGGGTCCCATGCCAGCTGCCGTCTTGCAAGCCAGAAGCACCTGGCCCCCACACACTCACCTCATTCCAGATTCTGAGCTGCCCAGGCATCCTTCTGAGGGCTCTTGTACTGGGAGAAGTGCACAGAGAGGGAAGGGCTGAGCATCGTGGCACCTCCATGAGCATCAGACTGGAGAAGCTGTTTAGCAGCATACAGAAAGAGACCTCACTCCCATGAGTCTGATTGGACAGCTTGCTGAGCCAGTGAGCAGGCAGCACATCAGATGATGCAGCCAATCAGAGTCACACCTACCAGATTGCCCCGAGGGGTTGGGGGGAGGGGTGCAGTTCATCCAGGCTGTGGCTGGTGGGGGAAGTGAGGGTTGAGTCTTGGGCTCAGGTCTGGTGGTGCTCACGGGGGGCCTAGCTATCCTAAGAGCCAGGGCTGCTGTCACCTTCCTGCTGACCCAACCACACAAGATTGGAGACCCTCCCTCCACTGTCTGTGATCCTGCTGGGAGCTTAGGACCTGGAGCTTCCAATAACCTCCTTCACAAGGGATGCAAGTCACTCACAATTTACTGAATGTTGAGCTTTTCATCCTCTTCATGTTGTTGGCTTAATTTCCTTTTAGGTTTTCAATTTTTTTTTATGATTAAAAAATATTTGCTGGCTCCACAGCTCACTAGGCCTGCAGCACTGGTACTCCGGGTTCTAGTCCCAGTTGGGGCACTGGTTCTGTCCTGGTTGCTCCTCTTCCTGTCCAGCTCTCTGCTGTGGCCCAGGAAGGCAGTGGAGGATGGCCCAAGTGCTTGGGCCCTACACCCACATGGGAGACCAGGAGGAGGCACCTGGCTCCTAGCTTCAGATCAGCACAGCACACTGGCTATGGTGGCCATTTGGGGGGTGAACCAATGGAAGGAAGGCCTTTCTCTCTCTCTCTCTCTCACTAAGTCTGCCTGTCAAAAAAAAAAGAAAGAAAGAAAGAAAATATCTAAAGGTATTCTATAGAGGTTTTCTAGTCTGTATTGTATCCTTTAAAATGGCTTTCTATTTTTTCCTGCTGCTCCATGGGAAGCCAGTTGACCTATATTGATCTTGTACTCACTCATATCACTTAATTCTCTTAGCTTAAATTTTGTTTTGCATTGCCTCTGTAGATTGTAGAGTGATCCACATATATTGAAAATTTTGTTGCTTAAAAATTGAATCTGGGGCTGGCACCATGGTGCAGTGGGTTAATCCTCCACCTGTGGTGCCAGAATTCCATGTCCCGGCTGCTCCTCTTCCAGTCCAGCTCTCTGCTATGGCCTGGGAAAACAGTAGAAGATGGCCCAAGTGCTTGGGCCCCTGTACCCATGTGGGAGACCAGGAAGAAGCTCATGCTCCTGGTTTCAGATAAGCCCATCTCCAGCCATTGCAACCATTTGGGGAGTAAACCAATGGAAGGAAGAGTTTTCTCTCTGTCTCTTCCTCTCTCAGTCTGTAACTCTACCTCTCAAATAAATAAACCTTAAACATAAATTAATTAATCCTTTTACTTAATGCTTCCATTTTTTGTTTCACTTTCCTAACTACACTTCCAGTACAATGTTGGAGAACGAGAATTTAAGGAGTCAGCTTTGGGTAAACTCCCAGGAAAAGAGGTGTTTTTTTTTTTTTTAAGATTTTATTTTATTTATTCCAAAGTCAGAGTTACACACACACACAGAGAAGTAGAGGCAGAGGGAGAGAGAAAGCGAGAGAGAGAGAGAGAGAGGTCTTCCATCTGCTGGTTCACTCCCTGGTTGGACTCAATGGCCAGAGCTATGTTGATCCAAAGCCAGGAGCCAGGAACTTCTGTGTCTCCTACATGAGGACAGAAGCTCAAGGGCTTGGGCCATCTTCCACTGCATTCCCAGGCAACAGCAGAGAGCTGAATCAGAAGTGGAGCAGCTGGGATTTCAACTGACACCCATATGGGATGCTGGTGCTGGCCCCAAGAGCTTTCAACGTCATGTTATTTATACTGGTTGCTATAGGTTCATCATAGACAATTTTAATTATAATAAAAAAATTCTGATATTTTACTTCTCTGCTTACAGGGTTTTTTTTTTTTTTTTAAAGGCCAGATGCTGAATTTAATCAAATGCTTCCTAGCATTTAATTTAAATAATCACGTGATTTTTCTCCTTGAATTTTTATGATTTATTTGGAAGGCATACTGACAGAGAATTTGATCCATTGGTTCATGTCCCAAATGATCACAACAACCAAGCTAGGCTAAGCTGAAGCCAAAAGTCAGGAACACCAACTAGGTCTCACACATGAGTGTCAGAGACTCAAGTATTTGGGTCATTTTCTGCTTTCCTAGGTACAACAGCAGGGAACTGGGCAAAATGTCAATCATTCAGGATTCAAACCACTCTGATATGGGACTCCAACATCGCAACTGGCATCACAACTGGCATCACTGTGCCACAAGGGCAGCCATTGATTTTGAGTGTTTTTCTTTTTTAGGAAATAGCTTGATTGACCAGATTTGTATATACTTGAAAGGCAGTTATGAACACACACACACACACACAGAAAGAGAGAGAGGATGAATCTATCAGTGATGGCTAAGTCTGGGACAGGTTGAAGCAGGAGTCTTGACCTCCATCTGGGTCTCCACAAGGGTGCAGAGGGCCAAAGCCTTAGGTCATCTTTCACTGCATTCTCAGGCCTATTAGCAGGGAACTAGATCAGAAGTGCAGAAGGGGCTGGCGCTGTGGTGTAGCAGGTAAAACCACTGCCTGCAGTGCCAGCTTCCCAAATGGATTCCAGTTTGAGTTCCAGCTGCTCCATTACTGATCCAGCTCTCTGCTGAAGTCTGGGAAAGCAGTAGAAAGTGATCCAAGTCCTTGGGCCCCTGCACCCATGTGGGAGACCCAGAGAAAGCTCCTGGCTCCTGAATTAGCTCAGACCCAACCATTGCGGCCGTCTGGGGAGTGAACTAATGGATGGAAGACCTCTTTCTCTCTCTCTCTGACTCTGTCTCTCTGTAGCTCTGCCTTTCAAATAAATAAATACATCTTAAAAAATAAAGAAATACAGCAGTTAGTACACGAAGCCGTGCCCATGTAAGATGTCATCCTTGCAGGCAGTGGCCCCAAGAGATATTTTTAATAACTGTAATGCTTGATATCTTAAGACTATTTCAATAGGTAAACACACACATAAATGGCATGCATCCCAGGGTTCATCCTTACCGTTTGGGTAGGGGCTAAACACCAAGGACTCCTCAGCACCTCAACTCAGAACCACTCTCAGTGGGCTTATACATTACACTAAAGAATAAACTTGCGCCGGCGCCGCGGCTCACTAGGCTAATCCTCCGCCTTGCGGCGCCGGCACACCGGGTTCTAGTCCCGGTCGGGGCACGGATCCTGTCCCGGTTGCCCCTCTTCCAGGCCAGCTCTCTGCTGTGGCCAGGGAGTGCAGTGGAGGATGGCCCAAGTCCTTGGGCCCTGCACCCCATGGGAGACCAGGATAAGCACCTGGCTCCTGCCATCGGATCAGCGCGGTGCGCCGGCCGCAGCGCGCTACCGCGGCGGCCATTGGAGGGTGAACCAACGGCAAAAGGAAGACCTTTCTCTCTGTCTCTCTCTCACTATCCACTCTGCCTGTCAAAAAAATAAAAATAAAAAAATTAAAAAAAAAAAAAAAGAATAAACTTGCTTTAAGTGTTCCACAAATAAAAATCAACAAAATGTGGCAATTGAACTCTCTAGGGAGCAACAGTGATGATGCAGTAAAACTGCCATCCAGTGAAGTATTGGCGCCTGTCTGTGGGGTCTTGTACCTACTCATGTGGGTTAAGGGAGCACAGGGAGGCTGAGGAGACTTCAGCTGACAAAACCTGTCCTTTGGAGGTTCAGAAAAGGGAGCAGCAGCATCTTTCTGTAACTTGGGGTCCCAGCAGGGAAATCTTGTGATGTTTCCTCCCAGTAGCCCAGGGGCTGCTTCTCTCCTCCAGAGTCAGGCCCCAGACTCCAGGTCTCTACAACATTTAAATGTTCTTTTGCACCCCCAGCCAGTGCTGAAGTCTTCTATGACCCCTTGCTAGCTGACAGCAGCTGTCATTTCAGCATCCCTTGTGACCTGGAGGATGGATGGGCTCTTGTGGCAACAGTGTCCTGTTCAAAACTGAATCTCAGAGGAAACAGGTTTGGAGGAGTGGTATCTCGGTTTCAGAATATGAGGAACACTGTCAACATGTTAAGGTACTGTAGTGTCTGACACATATAACACCCCTTGACAAATACTTGCTATCCAAGGAGAACTCTCGAAACTTCTGGGGGGTGGGAGAATGCTGTTGTGGCATAGTGGGTTAAGCCACTTCCTGTGATGCCAGCATTCCCATGTGGGTGCCAATTTGAGTCTTGGATGCTCCATTCTGATTCAGCTCCATGCTAGTGTGGCGTGTGGGAGATCTGGATGAAGCTCCTTGTTCAGGCTTCAGTTTGGCCCAATCCTGGATTTTGCAGGGATTTGTGGAGTGAACCAGTGCAAGGAAGGTCTCTCTCTGTCTCATCTCTCTCTCTCTCTCTCTCTCTCTCTCTCTCTCTCTCTGTAACTCTGTGTTTCAAATAAGTAAATTTTTAAAAAGGACATTAAAAAAAACCTGCCAAATATTCTACATGCTGGGCACAGGCCCAGCTCCCAATGTCTTGGTTCCCCTTCATTGTAGCATTGTTATCACACCATTGCATTTGTTAGCTAGATGATTTCACAGACACAATCAGGAAGATACAGATTTCATTTAAAAAAATATTTATTTATGTATTTATTTGAAAGGCAGAATGGCTGGCATTGTGGAGTAATGGGGAAAGCCACTGCCTGTGATGCTGGCATGCCATATGTTTATGTTCTGGCTGCTCCATTCCAATCCAGCTCCCTGCTAATTGTCTGGAAAAAGCAACAGAGGATGGCACAAGTGTTTGAGCCCCAACCACTCACATGGAGACTAGAAGAATCTCCAAACTCATGGCTTTAGCCTGAACCAGCACCAGCCATTGTAGCCATCTGGAGGGAGGGAACAAGCAGATGGAAGATTTCTCCCTCTGTATCTCTCCCTCTCTCTGTGGAACTCTGACTTTCAAAAGAAACAAATAAATATTTTAAAAATTAAAAAAGGGTGAGTGATACAGAAGGAGAGAGACAGAGAGATATAGTTGAGAGAGAGAGAGAGAGAGAGAGAGAGAGAGAGAGAGAGATCTTCAATCTACTAATCTACTATTCAAATGGCCACAGTATCTGAGGCTGAGCTAGGACAAATCCAGGAGCCTGCAACTCCATTCAGGTCTCCCATGTGAGTGTAGGGGCCAAAGTACTTAGGTGATGACTCCAGTGCTTTCCCACATGTATTAACAGGGAGTTGGATTGGAAGAAGAGAAATAAGGACTCAAATGAATGCTCATACAAGATGCTGGTATTGCAGGTTGTGGCTGAACATTTGCACCACAGTGCTGAACATGGTTTTCACAGATTTCTGTTGGTCACTGTGGATGTCACGTAGAAAGCATATTTTCTTGGAAGCAAGCAGTTAGACGGTTGCTCCAAAGACACCATGCTAATCTGTCATACAGATCTACATGTACTAGAAATCTCACATTGAGTATGCACACTGTCACCAAATGTCAGACAATAGTAACATTTACTATGACAGTTTAGAGTGTGAACCAAACTTTGAAAAGTTGGTGGATGTTGGTGAAGCATGAAGACCTGCATAGTAGACATTCCTGTAATTTCAGTAGTTGTCTAAGAAAGATACTTGCTTACAACAGCTTGAATTAGAGCATCTCCCTGAGTCTTATCCTTCTGTTGAAAGGATTCTGGGATGCAGCATTGACATCATTGCTGAGGGTTTGCAATATGCTTAGTGTCTTGATCTATAAATATGCGCATCTCCGCTGAATGGTGTGTGACTTGTCTGTGGGCTTTTTGTTGGGTCAGTCCATGTTGGGCTGTTTTGTTGCACTGGAGCTTACCCATGTCATGCAAAAGCTGGACGTGATAAGTGATATCACATGGAGGCTGCTAAAGTAGCATGTGTGGCACTTTTCCTGCATCAAGTCAAAAGCCTATGCCCTCATTTACACCATGAGGAGAGTTAGAGACAGTGGGAGGATGTTAATAGGTGAGAAAACAAGAGCCCTGGGAACAGACCATCCAGAGAGGGGAGCACAAGAAGGAGACTAATATGTGAAAGAGCCTGAGACACTGGAACATTTGGAAGAAAAGACAAGCAAAGAAACAACCTGAGATGTGTTAAATATCCTCCAAGAACAAATCTGACTGAAACCTACATTTGTTCTCCGGAAAATAGACTTTTCTTCACCTTCCACTGCAGTTTAGCTCACAGGTTCCAGTGCAAATCTACAATAGGAAATAATCATCGAGAACATGAACATAAAACTCACTTGCTGGGACTGGCATTGTGGTACAGCACATTAAACTATCACTTATGATGCCTGCATCCCCTATCAGAGTGCCAACTTGAATTCTAGCTGTGTTCTTTCTGATCCAATCTCCTAACCTGTGCCTAGGAATTCGCAGATAATGGCCTGATTACTTGACTCCTTGCCACCCACATGAAATACTCAGATGGGGTTCTTGACTTCTGGCTTCAGTCTGGCCCAGGTTCAACTGTTGAAGCCATTTAGGAGAGGGAACCAGTGAATGGAAATCTCTCTCTTTATCCCTCCCCTGTGTATGTGTATCTCCCTTCTCACTCTGCCTTTCAGCAAAATAAATGAATCTCTAAAATATCTCCCTTCAGGATCAAGCATCTGGGGGATATTACACTTTAGGAAGAAGTGGATTGATTTGTTCAGAGTACTCAAAGCAGTTTCTTTTTTTTTTCTTTTTTGACAGGCAGAGTGGACAGTGAGAGAAAGAGACAGAGAGAAAGGTCTTCCTTTGCCATTGGTTCACCCTCCAATGGCTGCTGTGGCTGGTGCACCACGCCTACTCAAAGGCAGGAGCCAGGTGCTTATGCTGGTCTCCCATGGGGTGCAGGGCCCAAGCACTTGGGCCATCCTCCACTGTACTCCCTGGCCACAGCAGAGAGCTGGCCTGGAAGAGGGGCAACCAGGACAGTATCCGGTGCCCTGAACAGGACTAGAACCCAGTGTGCCGGCACTGCAAGGTGGAGGATTAGCCTATTGAGCTGCGGTGCCGACCCTCAAAGCAGTTTCTTTATATCCCCATTCTTTGTACATACTTATGTTTTTATAGTACTTATTATAGCATCAGTGTGAATTTTCATTCATTTTCTCAAATCTAGTGTGTGACCTATTAAAAAGCAGCCTTCCTGATTGTGTGTCTTTTTGCTGCTCCATCCCAAATACTTAGAATAGTGTCTAGTGACTGACATGTGAAGATCATTTGTTGAATGAACAAACTGAACTATTTACTAAATGTTAATGAAGGAGCTTATGTGCAATCATTCCATTTATAAAATAAAGCTCAGCCGACTATGAAATGTTTATATTGTATAGAAAATATATATGAATTTGCAATCTGCCTTTGAACTCAGTCATAAGCATCAGCATCCTGGTCTCCTTAATTTGTTGTGGGCAGTAAGAAGACTTCTGCCTGCTCTGTTTAAAGATCCCCATGGTTCTCAGTGTTCAGAGAGCTTTTCTGCTGGTGACCTTCCATGTCCACCTGGTTTCTCTTTGTACCAAGCCTGGACTTGAGGATTGTGATTGTGGCTATGGATCCCAGGTCAAAACTCAAAATGTACCCACTGAAATATTCTCTGATTTCCTTTTTGATTTCCTCTTCAAGCCAATGGCTGTTTGACACTGTGTGGATTGACATCCACATATGTGTGACTTTTCCCATTTTTCTGGAATTGATTTCTGTTTTTATTCTATTAGAGTTATGAAAGACAATGATATGACTCCAATTTTCTAAATGTTGTTGATGCATATTTTCTGAATTAACAGATGATCCCACCTGGAGACTTTAGACAGCTGTTGAGAAGAACACATGTTCTGCCTCTGCCAGGTAGAATGCTCTCTGTGTAACTGTTAGGAAAAGTTGATTTATAATATTGTTCAAATCTACCATTCTTTACTGATTTCCCACCTAGGTATTCTATTCTGTGTTGAAAGTGGAGTATTGATATGTTCTGCTTGTTCCCTTGCTGTTTATCTCTTCAGAGCTGTCAACATTTGCTTATATATTCTGATGATCTGAGGTTGGGTATGCATGTTGTTCAACCTAGAAAAGTACACAGAGGAACACGCAAGAATATCAAGAATAATATGGAAACAAAATGAGGAATTCAAAAAACACATAGAACAATGAAGAAGAATCAATCGATTTTCAAGATGTAGAAAATGGTGAATAAAAAGAAAAAAATCAAATAGAAAACTTTTACTCCAAGGAACACAACAGAAGAAATATTTTGTTATGCAGAAATGGGGTTGGACTTGTATGATCCTCCAGCTTTGATGCATTTCCCTGGCACAAATCCATGTCTTCTACTGAGAGCATCATTCCAGGACTTCTTCAGGGAGGGATCCATCCCACCTGTCAGTGCAAGTGGTAAGTGAGGATAGAACTAGCTCCTGCTGCAGGGGCAAGGGTCATGCTTGTTCTTCCTGCTGTGGCATTGTTGGTGCATGAGGAGTTGGGGCTCAGGGGTGCACATTTTAGGAGGGAATGTATAGGGCCCAGGATTTAGCCCTGGCTATGGACATCTCTGTGTTCAGCTCAAGGCACACCTGCTTCCACCTAAGTGTAAGATGCCCAGTGGTGACCACATTATGTTTCCCTCAAACACAGCCAGGAGGGAGGGAACCCAGGCCACACCCACACAGAACATGGCTTCTGCACTCTGTCATCAGTGTCTTTAGTGAGAGAGGATTGCATCTGATTCTTATTTCAAAAAAAAAAATGACATAGCAACTCAGCAAAATGGAATCAGGGATGTTACTATTTTGAAAATGGGCAAATATAAGCGATTATACAAAATTAATAAGTATTAACTGCACTTCTGAGAAAGCATAACATTAACTTTTATGAGATGTGTATTTGGCCACTTTTCAAATCAACTTTTTTTTTAAAAGAGCTGTGTTGTTTATTTGAAAGGCAGAGTTAGAGAAAGAGAGGTAGACAGAAAGAGATCTTCATCTGCTGGTTCACTCCCCAAATGCCCAGAGTGGGCTGAGCTAGGCCAATCTGAATCCAGGAGCCAGGGGTTTCTTCCAGGTCCCCCATGTGGGTGAAGGGGCCCAAGTATTTGGGCCATCTTCCTCTGCTTTCCCAGGCACATTAGCAGAGAGTTGGATGCGAAGTGGAGCACCCAGGACTTGAACCGGCACCCTTGTGGGATGCTGACATTGCAGGCCAGGGCTTTAACCTGTTGTGCCACAGCTCTAGCCCCCATTTGACCACTTTTAAAATGTACTGTTAGTGTGGTCCTGACCAAAAAAAAATATAGCTGATGAATTTTATCATCTTAAGTATTTCTGAGTGTATGGTTGAGTAGTATTGAGCATATGCACATTGCTGTGGGACCAATATTCAGAACTGTTTTTCCTTATGAGACTGAAACTCTCTACCCATTGAATGAAAGTTTTTTTTATCATTTCACCACCTCCAGATCCCAGCAATTGCCATTCTACTTGCCATTGCCCAGACTATGGAGTCTTTAGGAGGTATGGTGATATTTCAGGGTCACATAACTGAGAGGGTAGAGGGACCCTCCTGGATCTCAGTTTGTCTCTGCAAAGCTGGGTTCGGATTATACCTGGAAACTCCCTGGGGTTTTCAGATTGGGCAATGTGGCATATATGTGTGTGACTATGGACATGGCATGAGGCAGATGGAGGATGAGACTTTGGAGAGGTCTTTTCTGCTGAGGAATCCCATGAAAGAGGATCCCAAGAAATGAAATCAATTTCTTGAGGAAAGTCTACAATAGGACCTGGAACTCAGGGTGTCTAAGCTTTCTTCGCTGAAGCCCCACTAGAGAAAGCCATCTGTTCTGCTGCTTTGTCCTGACTTTCCAGGGGCCCAGACTCAAGATTTCCTGGATGTGAATACTTTATAACTGAGATATTGACTCAGCTCTTGCTATTGACACCTCGGGCATTTGGGCAGGAAGCATCCCATGGTGACATGGGTTGTCCCGAAGAAGGAAACTCTAGGCAAGGTCACCACTCTGATCCCATTTGGGCATTGCAACACTACTTCCCCTTTTGTGGGTATTTTTTGGGAGCCTCATGTAGGGTGTCCTGTCCCATCTAGGAACAATTTATTGGAAGAATTAAAATCTGGGTCAGCCTGTTAGGCCTGCAATCTAGGTCATGACGGCAGAATGGGAAGAGGAATGTTGTGCTGGCACTCATGTTTTATGTGAATCCTAAGCTAGAGAAATGTTCACACAGAAATCTCTGCTCCACCTTGCTAACAGAAAGTTACCTGGAACAGAAAGAGTATTAATAGCCAGATGGGGTTAGGATACCTCCAGACCTGGCTTTAGAACCACTGCAGGAAGTTGAAAATGTATTTAACGGAGTCATACACTTCTCCCTGGGTGATGGGCAATTTCACCACACTGACAATGAAGCCCAATGCTGATTCACCTTGAGTGCAAATGCAGAGGGATCTTCATAACCATGGCCAGTAATGGCCAATAAGACCTCCTGCTCCTGTTCTTTAAAAACAAACAAACAAAAAACCCAGGTGCATAATTTGATGAAGATAGAAAGATTTTCAGCTACATGTCCAGTGTCGGTGGTAATGTAAAATGATGCAACCACCACAGAAAACAGTTTGTTCTTCATTACATTGAAAATAAAATTTTTATATGATCTGATAATCTCAGTTCTGATTATATATCTAAAGTTATTTAAAGTTCAATATAAATAAGGTATTAGCACTATTTGCCACAGCATAATTCACTGTAGCCAAGACTTCTAGTGTGGCCTGCACTCAACAGTGGAAAGTTATGCAGGCACAGAAGAAAAGAAAATTCTATGCCATGGGTGAACAGTGAGGTTATTTTCCTAAGTGAAATTAGCCACAACTATCAGTCCCCCAAGGACAAGGTTTCCAACATATGAAGTATTTAAAGTAGTCAGAGAGGCCAGTGCTGTAGTGCAGTAGTTTAAAGCCCCACCTGCAGTGTCGGCAATCCATATGGGTGCCTATTCAATTCCTGGCTATTCCACTTCTGACCCAGCTCTCTGTTATGGCCTGGGGAAGCAGTAGAAGATGGCCCAAGTCCTTGGTCCCCTGCACCTGTGTGGGAGATCTGGAAGAAGCTTCCAGAGCTCCTGGCTCCTGGCTTCAGATTGGCTCAGCTCTAGCTGTTGTGGTCATTTGGGGAGTGAACCAGTGGATGGAAGATCGCTCTCTGGCTCCACCTCTCTCTGTAACTCTTTCAATTAAATAAAATAAATCTTTTTTAAAAAATAGAATATGAGAAGCATAAAGTAGAAGGGTAGTTATGGATGGTGGGGGGGTATGCTATTCAGTAGAAATGGAATTTTTAGATGAAAAAATCCTAGAGATCTGGTGTGTGTGTGTAGACACATGTACATGTCACTTACCTTAGAGTGACATCTGTGCTTGTGAGATACAGTACTCAAGCCCTCTTCTACCTGACCTTGTATAAGAAAAGGGCTCCCCCTCTTGGTCTTTGGTCACTCTTCAGGTGCTTGTGAGTAGGATTGGTGGCAAGCTATTCCAAAATATGTGGAGATTCATGATTAGAGTCATCTAGGAATACTGGGAAAGACTGCAATGCAATATCTCCTCTCTCCCCAGCTTGGTCTCCTTAGTTTCTACACTGTATTTTGGTGAGAATACAAGAAGATACACCAATCTCTGATGAGTTTATGACAATACAATTGAAATAGAATCCTATGAATGGATCTTCCTTTACAGAAAAGTCTCATCTTGGCCTGAGACTTCTAAATGCATCCAACAATATTAGTTCCAGTTTTATTTATTTTATTTTATTTGTTTAAAGATTTATTGACTTATTTGAAAATCAGAGTTACATAGAGAGGCAGAGAGAGAGACAGAGAGACAGAGAGAGAGGTCTTCCTCTGATGGTTTCCTCCCCTATTGGCTGCGACAGCCAGAACTGAACCAATCTGAAGCCAGGAGCTAGGAGCTTCTTTCAGTTCTCCTACATGGGTGCAGGGGCTCAAGGACTTGGGCCATCTTCCACTGCCTTCCCATGCCACAGCAGAAAGCTGGACTGGAAGAGGAGCAACCAGGACAGAATCCAGCACCCCAACCAGGACTAGAACCTGGGGTGCCAGCGCCGCAGGTGGAAGATTAACCAAATGAGCTGTGGTGCTGGCCTCCCAGGCAGGTTTGTAAAGATGGCCAAATGTGACTGTGGAGAATAAGATTTCTGCCAAAGCAAAGACATTTTCTTCCTAGTACACAGTGTGTGGCTGCTAAACATGTTCGAGAGAATCCTTGGAGTTAGATGAACACATGCATGAGCTGTACAATATGTGGTTGTAATCCTTTTTATTTTAATTATTTTTTTTTCTCACAGACATAGTGAAAGAGAGAGACAGGGAGAAAGGTCTTCCTTCCATTGGTTCACACCCAAATAGCTGCTGTGGCTGGTGCTGCAAAGATCCTAAGCCAGGAGCCAGGTGCATCCTTCTGGTCTCCCATGGGTGCAGGGCCCAAGTACTTGGGCCATCCTCCACTACACTCATGGAACACAGCAGAAAGCTGGACTACAGGAGGAGCAACCAGGACAGAATCTGGCCACAGACATGGACTAGAACCCATGGTGCCAGCGCTACAGGTGCCTCCTCTGGCAGTTAACCGAAGGGTTGGCACCAGCTGCGCCTCAGCAGCCAGCCTCCCTCCCTCCCTCCCTCCCTGCCTCCCTCTGGTCGGGCACTGCAAGTCTAATACTTGCAGTGGCTTGTCGGGCGGGTCCGACGCACGGTGGGTGAGTGGGGAGGGCTGCTGCTGGCACACACCCACTCCTGAAGCCCACTGGGGTACGGTCCAAGGGCGAAGAGCTCGGAGCTCGGGCACGGGGGCTGTCCCAGCAGGGCCTCCCGAGGGTGGACCGATACGCCCCAGGGGCCTTCCAGTGTTGCCTAAAGGCCCGGGGGGGCTCACCCTCTTGCGTGCCCCAGCACCTGCTGGGTTCCTGCCACCACCCTTGGGCCGGGATGAGGTGCCACCTTGTGCGTGGAAGCCCCACCCACAGGCAAGAAGCCCACAAGGCCCGCGGGCGCGCCCGAACCTGCAGCCCCGCTACAGCCCCAGGGAACGGGATGTCTGAGTGGGCAGCCCCCACTGCCCAAGCCTCCGCTGCCAGTTCCCCGAAGGGCTGGTGGCGGCTGCGCCTCAGCAGCCAGACTCCCTCCCTCCATCCCTCCCTCCCTGCCTCCCTCTGGTCGGGCACTGCAAGTCTAATACTTGCAGTGGCTTGTCGGGCGGGTCCGACGCACGGTGGGTGAGTGGGGAGGGCTGCTGCTGGCACACACCCACTCCTGAAGCCCACTGGGGTACGGTCCAAGGGCGAAGAGCTCGGAGCTCGGGCACGGAGGCTGTCCCAGCAGGGCATCCCGAGGGTGGACCGATATGCCCCAGGGGCCTTCCAGTGTTGCATAAAGGCCCGGGGGGGCTCACCCTCTTGCGTGCCCCAGCACCTGCTGGGTTCCTGCCACCACCCTTGGGCCGGGATGAGGTGCCACCTTGTGCGTGGAAGCCCCACCCACAGGCAAGAAGCCCACAAGACCCGCGGGCGAGCCTGAACCTGCAGCCCCGCTACAGCCCCAGGGAACGGGATGTCTGAGTGGGCAGCCCCCACTGCCCAAGCCTCCGCTGCCAGTTCCCTGAAGGAACACAGCCACTTGTGTCCCCTGTGTCCTCCCTGCAGGCCGCAGCGCGTTTTGGGTTTTGGCGCGGACGGGCCCCTCTCGGCTTCCGTAGTCCATTTGCCCCGGAGCCTGCCAGACCCCTGGCCCCAGAGGCGGGCCCTGCTGAGTCCCCGAGCGCCTCCTGGGTTCCTGCCACCACCCTTGGGCCGGGATGAGGTGCCACCTTGTGCGTAGAAGCCCTGCACACAGGCAAGAAGCCCCCCAGGCCCGCGGGCGCGCCCGACCCTGGAGCCCCCTGGCTGGCTGCAGCCACAGGGAACGGGGGTTCTGAGTTGGCAGCCCCCATTCCCGAAGCATCCACGGGCAGTTCCCCGAAGGGCTGACACCGGCTGCGCCTCAGCAGCCGGACAACCTCCCTCACTCTGGTCGGGCACTGCAAGCCACACAGCCACTTGTGTCCCCTGTGTCCCTGGAGGCCGCAGCGCGTTTTGGGTTTTGGCGCGGACGGGCCGCTCTCGGTTTCCGTAGTCCATTTGCCCCCGGAGCCTGCCAGACCCCTGGCCCCATGGGCGGGCCCTGCTGAGTCCCCGAGCGCCTCCTGGGTTCCTACCACCACCCTTGGGCCGGGATGAAGTGCCACCTTGTGCGTAGAAGCCCTGCACACAGGCAAGAAGCCCCCCAGGCCCGCGGGCGCGCCCGACCCTGGAGCCCCCTGGCTGGCTGCAGCCACAGGGAACGGGGGTTCTGAGTTGGCAGCCCCCATTCCCGAAGCATCCACGGGCAGTTCCCCGAAGGGCTGACACCGGCTGCGCCTCAGCAGCCAGACAACCTCCCTCCCTCTGGTCGGGCACTGCAAGCCACACAGCCACTTGTGTCCCCTGTGTCCCTGGAGGCCGCAGCGTGTTTTGGGTTTTGGCGCGGACGGGCCCCTCTCGGCTTCCGTAGTCCATTTGCCCCCGGAGCCTTCCAGACCCCTGGCCCCAGGGGCGGGCCCTGCTGAGTCCCCGAGCGCCTCCTGGGTTCCTGCCACCACCCTTGGGCCGGGATGAGGTGCCACCTTGTGCGTAGAAGCCCTGCACACAGGCAAGAAGCCCCCCAGGCCCGCGGGCGCGCCCGACCCTGGAGCCCCCTGGCTGGCTGCAGCCACAGGGAACGGGGGTTCTGAGTTGGCAGCCCCCATTCCCGAAGCATCCACGGGCAGTTCCCCGAAGGGCTGACACCGGCTGCGCCTCAGCAGCCAAACTCCCTCCCTCTGGTCGGGCACTGCAAGCCACACAGCCACTTGTGTCCCCTGTGTCCCTGGAGGCCGCAGCGCGTTTTGGGTTTTGGCGCGGACGGGCCGCTCTCGGTTTCCGTAGTCCATTTGCCCCCGGAGCCTGCCAGACCCCTGGCCCCATGGGCGGGCCCTGCTGAGTCCCCGAGCGCCTCCTGGGTTCCTACCACCACCCTTGGGCCGGGATGAAGTGCCACCTTGTGCGTAGAAGCCCTGCACACAGGCAAGAAGCCCCCCAGGCCCGCGGGCGCGCCCGACCCTGGAGCCCCCTGGCTGGCTGCAGCCACAGGGAACGGGGGTTCTGAGTTGGCAGCCCCCATTCCCGAAGCATCCACGGGCAGTTCCCCGAAGGGCTGACACCGGCTGCGCCTCAGCAGCCAGACAACCTCCCTCCCTCTGGTCGGGCACTGCAAGCCACACAGCCACTTGTGTCCCCTGTGTCCCTGGAGGCCGCAGCGTGTTTTGGGTTTTGGCGCGGACGGGCCCCTCTCGGCTTCCGTAGTCCATTTGCCCCCGGAGCCTTCCAGACCCCTGGCCCCAGGGGCGGGCCCTGCTGAGTCCCCGAGCGCCTCCTGGGTTCCTGCCACCACCCTTGGGCCGGGATGAGGTGCCACCTTGTGCGTAGAAGCCCTGCACACAGGCAAGAAGCCCCCCAGGCCCGCGGGCGCGCCCGACCCTGGAGCCCCCTGGCTGGCTGCAGCCACAGGGAACGGGGGTTCTGAGTTGGCAGCCCCCATTCCCGAAGCATCCACGGGCAGTTCCCCGAAGGGCTGACACCGGCTGCGCCTCAGCAGCCAGACAACCTCCCTCCCTCTGGTCGGGCACTGCAAGCCACACAGCCACTTGTGTCCCCTGTGTCCCTGGAGGCCGCAGCGCGTTTTGGGTTTTGGCGCGGACGGGCCCCTCTCGGCTTCCGTAGTCCATTTGCCCCGGAGCCTGCCAGACCCCTGGCCCCAGGGGCGGGCCCTGCTGAGTCCCCGAGTGCCTCCTGAGTTCCTGCCACCACCCTTGGGCCGGGATGTGGTGCCACCTTGTGCGTAGAAGCCCTGCACACAGGCAAGAAACCCCTAGGCCCGCGGGCGCGCCCGACCCTGGAGCCCCCTGGCTGGCTGCAGCCACAGGGAACGGGGGTTCTGAGTTGGCAGCCCCCATTCCCGAAGCATCCACGGGCAGTTCCCCGAAGGGCTGACACCGGCTGCGCCTCAGCAGCCAGACAACCTCCCTCCCTCTGGTCGGGCACTGCAAGCCACACAGCCACTTGTGTCCCCTGTGTCCCTGGAGGCCGCAGCGCGTTTTGGGTTTTGGCGCGGACGGGCCCCTCTCGGCTTCCGTAGTCCATTTGCCCCCGGAGCCTGCCAGACCCCTGGCCCCAGGGGCGGGCCCTGCTGAGTCCCCGAGCGCCTCCTGGGTTCCTGCCACCACCCTTGGGCCGGGATGAGGTGCCACCTTGTGCGTAGAAGCCCTGCACACAGGCAAGAAGCCCCCCAGGCCCGCGGGCGCGCCCGACCCTGGAGCCCCCTGGCTGGCTGCAGCCACAGGGAACGGGGGTTCTGAGTTGGCAGCCCCCATTCCCGAAGCATCCACGGGCAGTTCCACGAAGGGCTGACACCGGCTGCGCCTCAGCAGCCAGACAACCTCCCTCCCTCTGGTCGGGCACTGCAAGCCACACAGCCACTTGTGTCCCCTGTGTCCCTGGAGGCCGCAGCGCGTTTTGGGTTTTGGCGCGGACGGGCCCCTCTCGGCTTCCGTAGTCCATTTGCCCCGGAGCCTGCCAGACCCCTGGCCCCAGGGGCGGGCCCTGCTGAGTCCCCGAGTGCCTCCTGAGTTCCTGCCACCACCCTTGGGCCGGGATGTGGTGCCACCTTGTGCGTAGAAGCCCTGCACACAGGCAAGAAACCCCTAGGCCCGCGGGCGCGCCCGACCCTGGAGCCCCCTGGCTGGCTGCAGCCACAGGGAACGGGGGTTCTGAGTTGGCAGCCCCCATTCCCGAAGCATCCACGGGCAGTTCCCCGAAGGGCTGACACCGGCTGCGCCTCAGCAGCCAGACAACCTCCCTCCCTCTGGTCGGGCACTGCAAGCCACACAGCCACTTGTGTCCCCTGTGTCCCTGGAGGCCGCAGCGCGTTTTGGGTTTTGGCGCGGACGGGCCCCTCTCGGCTTCCGTAGTCCATTTGCCCCGGAGCCTGCCAGACCCCTGGCCCCAGGGGCGGGCCCTGCTGAGTCCCCGAGTGCCTCCTGAGTTCCTGCCACCACCCTTGGGCCGGGATGTGGTGCCACCTTGTGCGTAGAAGCCCTGCACACAGGCAAGAAGCCCCTAGGCCCGCGGGCGCGCCCGACCCTGGAGCCCCCTGGCTGGCTGCAGCCACAGGGAACGGGGGTTCTGAGTTGGCAGCCCCCATTCCCGAAGCATCCACGGGCAGTTCCCCGAAGGGCTGACACCGGCTGCGCCTCAGCAGCCAGACAACCTCCCTCCCTCTGGTCGGGCACTGCAAGCCACACAGCCACTTGTGTCCCCTTTGTCCCTGGAGGCCGCAGCGTGTTTTGGGTTTTGGCGCGGACGGGCCCCTCTCGGCTTCCGTAGTCCATTTGCCCCGGAGCCTGCCAGACCCCTGGCCCCATGGGCGGGCCCTGCTGAGTCCCCGAGCGCCTCCTGGGTTCCTGCCACCACCCTTGGGCCGGGATGAGGTGCCACCTTGTGCGTAGAAGCCCTGCACACAGGCAAGAAGCCCCCCAGGCCCGCGGGCGCGCCCGACCCTGGAGCCCCCTGGCTGGCTGCAGCCACAGGGAACGGGGGTTCTGAGTTGGCAGCCCCCATTCCCGAAGCATCCACGGGCAGTTCCCCGAAGGGCTGACACCGGCTGCGCCTCAGCAGCCAGACAACCTCCCTCCCTCTGGTCGGGCACTGCAAGCCACACAGCCACTTGTGTCCCCTGTGTCCCTGGAGGCCGCAGCGCGTTTTGGGTTTTGGCGCGGACGGGCCCCTCTCGCCTTCCGTCCATTTGCCCCGGAGCCTGCCAGACCCCTGGCCCCAGGGGCGGGCCCTGCTGAGTCCCCGAGTGCCTCCTGAGTTCCTGCCACCACCCTTGGGCCGGGATGTGGTGCCACCTTGTGCGTAGAAGCCCTGCACACAGGCAAGAAGCCCCTAGGCCCGCGGGCGCGCCCGACCCTGGAGCCCCCTGGCTGGCTGCAGCCACAGGGAACGGGGGTTCTGAGTTGGCAGCCCCCATTCCCGAAGCATCCACGGGCAGTTCCCCGAAGGGCTGACACCGGCTGCGCCTCAGCAGCCAGACAACCTCCCTCCCTCTGGTCGGGCACTGCAAGCCACACAGCCACTTGTGTCCCCTGTGTCCCTGGAGGCCGCAGCGCGTTTTGGGTTTTGGCGCGGACGGGCCCCTCTCGGCTTCCGTAGTCCATTTGCCCCGGAGCCTGCCAGACCCCTGGCCCCAGGGGCGGGCCCTGCTGAGTCCCCGAGTGCCTCCTGAGTTCCTGCCACCACCCTTGGGCCGGGATGTGGTGCCACCTTGTGCGTAGAAGCCCTGCACACAGGCAAGAAGCCCCTAGGCCCGCGGGCGCGCCCGACCCTGGAGCCCCCTGGCTGGCTGCAGCCACAGGGAACGGGGGTTCTGAGTTGGCAGCCCCCATTCCCGAAGCATCCACGGGCAGTTCCCCGAAGGGCTGACACCGGCTGCGCCTCAGCAGCCAGACAACCTCCCTCCCTCTGGTCGGGCACTGCAAGCCACACAGCCACTTGTGTCCCCTTTGTCCCTGGATGCCGCAGCGCGTTTTGGGTTTTGGCGCGGACGGGCCCCTCTCGGCTTCCGTAGTCCATTTGCCCCGGAGCCTGCCAGACCCCTGGCCCCAGAGGTGGGCCCTGCTGAGTCCCCGAGCGCCTCCTGAGTTCCTGCCACCACCCTTGGGCCGGGATGAGGTGCCACCTTGTGCGTAGAAGCCCTGCACACAGGCAAGAAGCCCCCCAGGCCCGCGGGCGCGCCCGACCCTGGAGCCCCCTGGCTGGCTGCAGCCACAGGGAACGGGGGTTCTGAGTTGGCAGCCCCCATTCCCGAAGCATCCACGGGCAGTTCCCCGAAGGGCTGACACCGGCTGCGCCTCAGCAGCCGGACAACCTCCCTCCCTCTGGTCGGGCACTGCAAGCCACACAGCCACTTGTGTCCCCTGTGTCCCTGGAGGCCGCAGCGCGTTTTGGGTTTTGGCGCGGACGGGCCGCTCTCGGTTTCCGTAGTCCATTTGCCCCCGGAGCCTGCCAGACCCCTGGCCCCATGGGCGGGCCCTGCTGAGTCCCCGAGCGCCTCCTGGGTTCCTACCACCACCCTTGGGCCGGGATGAAGTGCCACCTTGTGCGTAGAAGCCCTGCACACAGGCAAGAAGCCCCCCAGGCCCGCGGGCGCGCCCGACCCTGGAGCCCCCTGGCTGGCTGCAGCCACAGGGAACGGGGGTTCTGAGTTGGCAGCCCCCATTCCCGAAGCATCCACGGGCAGTTCCCCGAAGGGCTGACACCGGCTGCGCCTCAGCAGCCAGACAACCTCCCTCCCTCTGGTCGGGCACTGCAAGCCACACAGCCACTTGTGTCCCCTGTGTCCCTGGAGGCCGCAGCGTGTTTTGGGTTTTGGCGCGGACGGGCCCCTCTCGGCTTCCGTAGTCCATTTGCCCCCGGAGCCTTCCAGACCCCTGGCCCCAGGGGCGGGCCCTGCTGAGTCCCCGAGCGCCTCCTGGGTTCCTGCCACCACCCTTGGGCCGGGATGAGGTGCCACCTTGTGCGTAGAAGCCCTGCACACAGGCAAGAAGCCCCCCAGGCCCGCGGGCGCGCCCGACCCTGGAGCCCCCTGGCTGGCTGCAGCCACAGGGAACGGGGGTTCTGAGTTGGCAGCCCCCATTCCCGAAGCATCCACGGGCAGTTCCCCGAAGGGCTGACACCGGCTGCGCCTCAGCAGCCAGACAACCTCCCTCCCTCTGGTCGGGCACTGCAAGCCACACAGCCACTTGTGTCCCCTTTGTCCCTGGAGGCCGCAGCGTGTTTTGGGTTTTGGCGCGGACGGGCCCCTCTCGGCTTCCGTAGTCCATTTGCCCCGGAGCCTGCCAGACCCCTGGCCCCATGGGCGGGCCCTGCTGAGTCCCCGAGCGCCTCCTGGGTTCCTGCCACCACCCTTGGGCCGGGATGAGGTGCCACCTTGTGCGTAGAAGCCCTGCACACAGGCAAGAAGCCCCCCAGGCCCGCGGGCGCGCCCGACCCTGGAGCCCCCTGGCTGGCTGCAGCCACAGGGAACGGGGGTTCTGAGTTGGCAGCCCCCATTCCCGAAGCATCCACGGGCAGTTCCCCGAAGGGCTGACACCGGCTGCGCCTCAGCAGCCGGACAACCTCCCTCCCTCTGGTCGGGCACTGCAAGCCACACAGCCACTTGTGTCCCCTGTGTCCCTGGAGGCCGCAGCGCGTTTTGGGTTTTGGCGCGGACGGGCCGCTCTCGGTTTCCGTAGTCCATTTGCCCCCGGAGCCTGCCAGACCCCTGGCCCCATGGGCGGGCCCTGCTGAGTCCCCGAGCGCCTCCTGGGTTCCTACCACCACCCTTGGGCCGGGATGAAGTGCCACCTTGTGCGTAGAAGCCCTGCACACAGGCAAGAAGCCCCCCAGGCCCGCGGGCGCGCCCGACCCTGGAGCCCCCTGGCTGGCTGCAGCCACAGGGAACGGGGGTTCTGAGTTGGCAGCCCCCATTCCCGAAGCATCCACGGGCAGTTCCCCGAAGGGCTGACACCGGCTGCGCCTCAGCAGCCAGACAACCTCCCTCCCTCTGGTCGGGCACTGCAAGCCACACAGCCACTTGTGTCCCCTGTGTCCCTGGAGGCCGCAGCGTGTTTTGGGTTTTGGCGCGGACGGGCCCCTCTCGGCTTCCGTAGTCCATTTGCCCCCGGAGCCTTCCAGACCCCTGGCCCCAGGGGCGGGCCCTGCTGAGTCCCCGAGCGCCTCCTGGGTTCCTACCACCACCCTTGGGCCGGGATGAGGTGCCACCTTGTGCGTAGAAGCCCTGCACACAGGCAAGAAGCCCCCCAGGCCCGCGGGCGCGCCCGACCCTGGAGCCCCCTGGCTGGCTGCAGCCACAGGGAACGGGGGTTCTGAGTTGGCAGCCCCCATTCCCGAAGCATCCACGGGCAGTTCCCCGAAGGGCTGACACCGGCTGCGCCTCAGCAGCCAGACAACCTCCCTCCCTCTGGTCGGGCACTGCAAGCCACACAGCCACTTGTGTCCCCTTTGTCCCTGGAGGCCGCAGCGTGTTTTGGGTTTTGGCGCGGACGGGCCCCTCTCGGCTTCCGTAGTCCATTTGCCCCGGAGCCTGCCAGACCCCTGGCCCCATGGGCGGGCCCTGCTGAGTCCCCGAGCGCCTCCTGGGTTCCTGCCACCACCCTTGGGCCGGGATGAGGTGCCACCTTGTGCGTAGAAGCCCTGCACACAGGCAAGAAGCCCCCCAGGCCCGCGGGCGCGCCCGACCCTGGAGCCCCCTGGCTGGCTGCAGCCACAGGGAACGGGGGTTCTGAGTTGGCAGCCCCCATTCCCGAAGCATCCACGGGCAGTTCCCCGAAGGGCTGACACCGGCTGCGCCTCAGCAGCCGGACAACCTCCCTCCCTCTGGTCGGGCACTGCAAGCCACACAGCCACTTGTGTCCCCTGTGTCCCTGGAGGCCGCAGCGCGTTTTGGGTTTTGGCGCGGACGGGCCGCTCTCGGTTTCCGTAGTCCATTTGCCCCCGGAGCCTGCCAGACCCCTGGCCCCATGGGCGGGCCCTGCTGAGTCCCCGAGCGCCTCCTGGGTTCCTACCACCACCCTTGGGCCGGGATGAAGTGCCACCTTGTGCGTAGAAGCCCTGCACACAGGCAAGAAGCCCCCCAGGCCCGCGGGCGCGCCCGACCCTGGAGCCCCCTGGCTGGCTGCAGCCACAGGGAACGGGGGTTCTGAGTTGGCAGCCCCCATTCCCGAAGCATCCACGGGCAGTTCCCCGAAGGGCTGACACCGGCTGCGCCTCAGCAGCCAGACAACCTCCCTCCCTCTGGTCGGGCACTGCAAGCCACACAGCCACTTGTGTCCCCTGTGTCCCTGGAGGCCGCAGCGTGTTTTGGGTTTTGGCGCGGACGGGCCCCTCTCGGCTTCCGTAGTCCATTTGCCCCCGGAGCCTTCCAGACCCCTGGCCCCAGGGGCGGGCCCTGCTGAGTCCCCGAGCGCCTCCTGGGTTCCTACCACCACCCTTGGGCCGGGATGAGGTGCCACCTTGTGCGTAGAAGCCCTGCACACAGGCAAGAAGCCCCCCAGGCCCGCGGGCGCGCCCGACCCTGGAGCCCCCTGGCTGGCTGCAGCCACAGGGAATGGGGGTTCTGAGTTGGCAGCCCCCATTCCCGAAGCATCCACGGGCAGTTCCCCGAAGGGCTGACACCGGCTGCGCCTCAGCAGCCAGACAACCTCCCTCCCTCTGGTCGGGCACTGCAAGCCACACAGCCACTTGTGTCCCCTTTGTCCCTGGAGGCCGCAGCGTGTTTTGGGTTTTGGCGCGGACGGGCCCCTCTCGGCTTCCGTAGTCCATTTGCCCCGGAGCCTGCCAGACCCCTGGCCCCATGGGCGGGCCCTGCTGAGTCCCCGAGCGCCTCCTGGGTTCCTGCCACCACCCTTGGGCCGGGATGAGGTGCCACCTTGTGCGTAGAAGCCCTGCACACAGGCAAGAAGCCCCCCAGGCCCGCGGGCGCGCCCGACCCTGGAGCCCCCTGGCTGGCTGCAGCCACAGGGAACGGGGGTTCTGAGTTGGCAGCCCCCATTCCCGAAGCATCCACGGGCAGTTCCCCGAAGGGCTGACACCGGCTGCGCCTCAGCAGCCAGACAACCTCCCTCCCTCTGGTCGGGCACTGCAAGCCACACAGCCACTTGTGTCCCCTGTGTCCCTGGAGGCCGCAGCGCGTTTTGGGTTTTGGCGCGGACGGGCCCCTCTCGCCTTTCGTCCATTTGCCCCGGAGCCTGCCAGACCCCTGGCCCCAGGGGCGGGCCCTGCTGAGTCCCCGAGTGCCTCCTGAGTTCCTGCCACCACCCTTGGGCCGGGATGTGGTGCCACCTTGTGCGTAGAAGCCCTGCACACAGGCAAGAAGCCCCTAGGCCCGCGGGCGCGCCCGACCCTGGAGCCCCCTGGCTGGCTGCAGCCACAGGGAACGGGGGTTCTGAGTTGGCAGCCCCCATTCCCGAAGCATCCACGGGCAGTTCCCCGAAGGGCTGACACCGGCTGCGCCTCAGCAGCCAGACAACCTCCCTCCCTCTGGTCGGGCACTGCAAGCCACACAGCCACTTGTGTCCCCTTTGTCCCTGGAGGCCGCAGCGCGTTTTGGGTTTTGGCGCGGACGGGCCCCTCTCGGCTTCCGTAGTCCATTTGCCCCGGAGCCTGCCAGACCCCTGGCCCCAGAGGTGGGCCCTGCTGAGTCCCCGAGCGCCTCCTGAGTTCCTGCCACCACCCTTGGGCCGGGATGAGGTGCCACCTTGTGCGTAGAAGCCCTGCACACAGGCAAGAAGCCCCCCAGGCCCGCGGGCGCGCCCGACCCTGGAGCCCCCTGGCTGGCTGCAGCCACAGGGAACGGGGGTTCTGAGTTGGCAGCCCCCATTCCCGAAGCATCCACGGGCAGTTCCCCGAAGGGCTGACACCGGCTGCGCCTCAGCAGCCGGACAACCTCCCTCCCTCTGGTCGGGCACTGCAAGCCACACAGCCACTTGTGTCCCCTGTGTCCCTGGAGGCCGCAGCGCGTTTTGGGTTTTGGCGCGGACGGGCCGCTCTCGGTTTCCGTAGTCCATTTGCCCCCGGAGCCTGCCAGACCCCTGGCCCCATGGGCGGGCCCTGCTGAGTCCCCGAGCGCCTCCTGGGTTCCTACCACCACCCTTGGGCCGGGATGAAGTGCCACCTTGTGCGTAGAAGCCCTGCACACAGGCAAGAAGCCCCCCAGGCCCGCGGGCGCGCCCGACCCTGGAGCCCCCTGGCTGGCTGCAGCCACAGGGAACGGGGGTTCTGAGTTGGCAGCCCCCATTCCCGAAGCATCCACGGGCAGTTCCCCGAAGGGCTGACACCGGCTGCGCCTCAGCAGCCAGACAACCTCCCTCCCTCTGGTCGGGCACTGCAAGCCACACAGCCACTTGTGTCCCCTGTGTCCCTGGAGGCCGCAGCGTGTTTTGGGTTTTGGCGCGGACGGGCCCCTCTCGGCTTCCGTAGTCCATTTGCCCCCGGAGCCTTCCAGACCCCTGGCCCCAGGGGCGGGCCCTGCTGAGTCCCCGAGCGCCTCCTGGGTTCCTACCACCACCCTTGGGCCGGGATGAGGTGCCACCTTGTGCGTAGAAGCCCTGCACACAGGCAAGAAGCCCCCCAGGCCCGCGGGCGCGCCCGACCCTGGAGCCCCCTGGCTGGCTGCAGCCACAGGGAACGGGGGTTCTGAGTTGGCAGCCCCCATTCCCGAAGCATCCACGGGCAGTTCCCCGAAGGGCTGACACCGGCTGCGCCTCAGCAGCCAGACAACCTCCCTCCCTCTGGTCGGGCACTGCAAGCCACACAGCCACTTGTGTCCCCTGTGTCCCTGGAGGCCGTAGCGCGTTTTGGGTTTTTGCGCGGACGGGCCCCTCTCGGCTTCCGTAGTCCATTTGCCCCGGAGCCTGCCAGACCCCTTGCCCCAGGGGCGGGCCCTGCTGAGTCCCTGAGTGCCTCCTGAGTTCCTGCCACCACCCTTGGGCCGGGATGTGGTGCCACCTTGTGCGTAGAAGCCCTGCACACAGGCAAGAAGCCCCTAGGCCCGCGGGCGCGCCCGACCCTGGAGCCCCCTGGCTGGCTGCAGCCACAGGGAACGGGGGTTCTGAGTTGGCAGCCCCCATTCCCGAAGCATCCACGGGCAGTTCCCCGAAGGGCTGACACCGGCTGCGCCTCAGCAGCCAGACAACCTCCCTCCCTCTGGTCGGGCACTGCAAGCCACACAGCCACTTGTGTCCCCTTTGTCCCTGGAGGCCGCAGCGCGTTTTGGGTTTTGGCGCGGACGGGCCCCTCTCGGCTTCCGTAGTCCATTTGCCCCAGAGCCTGCCAGACCCCTGGCCCCAGAGGTGGGCCCTGCTGAGTCCCCGAGCGCCTCCTGAGTTCCTGCCACCACCCTTGGGCCGGGATGAGGTGCCACCTTGTGCGTAGAAGCCCTGCACACAGGCAAGAAGCCCCCCAGGCCCGCGGGCGCGCCCGACCCTGGAGCCCCCTGGCTGGCTGCAGCCACAGGGAACGGGGGTTCTGAGTTGGCAGCCCCCATTCCCGAAGCATCCACGGGCAGTTCCCCGAAGGGCTGACACCGGCTGCGCCTCAGCAGCCGGACAACCTCCCTCCCTCTGGTCGGGCACTGCAAGCCACACAGCCACTTGTGTCCCCTGTGTCCCTGGAGGCCGCAGCGCGTTTTGGGTTTTGGCGCGGACGGGCCGCTCTCGGTTTCCGTAGTCCATTTGCCCCCGGAGCCTGCCAGACCCCTGGCCCCATGGGCGGGCCCTGCTGAGTCCCCGAGCGCCTCCTGGGTTCCTACCACCACCCTTGGGCCGGGATGAAGTGCCACCTTGTGCGTAGAAGCCCTGCACACAGGCAAGAAGCCCCCCAGGCCCGCGGGCGCGCCCGACCCTGGAGCCCCCTGGCTGGCTGCAGCCACAGGGAACGGGGGTTCTGAGTTGGCAGCCCCCATTCCCGAAGCATCCACGGGCAGTTCCCCGAAGGGCTGACACCGGCTGCGCCTCAGCAGCCAGACAACCTCCCTCCCTCTGGTCGGGCACTGCAAGCCACACAGCCACTTGTGTCCCCTGTGTCCCTGGAGGCCGCAGCGCGTTTTGGGTTTTGGCGCGGACGGGCCCCTCTCGGCTTCCGTAGTCCATTTGCCCCGGAGCCTGCCAGACCCCTGGCCCCAGGGGCGGGCCCTGCTGAGTCCCCGAGTGCCTCCTGAGTTCCTGCCACCACCCTTGGGCCGGGATGTGGTGCCACCTTGTGCGTAGAAGCCCTGCACACAGGCAAGAAGCCCCTAGGCCCGCGGGCGCGCCCGACCCTGGAGCCCCCTGGCTGGCTGCAGCCACAGGGAACGGGGGTTCTGAGTTGGCAGCCCCCATTCCCGAAGCATCCACGGGCAGTTCCCCGAAGGGCTGACACCGGCTGCGCCTCAGCAGCCAGACAACCTCCCTCCCTCTGGTCGGGCACTGCAAGCCACACAGCCACTTGTGTCCCCTGTGTCCCTGGAGGCCGCAGCGCGTTTTGGGTTTTGGCGCGGACGGGCCCCTCTCGGCTTCCGTAGTCCATTTGCCCCGGAGCCTGCCAGACCCCTGGCCCCAGGGGCGGGCCCTGCTGAGTCCCCGAGTGCCTCCTGAGTTCCTGCCACCACCCTTGGGCCGGGATGTGGTGCCACCTTGTGCGTAGAAGCCCTGCACACAGGCAAGAAGCCCCTAGGCCCGCGGGCGCGCCCGACCCTGGAGCCCCCTGGCTGGCTGCAGCCACAGGGAACGGGGGTTCTGAGTTGGCAGCCCCCATTCCCGAAGCATCCACGGGCAGTTCCCCGAAGGGCTGACACCGGCTGCGCCTCAGCAGCCAGACAACCTCCCTCCCTCTGGTCGGGCACTGCAAGCCACACAGCCACTTGTGTCCCCTTTGTCCCTGGAGGCCGCAGCGCGTTTTGGGTTTTGGCGCGGACGGGCCCCTCTCGGCTTCCGTAGTCCATTTGCCCCGGAGCCTGCCAGACCCCTGGCCCCAGGGGCGGGCCCTGCTGAGTCCCCGAGTGCCTCCTGAGTTCCTGCCACCACCCTTGGGCCGGGATGTGGTGCCACCTTGTGCGTAGAAGCCCTGCACACAGGCAAGAAGCCCCCCAGGCCCGCGTGCGCGCCCGACCCTGGAGCCCCCTGGCTGGCTGCAGCCACAGGGAACGGGGGTTCTGAGTTGGCAGCCCCCATTCCCGAAGCATCCACGGGCAGTTCCCCGAAGGGCTGACACCGGCTGCGCCTCAGCAGCCAGACAACCTCCCTCCCTCTGGTCGGGCACTGCAAGCCACACAGCCACTTGTGTCCCCTGTGTCCCTGGAGGCCGCAGCGCGTTTTGGGTTTTGGCGCGGACGGGCCCCTCTCGGCTTCCGTAGTCCATTTGCCCCGGAGCCTGCCAGACCCCTTGCCCCAGGGGCGGGCCCTGCTGAGTCCCCGAGTGCCTCCTGAGTTCCTGCCACCACCCTTGGGCCGGGATGTGGTGCCACCTTGTGCGTAGAAGCCCTGCACACAGGCAAGAAGCCCCCCAGGCCCGCGGGCGCGCCCGACCCTGGAGCCCCCTGGCTGGCTGCAGCCACAGGGAACGGGGGTTCTGAGTTGGCAGCCCCCATTCCCGAAGCATCCACGGGCAATTCCCTGAACGGCTGACACCGGCTGCGACTCAGCAGCCAGACAACCTCCCTCCCTCTGGTCGGGCACTGCAAGCCACACAGCCACTTGTGTCCCCTGTGTCCCTGGAGGCCGCAGCGCGTTTTGGGTTTTGGCGCGGACGGGCCCCTCTCGGCTTCCGTAGTCCATTTGCCCCGGAGCCTGCCAGACCCCTTGCCCCAGGGGCGGGCCCTGCTGAGTCCCTGAGTGCCTCCTGAGTTCCTGCCACCACCCTTGGGCCGGGATGTGGTGCCACCTTGTGCGTAGAAGCCCTGCACACAGGCAAGAAGCCCCCCAGGCCCGCGGGCGCGCCCGACCCTGGAGCCCCCTGGCTGGCTGCAGCCACAGGGAACGGGGGTTCTGAGTTGGCAGCCCCCATTCCCGAAGCATCCACGGGCAGTTCCCCGAAGGGCTGACACCGGCTGCGCCTCAGCAGCCAGACAACCTCCCTCCCTCTGGTCGGGCACTGCAAGCCACACAGCCACTTGTGTCCCCTTTGTCCCTGGAGGCCGCAGCGCGTTTTGGTTTTGGTGCGGACGGGCCCCTCTCGGCTTCCGTAGTCCATTTGCCCCGGAGCCTGCCAGACCCCTGGCCCCAGGGGCGGGCCCTGCTGAGTCCCCGAGTGCCTCCTGAGTTCCTGCCACCACCCTTGGGCCGGGATGTGGTGCCACCTTGTGCGTAGAAGCCCTGCACACAGGCAAGAAGCCCCTAGGCCCGCGGGCGCGCCCGACCCTGGAGCCCCCTGGCTGGCTGCAGCCACAGGGAACGGGGGTTCTGAGTTGGCAGCCCCCATTCCCGAAGCATCCACGGGCAGTTCCCCGAAGGGCTGACACCGGCTGCGCCTCAGCAGCCAGACAACCTCCCTCCCTCTGGTCGGGCACTGCAAGCCACACAGCCACTTGTGTCCCCTTTGTCCCTGGAGGCCGCAGCGCGTTTTGGGTTTTGGCGCGGACGGGCCCCTCTCGGCTTCCGTAGTCCATTTGCCCCGGAGCCTGCCAGACCCCTGGCCCCAGGGGCGGGCCCTGCTGAGTCCCCGAGTGCCTCCTGAGTTCCTGCCACCACCCTTGGGCCGGGATGTGGTGCCACCTTGTGCGTAGAAGCCCTGCACACAGGCAAGAAGCCCCCCAGGCCCGCGGGCGCGCCCGACCCTGGAGCCCCCTGGCTGGCTGCAGCCACAGGGAACGGGGGTTCTGAGTTGGCAGCCCCCATTCCCGAAGCATCCACGGGCAGTTCCCCGAAGGGCTGACACCGGCTGCGCCTCAGCAGCCAGACAACCTCCCTCCCTCTGGTCGGGCACTGCAAGCCACACAGCCACTTGTGTCCCCTGTGTCCCTGGAGGCCGCAGCGCGTTTTGGGTTTTGGCGCGGACGGGCCCCTCTCGGCTTCCGTAGTCCATTTGCCCCGGAGCCTGCCAGACCCCTTGCCCCAGGGGCGGGCCCTGCTGAGTCCCCGAGTGCCTCCTGAGTTCCTGCCACCACCCTTGGGCCGGGATGTGGTGCCACCTTGTGCGTAGAAGCCCTGCACACAGGCAAGAAGCCCCCCAGGCCCGCGGGCGCGCCCGACCCTGGAGCCCCCTGGCTGGCTGCAGCCACAGGGAACGGGGGTTCTGAGTTGGCAGCCCCCATTCCCGAAGCATCCACGGGCAGTTCCCCGAAGGGCTGACACCGGCTGCGCCTCAGCAGCCAGACAACCTCCCTCCGTCTGGTCGGGCACTGCAAGCCACACAGCCACTTGTGTCCCCTGTGTCCCTGGAGGCCGCAGCGCGTTTTGGGTTTTGGCGCGGACGGGCCCCTCTCGGCTTCCGTAGTCCATTTGCCCCGGAGCCTGCCAGACCCCTTGCCCCAGGGGCGGGCCCTGCTGAGTTCCTGAGTGCCTCCTGAGTTCCTGCCACCACCCTTGGGCCGGGATGTGGTGCCACCTTGTGCGTAGAAGCCCTGCACACAGGCAAGAAGCCCCCCAGGCCCGCGGGCGCGCCCGACCCTGGAGCCCCCTGGCTGGCTGCAGCCACAGGGAACGGGGGTTCTGAGTTGGCAGCCCCCATTCCCGAAGCATCCACGGGCAGTTCCCCGAAGGGCTGACACCGGCTGCGCCTCAGCAGCCAGACAACCTCCCTCCCTCTGGTCGGGCACTGCAAGCCACACAGCCACTTGTGTCCCCTGTGTCCCTGGAGGCCGCAGCGCGTTTTGGGTTTTGGCGCGGACGGGCCCCTCTCGGCTTCCGTAGTCCATTTGCCCCGGAGCCTGCCAGACCCCTGGCCCCAGGGGCGGGCCCTGCTGAGTCCCCGAGTGCCTCCTGAGTTCCTGCCACCACCCTTGGGCCGGGATGTGGTGCCACCTTGTGCGTAGAAGCCCTGCACACAGGCAAGAAGCCCCTAGGCCCGCGGGCGCGCCCGACCCTGGAGCCCCCTGGCTGGCTGCAGCCACAGGGAACGGGGGTTCTGAGTTGGCAGCCCCCATTCCCGAAGCATCCACGGGCAATTCCCTGAACGGCTGACACCGGCTGCGACTCAGCAGCCAGACAACCTCCCTCCCTCTGGTCGGGCACTGCAAGCCACACAGCCACTTGTGTCCCCTGTGTCCCTGGAGGCCGCAGCGCGTTTTGGGTTTTGGCGCGGACGGGCCCCTCTCGGCTTCCGTAGTCCATTTGCCCCGGAGCCTGCCAGACCCCTTGCCCCAGGGGCGGGCCCTGCTGAGTCCCTGAGTGCCTCCTGAGTTCCTGCCACCACCCTTGGGCCGGGATGTGGTGCCACCTTGTGCGTAGAAGCCCTGCACACAGGCAAGAAGCCCCCCAGGCCCGCGGGCGCGCCCGACCCTGGAGCCCCCTGGCTGGCTGCAGCCACAGGGAACGGGGGTTCTGAGTTGGCAGCCCCCATTCCCGAAGCATCCACGGGCAGTTCCCCGAAGGGCTGACACCGGCTGCGCCTCAGCAGCCGGACAACCTCCCTCCCTCTGGTCGGGCACTGCAAGCCACACAGCCACTTGTGTCCCCTGTGTCCCTGGAGGCCGCAGCGCGTTTTGGGTTTTGGCGCGGACGGGCCGCTCTCGGTTTCCGTAGTCCATTTGCCCCCGGAGCCTGCCAGACCCCTGGCCCCATGGGCGGGCCCTGCTGAGTCCCCGAGCGCCTCCTGGGTTCCTACCACCACCCTTGGGCCGGGATGAAGTGCCACCTTGTGCGTAGAAGCCCTGCACACAGGCAAGAAGCCCCCCAGGCCCGCGGGCGCGCCCGACCCTGGAGCCCCCTGGCTGGCTGCAGCCACAGGGAATGGGGGTTCTGAGTTGGCAGCCCCCATTCCCGAAGCATCCACGGGCAGTTCCCCGAAGGGCTGACACCGGCTGCGCCTCAGCAGCCAGACAACCTCCCTCCCTCTGGTCGGGCACTGCAAGCCACACAGCCACTTGTGTCCCCTGTGTCCCTGGAGGCCGCAGCGCGTTTTGGGTTTTGGCGCGGACGGGCCCCTCTCGGCTTCCGTAGTCCATTTGCCCCGGAGCCTGCCAGACCCCTGGCCCCAGGGGCGGGCCCTGCTGAGTCCCCGAGTGCCTCCTGAGTTCCTGCCACCACCCTTGGGCCGGGATGTGGTGCCACCTTGTGCGTAGAAGCCCTGCACACAGGCAAGAAGCCCCTAGGCCCGCGGGCGCGCCCGACCCTGGAGCCCCCTGGCTGGCTGCAGCCACAGGGAACGGGGGTTCTGAGTTGGCAGCCCCCATTCCCGAAGCATCCACGGGCAGTTCCCCGAAGGGCTGACACCGGCTGCGCCTCAGCAGCCGGACAACCTCCCTCCCTCTGGTCGGGCACTGCAAGCCACACAGCCACTTGTGTCCCCTGTGTCCCTGGAGGCCGCAGCGCGTTTTGGGTTTTGGCGCGGACGGGCCGCTCTCGGTTTCCGTAGTCCATTTGCCCCCGGAGGCTGCCAGACCCCTGGCCCCATGGGCGGGCCCTGCTGAGTCCCCGAGCGCCTCCTGGGTTCCTACCACCACCCTTGGGCCGGGATGTGGTGCCACCTTGTGCGTAGAAGCCCTGCACACAGGCAAGAAGCCCCCCAGGCCCGCGGGCGCGCCCGACCCTGGAGCCCCCTGGCTGGCTGCAGCCACAGGGAACGGGGGTTCTGAGTTGGCAGCCCCCATTCCCGAAGCATCCACGGGCAGTTCCCCGAAGGGCTGACACCGGCTGCGCCTCAGCAGCCAGACAACCTCCCTCCGTCTGGTCGGGCACTGCAAGCCACACAGCCACTTGTGTCCCCTGTGTCCCTGGAGGCCGCAGCGTGTTTTGGGTTTTGGCGCGGACTGGCCCCTCTCGGCTTCCGTAGTCCATTTGCCCCCGGAGCCTTCCAGACCCCTGGCCCCAGGGGCGGGCCCTGCTGAGTCCCCGAGCGCCTCCTGGGTTCCTGCCACCACCCTTGGGCCGGGATGAGGTGCCACCTTGTGCGTAGAAGCCCTGCACACAGGCAAGAAGCCCCCCAGGCCCGCGGGCGCGCCCGACCCTGGAGCCCCCTGGCTGGCTGCAGCCACAGGGAACGGGGGTTCTGAGTTGGCAGCCCCCATTCCCGAAGCATCCACGGGCAGTTCCCCGAAGGGCTGACACCGGCTGCGCCTCAGCAGCCAGACAACCTCCCTCCCTCTGGTCGGGCACTGCAAGCCACACAGCCACTTGTGTCCCCTGTGTCCCTGGAGGCCGCAGCGCGTTTTGGGTTTTTGCGCGGACGGGCCCCTCTGGGCTTCCGTAGTCCATTTGCCCCGGAGCCTGCCAGACCCCTGGCCCCAGGGGCGGGCCCTGCTGAGTCCCCGAGTGCCTCCTGAGTTCCTGCCACCACCCTTGGGCCGGGATGTGGTGCCACCTTGTGCGTAGAAGCCCTGCACACAGGCAAGAAGCCCCTAGGCCCGCGGGCGCGCCCGACCCTGGAGCCCCCTGGCTGGCTGCAGCCACAGGGAACGGGGGTTCTGAGTTGGCAGCCCCCATTCCCGAAGCATCCACGGGCAGTTCCCCGAAGGGCTGACACCGGCTGCGCCTCAGCAGCCAGACAACCTCCCTCCCTCTGGTCGGGCACTGCAAGCCACACAGCCACTTGTGTCCCCTTTGTCCCTGGAGGCCGCAGCGCGTTTTGGGTTTTGGCGCGGACGGGCCCCTCTGGGCTTCCGTAGTCCATTTGCCCCGGAGCCTGCCAGACCCCTGGCCCCAGAGGTGGGCCCTGCTGAGTCCCCGAGCGCCTCCTGAGTTCCTGCCACCACCCTTGGGCCGGGATGAGGTGCCACCTTGTGCGTAGAAGCCCTGCACACAGGCAAGAAGCCCCCCAGGCCCGCGGGCGCGCCCGACCCTGGAGCCCCCTGGCTGGCTGCAGCCACAGGGAACGGGGGTTCTGAGTTGGCAGCCCCCATTCCCGAAGCATCCACGGGCAGTTCCCCGAAGGGCTGACACCGGCTGCGCCTCAGCAGCCGGACAACCTCCCTCCCTCTGGTCGGGCACTGCAAGCCACACAGCCACTTGTGTCCCCTGTGTCCCTGGAGGCCGCAGCGCGTTTTGGGTTTTGGCGCGGACGGGCCGCTCTCGGTTTCCGTAGTCCATTTGCCCCCGGAGCCTGCCAGACCCCTGGCCCCATGGGCGGGCCCTGCTGAGTCCCCGAGCGCCTCCTGGGTTCCTACCACCACCCTTGGGCCGGGATGAAGTGCCACCTTGTGCGTAGAAGCCCTGCACACAGGCAAGAAGCCCCCCAGGCCCGCGGGCGCGCCCGACCCTGGAGCCCCCTGGCTGGCTGCAGCCACAGGGAACGGGGGTTCTGAGTTGGCAGCCCCCATTCCCGAAGCATCCACGGGCAGTTCCCCGAAGGGCTGACACCGGCTGCGCCTCAGCAGCCAGACAACCTCCCTCCCTCTGGTCGGGCACTGCAAGCCACACAGCCACTTGTGTCCCCTGTGTCCCTGGAGGCCGCAGCGCGTTTTGGGTTTTGGCGCGGACGGGCCCCTCTCGGCTTCCGTAGTCCATTTGCCCCGGAGCCTGCCAGACCCCTGGCCCCAGGGGCGGGCCCTGCTGAGTCCCCGAGTGCCTCCTGAGTTCCTGCCACCACCCTTGGGCCGGGATGTGGTGCCACCTTGTGCGTAGAAGCCCTGCACACAGGCAAGAAGCCCCTAGGCCCGCGGGCGCGCCCGACCCTGGAGCCCCCTGGCTGGCTGCAGCCACAGGGAACGGGGGTTCTGAGTTGGCAGCCCCCATTCCCGAAGCATCCACGGGCAGTTCCCCGAAGGGCTGACACCGGCTGCGCCTCAGCAGCCGGACAACCTCCCTCCCTCTGGTCGGGCACTGCAAGCCACACAGCCACTTGTGTCCCCTGTGTCCCTGGAGGCCGCAGCGCGTTTTGGGTTTTGGCGCGGACGGGCCGCTCTCGGTTTCCGTAGTCCATTTGCCCCCGGAGCCTGCCAGACCCCTGGCCCCATGGGCGGGCCCTGCTGAGTCCCCGAGCGCCTCCTGGGTTCCTACCACCACCCTTGGGCCGGGGTGAAGTGCCACCTTGTGCGTAGAAGCCCTGCACACAGGCAAGAAGCCCCCCAGGCCCGCGGGCGCGCCCGACCCTGGAGCCCCCTGGCTGGCTGCAGCCACAGGGAACGGGGGTTCTGAGTTGGCAGCCCCCATTCCCGAAGCATCCACGGGCAGTTCCCCGAAGGGCTGACACCGGCTGCGCCTCAGCAGCCAGACAACCTCCCTCCCTCTGGTCGGGCACTGCAAGCCACACAGCCACTTGTGTCCCCTGTGTCCCTGGAGGCCGCATCGTGTTTTGGGTTTTGGCGCGGACGGGCCCCTCTCGGCTTCCGTAGTCCATTTGCCCCCGGAGCCTTCCAGACCCCTGGCCCCAGGGGCGGGCCCTGCTGAGTCCCCGAGCGCCTCCTGGGTTCCTGCCACCACCCTTGGGCCGGGATGAGGTGCCACCTTGTGCGTAGAAGCCCTGCACACAGGCAAGAAGCCCCCCAGGCCCGCGGGCGCGCCCGACCCTGGAGCCCCCTGGCTGGCTGCAGCCACAGGGAACGGGGGTTCTGAGTTGGCAGCCCCCATTCCCGAAGCATCCACGGGCAGTTCCCCGAAGGGCTGACACCGGCTGCGCCTCAGCAGCCAGACAACCTCCCTCCCTCTGGTCGGGCACTGCAAGCCACACAGCCACTTGTGTCCCCTGTGTCCCTGGAGGCCGCAGCGCGTTTTGGGTTTTGGCGCGGACGGGCCCCTCTCGGCTTCCGTAGTCCATTTGCCCCGGAGCCTGCCAGACCCCTGGCCCCAGGGGCGGGCCCTGCTGAGTCCCCGAGTGCCTCCTGAGTTCCTGCCACCAACCTTGGGCCGGGATGTGGTGCCACCTTGTGCGTAGAAGCCCTGCACACAGGCAAGAAGCCCCTAGGCCCGCGGGCGCGCCCGACCCTGGAGCCCCCTGGCTGGCTGCAGCCACAGGGAACGGGGGTTCTGAGTTGGCAGCCCCCATTCCCGAAGCATCCACGGGCAGTTCCCCGAAGGGCTGACACCGGCTGCGCCTCAGCAGCCAGACAACCTCCCTCCCTCTGGTCGGGCACTGCAAGCCACACAGCCACTTGTGTCCCCTTTGTCCCTGGAGGCCGCAGCGCGTTTTGGGTTTTGGCGCGGACGGGCCCCTCTGGGCTTCCGTAGTCCATTTGCCCCGGAGCCTGCCAGACCCCTGGCCCCAGAGGTGGGCCCTGCTGAGTCCCCGAGCGCCTCCTGAGTTCCTGCCACCACCCTTGGGCCGGATGAGGTGCCACCTTGTGCGTAGAAGCCCTGCACACAGGCAAGAAGCCCCCCAGGCCCGCGGGCGCGCCCGACCCTGGAGCCCCCTGGCTGGCTGCAGCCACAGGGAACGGGGGTTCTGAGTTGGCAGCCCCCATTCCCGAAGCATCCACGGGCAGTTCCCCGAAGGGCTGACACCGGCTGCGCCTCAGCAGCCGGACAACCTCCCTCCCTCTGGTCGGGCACTGCAAGCCACACAGCCACTTGTGTCCCCTGTGTCCCTGGAGGCCGCAGCGCGTTTTGGGTTTTGGCGCGGACGGGCCGCTCTCGGTTTCCGTAGTCCATTTGCCCCCGGAGCCTGCCAGACCCCTGGCCCCATGGGCGGGCCCTGCTGAGTCCCCGAGCGCCTCCTGGGTTCCTACCACCACCCTTGGGCCGGGATGAAGTGCCACCTTGTGCGTAGAAGCCCTGCACAC
This sequence comes from Lepus europaeus, assembly GCF_033115175.1. Lineage (NCBI taxonomy): Eukaryota > Metazoa > Chordata > Mammalia > Lagomorpha > Leporidae > Lepus > Lepus europaeus. The sequence goes on along the minus strand of NW_026909074.1, from coordinate 148,477 downwards.
AGGCAAGAAGCCCCCCAGGCCCGCGGGCGCGCCCGACCCTGGAGCCCCCTGGCTGGCTGCAGCCACAGGGAACGGGGGTTCTGAGTTGGCAGCCCCCATTCCCGAAGCATCCACGGGCAGTTCCCCGAAGGGCTGACACCGGCTGCGCCTCAGCAGCCAGACAACCTCCCTCCCTCTGGTCGGGCACTGCAAGCCACACAGCCACTTGTGTCCCCTGTGTCCCTGGAGGCCGCAGCGTGTTTTGGGTTTTGGCGCGGACGGGCCCCTCTCGGCTTCCGTAGTCCATTTGCCCCGGAGCCTGCCAGACCCCTGGCCCCAGGGGCGGGCCCTGCTGAGTCCCCGAGTGCCTCCTGAGTTCCTGCCACCACCCTTGGGCCGGGATGTGGTGCCACCTTGTGCGTAGAAGCCCTGCACACAGGCAAGAAGCCCCTAGGCCCGCGGGCGCGCCCGACCCTGGAGCCCCCTGGCTGGCTGCAGCCACAGGGAACGGGGGTTCTGAGTTGGCAGCCCCCATTCCCGAAGCATCCACGGGCAGTTCCCCGAAGGGCTGACACCGGCTGCGCCTCAGCAGCCGGACAACCTCCCTCCCTCTGGTCGGGCACTGCAAGCCACACAGCCACTTGTGTCCCCTGTGTCCCTGGAGGCCGCAGCGCGTTTTGGGTTTTGGCGCGGACGGGCCGCTCTCGGTTTCCGTAGTCCATTTGCCCCCGGAGCCTGCCAGACCCCTGGCCCCATGGGCGGGCCCTGCTGAGTCCCCGAGCGCCTCCTGGGTTCCTACCACCACCCTTGGGCCGGGGTGAAGTGCCACCTTGTGCGTAGAAGCCCTGCACACAGGCAAGAAGCCCCCCAGGCCCGCGGGCGCGCCCGACCCTGGAGCCCCCTGGCTGGCTGCAGCCACAGGGAACGGGGGTTCTGAGTTGGCAGCCCCCATTCCCGAAGCATCCACGGGCAGTTCCCCGAAGGGCTGACACCGGCTGCGCCTCAGCAGCCAGACAACCTCCCTCCCTCTGGTCGGGCACTGCAAGCCACACAGCCACTTGTGTCCCCTGTGTCCCTGGAGGCCGCATCGTGTTTTGGGTTTTGGCGCGGACGGGCCCCTCTCGGCTTCCGTAGTCCATTTGCCCCCGGAGCCTTCCAGACCCCTGGCCCCAGGGGCGGGCCCTGCTGAGTCCCCGAGCGCCTCCTGGGTTCCTGCCACCACCCTTGGGCCGGGATGAGGTGCCACCTTGTGCGTAGAAGCCCTGCACACAGGCAAGAAGCCCCCCAGGCCCGCGGGCGCGCCCGACCCTGGAGCCCCCTGGCTGGCTGCAGCCACAGGGAACGGGGGTTCTGAGTTGGCAGCCCCCATTCCCGAAGCATCCACGGGCAGTTCCCCGAAGGGCTGACACCGGCTGCGCCTCAGCAGCCAGACAACCTCCCTCCCTCTGGTCGGGCACTGCAAGCCACACAGCCACTTGTGTCCCCTGTGTCCCTGGAGGCCGCAGCGCGTTTTGGGTTTTGGCGCGGACGGGCCCCTCTCGGCTTCCGTAGTCCATTTGCCCCGGAGCCTGCCAGACCCCTGGCCCCAGGGGCGGGCCCTGCTGAGTCCCCGAGTGCCTCCTGAGTTCCTGCCACCACCCTTGGGCCGGGATGTGGTGCCACCTTGTGCGTAGAAGCCCTGCACACAGGCAAGAAGCCCCTAGGCCCGCGGGCGCGCCCGACCCTGGAGCCCCCTGGCTGGCTGCAGCCACAGGGAACGGGGGTTCTGAGTTGGCAGCCCCCATTCCCGAAGCATCCACGGGCAGTTCCCCGAAGGGCTGACACCGGCTGCGCCTCAGCAGCCAGACAACCTCCCTCCCTCTGGTCGGGCACTGCAAGCCACACAGCCACTTGTGTCCCCTGTGTCCCTGGAGGCCGCAGCGCGTTTTGGGTTTTGGCGCGGACGGGCCCCTCTCGGCTTCCGTAGTCCATTTGCCCCGGAGCCTGCCAGACCCCTGGCCCCAGGGGCGGGCCCTGCTGAGTCCCCGAGTGCCTCCTGAGTTCCTGCCACCACCCTTGGGCCGGGATGTGGTGCCACCTTGTGCGTAGAAGCCCTGCACACAGGCAAGAAGCACCTAGGCCCGCGGGCGCGCCCGACCCTGGAGCCCCCTGGCTGGCTGCAGCCACAGGGAACGGGGGTTCTGAGTTGGCAGCCCCCATTCCCGAAGCATCCACGGGCAGTTCCCCGAAGGGCTGACACCGGCTGCGCCTCAGCAGCCAGACAACCTCCCTCCCTCTGGTCGGGCACTGCAAGCCACACAGCCACTTGTGTCCCCTTTGTCCCTGGAGGCCGCAGCGTGTTTTGGGTTTTGGCGCAGACGGGCCCCTCTCGGCTTCCGTAGTCCATTTGCCCCGGAGCCTGCCAGACCCCTGGCCCCAGAGGTGGGCCCTGCTGAGTCCCCGAGCGCCTCCTGAGTTCCTGCCACCACCCTTGGGCCGGGATGAGGTGCCACCTTGTGCGTAGAAGCCCTGCACACAGGCAAGAAGCCCCCCAGGCCCGCGGGCGCGCCCGACCCTGGAGCCCCCTGGCTGGCTGCAGCCACAGGGAACGGGGGTTCTGAGTTGGCAGCCCCCATTCCCGAAGCATCCACGGGCAGTTCCCCGAAGGGCTGACACCGGCTGCGCCTCAGCAGCCAGACAACCTCCCTCCCTCTGGTCGGGCACTGCAAGCCACACAGCCACTTGTGTCCCCTGTGTCCCTGGAGGCCGCAGCGCGTTTTGGGTTTTGGCGCGGACGGGCCGCTCTCGGTTTCCGTAGTCCATTTGCCCCCGGAGCCTGCCAGACCCCTGGCCCCATGGGCGGGCCCTGCTGAGTCCCCGAGCGCCTCCTGGGTTCCTACCACCACCCTTGGGCCGGGATGAAGTGCCACCTTGTGCGTAGAAGCCCTGCACACAGGCAAGAAGCCCCCCAGGCCCGCGGGCGCGCCCGACCCTGGAGCCCCCTGGCTGGCTGCAGCCACAGGGAACGGGGGTTCTGAGTTGGCAGCCCCCATTCCCGAAGCATCCACGGGCAGTTCCCCGAAGGGCTGACACCGGCTGCGCCTCAGCAGCCAGACAACCTCCCTCCCTCTGGTCGGGCACTGCAAGCCACACAGCCACTTGTGTCCCCTGTGTCCCTGGAGGCCGCAGCGCGTTTTGGGTTTTGGCGCGGACGGGCCCCTCTCGGCTTCCGTAGTCCATTTGCCCCGGAGCCTGCCAGACCCCTGGCCCCAGGGGCGGGCCCTGCTGAGTCCCCGAGTGCCTCCTGGGTTCCTGCCACCACCCTTGGGCCGGGATGAGGTGCCACCTTGTGCGTAGAAGCCCTGCACACAGGCAAGAAGCCCCCCAGGCCCGCGGGCGCGCCCGACCCTGGAGCCCCCTGGCTGGCTGCAGCCACAGGGAACGGGGGTTCTGAGTTGGCAGCCCCCATTCCCGAAGCATCCACGGGCAGTTCCCCGAAGGGCTGACACCGGCTGCGCCTCAGCAGCCAGACAACCTCCCTCCCTCTGGTCGGGCACTGCAAGCCACACAGCCACTTGTGTCCCCTGTGTCCCTGGAGGCCGCAGCGCGTTTTGGGTTTTGGCGCGGACGGGCCCCTCTCGGCTTCCGTAGTCCATTTGCCCCGGAGCCTGCCAGACCCCTGGCCCCAGGGGCGGGCCCTGCTGAGTCCCCGAGTGCCTCCTGAGTTCCTGCCACCACCCTTGGGCCGGGATGTGGTGCCACCTTGTGCGTAGAAGCCCTGCACACAGGCAAGAAGCCCCTAGGCCCGCGGGCGCGCCCGACCCTGGAGCCCCCTGGCTGGCTGCAGCCACAGGGAACGGGGGTTCTGAGTTGGCAGCCCCCATTCCCGAAGCATCCACGGGCAGTTCCCCGAAGGGCTGACACCGGCTGCGCCTCAGCAGCCAGACAACCTCCCTCCCTCTGGTCGGGCACTGCAAGCCACACAGCCACTTGTGTCCCCTTTGTCCCTGGAGGCCGCAGCGCGTTTTGGGTTTTGGCGCGGACGGGCCCCTCTGGGCTTCCGTAGTCCATTTGCCCCGGAGCCTGCCAGACCCCTGGCCCCAGAGGTGGGCCCTGCTGAGTCCCCGAGCGCCTCCTGAGTTCCTGCCACCACCCTTGGGCCGGGATGAGGTGCCACCTTGTGCGTAGAAGCCCTGCACACAGGCAAGAAGCCCCCCAGGCCCGCGGGCGCGCCCGACCCTGGAGCCCCCTGGCTGGCTGCAGCCACAGGGAACGGGGGTTCTGAGTTGGCAGCCCCCATTCCCGAAGCATCCACGGGCAGTTCCCCGAAGGGCTGACACCGGCTGCGCCTCAGCAGCCGGACAACCTCCCTCCCTCTGGTCGGGCACTGCAAGCCACACAGCCACTTGTGTCCCCTGTGTCCCTGGAGGCCGCAGCGCGTTTTGGGTTTTGGCGCGGACGGGCCGCTCTCGGTTTCCGTAGTCCATTTGCCCCCGGAGCCTGCCAGACCCCTGGCCCCATGGGCGGGCCCTGCTGAGTCCCCGAGCGCCTCCTGGGTTCCTACCACCACCCTTGGGCCGGGATGAAGTGCCACCTTGTGCGTAGAAGCCCTGCACACAGGCAAGAAGCCCCCCAGGCCCGCGGGCGCGCCCGACCCTGGAGCCCCCTGGCTGGCTGCAGCCACAGGGAACGGGGGTTCTGAGTTGGCAGCCCCCATTCCCGAAGCATCCACGGGCAGTTCCCCGAAGGGCTGACACCGGCTACGCCTCAGCAGCCAGACAACCTCCCTCCCTCTGGTCGGGCACTGCAAGCCACACAGCCACTTGTGTCCCCTTTGTCCCTGGAGGCCGCAGCACGTTTTGGGTTTTGGCGCGGACGGGCCCCTCTCGGCTTCCGTAGTCCATTTGCCCCGGAGCCTGCCAGACCCCTGGCCCCAGAGGTGGGCCCTGCTGAGTCCCCGAGCGCCTCCTGAGTTCCTGCCACCACCCTTGGGCCGGGATGAGGTGCCACCTTGTGCGTAGAAGCCCTGCACACAGGCAAGAAGCCCCCCAGGCCCGCGGGCGCGCCCGACCCTGGAGCCCCCTGGCTGGCTGCAGCCACAGGGAACGGGGGTTCTGAGTTGGCAGCCCCCATTCCCGAAGCATCCACGGGCAGTTCCCCGAAGGGCTGACACCGGCTGCGCCTCAGCAGCCGGACAACCTCCCTCCCTCTGGTCGGGCACTGCAAGCCACACAGCCACTTGTGTCCCCTGTGTCCCTGGAGGCCGCAGCGCGTTTTGGGTTTTGGCGCGGACGGGCCGCTCTCGGTTTCCGTAGTCCATTTGCCCCCGGAGCCTGCCAGACCCCTGGCCCCATGGGCGGGCCCTGCTGAGTCCCCGAGCGCCTCCTGGGTTCCTACCAAACCCTTGGGCCGGGATGAAGTGCCACCTTGTGCGTAGAAGCCCTGCACACAGGCAAGAAGCCCCCCAGGCCCGCGGGCGCGCCCGACCCTGGAGCCCCCTGGCTGGCTGCAGCCACAGGGAACGGGGGTTCTGAGTTGGCAGCCCCCATTCCCGAAGCATCCACGGGCAGTTCCCCGAAGGGCTGACACCGGCTGCGCCTCAGCAGCCAGACAACCTCCCTCCCTCTGGTCGGGCACTGCAAGCCACACAGCCACTTGTGTCCCCTGTGTCCCTGGAGGCCGCAGCGCGTTTTGGGTTTTGGCGCGGACGGGCCCCTCTCGGCTTCCGTAGTCCATTTGCCCCGGAGCCTGCCAGACCCCTGGCCCCAGGGGCGGGCCCTGCTGAGTCCCCGAGTGCCTCCTGAGTTCCTGCCACCACCCTTGGGCCGGGATGTGGTGCCACCTTGTGCGTAGAAGCCCTGCACACAGGCAAGAAGCCCCTAGGCCCGCGGGCGCGCCCGACCCTGGAGCCCCCTGGCTGGCTGCAGCCACAGGGAACGGGGGTTCTGAGTTGGCAGCCCCCATTCCCGAAGCATCCACGGGCAGTTCCCCGAAGGGCTGACACCGGCTGCGCCTCAGCAGCCAGACAACCTCCCTCCCTCTGGTCGGGCACTGCAAGCCACACAGCCACTTGTGTCCCCTTTGTCCCTGGAGGCCGCAGCGCGTTTTGGGTTTTGGCGCGGACGGGCCCCTCTCGGCTTCCGTAGTCCATTTGCCCCGGAGCCTGCCAGACCCCTGGCCCCAGAGGTGGGCCCTGCTGAGTCCCCGAGCGCCTCCTGGGTTCCTGCCACCACCCTTGGGCCGGGATGAGGTGCCACCTTGTGCGTAGAAGCCCTGCACACAGGCAAGAAGCCCCCCAGGCCCGCGGGCGCGCCCGACCCTGGAGCCCCCTGGCTGGCTGCAGCCACAGGGAACGGGGGTTCTGAGTTGGCAGCCCCCATTCCCGAAGCATCCACGGGCAGTTCCCCGAAGGGCTGACACCGGCTGCGCCTCAGCAGCCGGACAACCTCCCTCCCTCTGGTCGGGCACTGCAAGCCACACAGCCACTTGTGTCCCCTGTGTCCCTGGAGGCCGCAGCGCGTTTTGGGTTTTGGCGCGGACGGGCCGCTCTCGGTTTCCGTAGTCCATTTGCCCCCGGAGCCTGCCAGACCCCTGGCCCCATGGGCGGGCCCTGCTGAGTCCCCGAGCGCCTCCTGGGTTCCTACCACCACCCTTGGGCCGGGATGAAGTGCCACCTTGTGCGTAGAAGCCCTGCACACAGGCAAGAAGCCCCCCAGGCCCGCGGGCGCGCCCGACCCTGGAGCCCCCTGGCTGGCTGCAGCCACAGGGAACGGGGGTTCTGAGTTGGCAGCCCCCATTCCCGAAGCATCCACGGGCAGTTCCCCGAAGGGCTGACACCGGCTGCGCCTCAGCAGCCAGACAACCTCCCTCCCTCTGGTCGGGCACTGCAAGCCACACAGCCACTTGTGTCCCCTTTGTCCCTGGAGGCCGCAGCACGTTTTGGGTTTTGGCGCGGACGGGCCCCTCTCGGCTTCCGTAGTCCATTTGCCCCGGAGCCTGCCAGACCCCTGGCCCCAGAGGTGGGCCCTGCTGAGTCCCCGTGCGCCTCCTGAGTTCCTGCCACCACCCTTGGGCCGGGATGAGGTGCCACCTTGTGCGTAGAAGCCCTGCACACAGGCAAGAAGCCCCCCAGGCCCGCGGGCGCGCCCGACCCTGGAGCCCCCTGGCTGGCTGCAGCCACAGGGAACGGGGGTTCTGAGTTGGCAGCCCCCATTCCCGAAGCATCCACGGGCAGTTCCCCGAAGGGCTGACACCGGCTGCGCCTCAGCAGCCGGACAACCTCCCTCCCTCTGGTCGGGCACTGCAAGCCACACAGCCACTTGTGTCCCCTGTGTCCCTGGAGGCCGCAGCGCGTTTTGGGTTTTGGCGCGGACGGGCCGCTCTCGGTTTCCGTAGTCCATTTGCCCCCGGAGCCTGCCAGACCCCTGGCCCCATGGGCGGGCCCTGCTGAGTCCCCGAGCGCCTCCTGGGTTCCTACCAAACCCTTGGGCCGGGATGAAGTGCCACCTTGTGCGTAGAAGCCCTGCACACAGGCAAGAAGCCCCCCAGGCCCGCGGGCGCGCCCGACCCTGGAGCCCCCTGGCTGGCTGCAGCCACAGGGAACGGGGGTTCTGAGTTGGCAGCCCCCATTCCCGAAGCATCCACGGGCAGTTCCCCGAAGGGCTGACACCGCTGCGCCTCAGCAGCCAGACAACCTCCCTCCCTCTGGTCGGGCACTGCAAGCCACACAGCCACTTGTGTCCCCTGTGTCCCTGGAGGCCGCAGCGCGTTTTGGGTTTTGGCGCGGACGGGCCCCTCTCGGCTTCCGTAGTCCATTTGCCCCGGAGCCTGCCAGACCCCTGGCCCCAGGGGCGGGCCCTGCTGAGTCCCCGAGTGCCTCCTGAGTTCCTGCCACCACCCTTGGGCCGGGATGTGGTGCCACCTTGTGCGTAGAAGCCCTGCACACAGGCAAGAAGCCCCTAGGCCCGCGGGCGCGCCCGACCCTGGAGCCCCCTGGCTGGCTGCAGCCACAGGGAACGGGGGTTCTGAGTTGGCAGCCCCCATTCCCGAAGCATCCACGGGCAGTTCCCCGAAGGGCTGACACCGGCTGCGCCTCAGCAGCCAGACAACCTCCCTCCCTCTGGTCGGGCACTGCAAGCCACACAGCCACTTGTGTCCCCTTTGTCCCTGGAGGCCGCAGCGCGTTTTGGGTTTTGGCGTGGACCGGCCCCTCTCGGCTTCCGTAGTCCATTTGCCCCGGAGCCTGCCAGACCCCTGGCCCCAGAGGTGGGCCCTGCTGAGTCCCCGAGCGCCTCCTGAGTTCCTGCCACCACCCTTGGGCCGGGATGAGGTGCCACCTTGTGCGTAGAAGCCCTGCACACAGGCAAGAAGCCCCCCAGGCCCGCGGGCGCCCCCGACCCTGGAGCCCCCTGGCTGGCTGCAGCCACAGGGAACGGGGGTTCTGAGTTGGCAGCCCCCATTCCCGAAGCATCCACGGGCAGTTCCCCGAAGGGCTGACACCGGCTGCGCCTCAGCAGCCGGACAACCTCCCTCCCTCTGGTCGGGCACTGCAAGCCACACAGCCACTTGTGTCCCCTGTGTCCCTGGAGGCCGCAGCGCGTTTTGGGTTTTGGCGCGGACGGGCCGCTCTCGGTTTCCGTAGTCCATTTGCCCCCGGAGCCTGCCAGACCCCTGGCCCCATGGGCGGGCCCTGCTGAGTCCCCGAGCGCCTCCTGGGTTCCTACCACCACCCTTGGGCCGGGATGAAGTGCCACCTTGTGCGTAGAAGCCCTGCACACAGGCAAGAAGCCCCCCAGGCCCGCGGGCGCGCCCGACCCTGGAGCCCCCTGGCTGGCTGCAGCCACAGGGAACGGGGGTTCTGAGTTGGCAGCCCCCATTCCCGAAGCATCCACGGGCAGTTCCCCGAAGGGCTGACACCGGCTGCGCCTCAGCAGCCAGACAACCTCCCTCCCTCTGGTCGGGCACTGCAAGCCACACAGCCACTTGTGTCCCCTGTGTCCCTGGAGGCCGCAGCGCGTTTTGGGTTTTGGCGCGGACGGGCCCCTCTCGGCTTCCGTAGTCCATTTGCCCCGGAGCCTGCCAGACCCCTGGCCCCAGGGGCGGGCCCTGCTGAGTCCCCGAGTGCCTCCTGGGTTCCTGCCACCACCCTTGGGCCGGGATGAGGTGCCACCTTGTGCGTAGAAGCCCTGCACACAGGCAAGAAGCCCCCCAGGCCCGCGGGCGCGCCCGACCCTGGAGCCCCCTGGCTGGCTGCAGCCACAGGGAACGGGGGTTCTGAGTTGGCAGCCCCCATTCCCGAAGCATCCACGGGCAGTTCCCCGAAGGGCTGACACCGGCTGCGCCTCAGCAGCCAGACAACCTCCCTCCCTCTGGTCGGGCACTGCAAGCCACACAGCCACTTGTGTCCCCTGTGTCCCTGGAGGCCGCAGCGCGTTTTGGGTTTTGGCGCGGACGGGCCCCTCTCGGCTTCCGTAGTCCATTTGCCCCGGAGCCTGCCAGACCCCTGGCCCCAGGGGCGGGCCCTGCTGAGTCCCCGAGTGCCTCCTGAGTTCCTGCCACCACCCTTGGGCCGGGATGTGGTGCCACCTTGTGCGTAGAAGCCCTGCACACAGGCAAGAAGCCCCTAGGCCCGCGGGCGCGCCCGACCCTGGAGCCCCCTGGCTGGCTGCAGCCACAGGGAACGGGGGTTCTGAGTTGGCAGCCCCCATTCCCGAAGCATCCACGGGCAGTTCCCCGAAGGGCTGACACCGGCTGCGCCTCAGCAGCCAGACAACCTCCCTCCCTCTGGTCGGGCACTGCAAGCCACACAGCCACTTGTGTCCCCTTTGTCCCTGGAGGCCGCAGCGCGTTTTGGGTTTTGCGCGGACGGGCCCCTCTGGGCTTCCGTAGTCCATTTGCCCCGGAGCCTGCCAGACCCCTGGCCCCAGAGGTGGGCCCTGCTGAGTCCCCGAGCGCCTCCTGAGTTCCTGCCACCACCCTTGGGCCGGGATGAGGTGCCACCTTGTGCGTAGAAGCCCTGCACACAGGCAAGAAGCCCCCAGGCCCGCGGGCGCGCCCGACCCTGGAGCCCCCTGGCTGGCTGCAGCCACAGGGAACGGGGGTTCTGAGTTGGCAGCCCCCATTCCCGAAGCATCCACGGGCAGTTCCCCGAAGGGCTGACACCGGCTGCGCCTCAGCAGCCGGACAACCTCCCTCCCTCTGGTCGGGCACTGCAAGCCACACAGCCACTTGTGTCCCCTGTGTCCCTGGAGGCCGCAGCGCGTTTTGGGTTTTGGCGCGGACGGGCCCGCTCTCGGTTTCCGTAGTCCATTTGCCCCCGGAGCCTGCCAGACCCCTGCCCCATGGGCGGGCCCTGCTGAGTCCCCGAGCGCCTCCTGGGTTCCTACCACCACCCTTGGGCCGGGATGAAGTGCCACCTTGTGCGTAGAAGCCCTGCACACAGGCAAGAAGCCCCCCAGGCCCGCGGGCGCGCCCGACCCTGGAGCCCCCTGGCTGGCTGCAGCCACAGGGAACGGGGGTTCTGAGTTGGCAGCCCCCATTCCCGAAGCATCCACGGGCAGTTCCCCGAAGGGCTGACACCGGCTACGCCTCAGCAGCCAGACAACCTCCCTCCCTCTGGTCGGGCACTGCAAGCCACACAGCCACTTGTGTCCCCTTTGTCCCTGGAGGCCGCAGCACGTTTTGGGTTTTGGCGCGGACGGGCCCCTCTCGGCTTCCGTAGTCCATTTGCCCCGGAGCCTGCCAGACCCCTGGCCCCAGAGGTGGGCCCTGCTGAGTCCCCGAGCGCCTCCTGAGTTCCTGCCACCACCCTTGGGCCGGGATGAGGTGCCACCTTGTGCGTAGAAGCCCTGCACACAGGCAAGAAGCCCCCCAGGCCCGCGGGCGCGCCCGACCCTGGAGCCCCCTGGCTGGCTGCAGCCACAGGGAACGGGGGTTCTGAGTTGGCAGCCCCCATTCCCGAAGCATCCACGGGCAGTTCCCCGAAGGGCTGACACCGGCTGCGCCTCAGCAGCCGGACAACCTCCCTCCCTCTGGTCGGGCACTGCAAGCCACACAGCCACTTGTGTCCCCTGTGTCCCTGGAGGCCGCAGCGCGTTTTGGGTTTTGGCGCGGACGGGCCGCTCTCGGTTTCCGTAGTCCATTTGCCCCCGGAGCCTGCCAGACCCCTGGCCCCATGGGCGGGCCCTGCTGAGTCCCCGAGCGCCTCCTGGGTTCCTACCAAACCCTTGGGCCGGGATGAAGTGCCACCTTGTGCGTAGAAGCCCTGCACACAGGCAAGAAGCCCCCCAGGCCCGCGGGCGCGCCCGACCCTGGAGCCCCCTGGCTGGCTGCAGCCACAGGGAACGGGGGTTCTGAGTTGGCAGCCCCCATTCCCGAAGCATCCACGGGCAGTTCCCCGAAGGGCTGACACCGGCTGCGCCTCAGCAGCCAGACAACCTCCCTCCCTCTGGTCGGGCACTGCAAGCCACACAGCCACTTGTGTCCCCTGTGTCCCTGGAGGCCGCAGCGCGTTTTGGGTTTTGGCGCGGACGGGCCCCTCTCGGCTTCCGTAGTCCATTTGCCCCGGAGCCTGCCAGACCCCTGGCCCCAGGGGCGGGCCCTGCTGAGTCCCCGAGTGCCTCCTGAGTTCCTGCCACCACCCTTGGGCCGGGATGTGGTGCCACCTTGTGCGTAGAAGCCCTGCACACAGGCAAGAAGCCCCTAGGCCCGCGGGCGCGCCCGACCCTGGAGCCCCCTGGCTGGCTGCAGCCACAGGGAACGGGGGTTCTGAGTTGGCAGCCCCCATTCCCGAAGCATCCACGGGCAGTTCCCCGAAGGGCTGACACCGGCTGCGCCTCAGCAGCCAGACAACCTCCCTCCCTCTGGTCGGGCACTGCAAGCCACACAGCCACTTGTGTCCCCTTTGTCCCTGGAGGCCGCAGCGCGTTTTGGGTTTTGGCGCGGACGGGCCCCTCTCGGCTTCCGTAGTCCATTTGCCCCGGAGCCTGCCAGACCCCTGGCCCCAGAGGTGGGCCCTGCTGAGTCCCCGAGCGCCTCCTGGGTTCCTGCCACCACCCTTGGGCCGGGATGAGGTGCCACCTTGTGCGTAGAAGCCCTGCACACAGGCAAGAAGCCCCCCAGGCCCGCGGGCGCGCCCGACCCTGGAGCCCCCTGGCTGGCTGCAGCCACAGGGAACGGGGGTTCTGAGTTGGCAGCCCCCATTCCCGAAGCATCCACGGGCAGTTCCCCGAAGGGCTGACACCGGCTGCGCCTCAGCAGCCGGACAACCTCCCTCCCTCTGGTCGGGCACTGCAAGCCACACAGCCACTTGTGTCCCCTGTGTCCCTGGAGGCCGCAGCGCGTTTTGGGTTTTGGCGCGGACGGGCCGCTCTCGGTTTCCGTAGTCCATTTGCCCCCGGAGCCTGCCAGACCCCTGGCCCCATGGGCGGGCCCTGCTGAGTCCCCGAGCGCCTCCTGGGTTCCTACCACCACCCTTGGGCCGGGATGAAGTGCCACCTTGTGCGTAGAAGCCCTGCACACAGGCAAGAAGCCCCCCAGGCCCGCGGGCGCGCCCGACCCTGGAGCCCCCTGGCTGGCTGCAGCCACAGGGAACGGGGGTTCTGAGTTGGCAGCCCCCATTCCCGAAGCATCCACGGGCAGTTCCCCGAAGGGCTGACACCGGCTGCGCCTCAGCAGCCAGACAACCTCCCTCCCTCTGGTCGGGCACTGCAAGCCACACAGCCACTTGTGTCCCCTTTGTCCCTGGAGGCCGCAGCACGTTTTGGGTTTTGGCGCGGACGGGCCCCTCTCGGCTTCCGTAGTCCATTTGCCCCGGAGCCTGCCAGACCCCTGGCCCCAGAGGTGGGCCCTGCTGAGTCCCCGTGCGCCTCCTGAGTTCCTGCCACCACCCTTGGGCCGGGATGAGGTGCCACCTTGTGCGTAGAAGCCCTGCACACAGGCAAGAAGCCCCCCAGGCCCGCGGGCGCGCCCGACCCTGGAGCCCCCTGGCTGGCTGCAGCCACAGGGAACGGGGGTTCTGAGTTGGCAGCCCCCATTCCCGAAGCATCCACGGGCAGTTCCCCGAAGGGCTGACACCGGCTGCGCCTCAGCAGCCGGACAACCTCCCTCCCTCTGGTCGGGCACTGCAAGCCACACAGCCACTTGTGTCCCCTGTGTCCCTGAGGCCGCAGCGCGTTTTGGGTTTTGGCGCGGACGGGCCGCTCTCGGTTTCCGTAGTCCATTTGCCCCCGGAGCCTGCCAGACCCCTGGCCCCATGGGCGGGCCCTGCTGAGTCCCCGAGCGCCTCCTGGGTTCCTACCAAAACCCTTGGGCCGGGATGAAGTGCCACCTTGTGCGTAGAAGCCCTGCACACAGGCAAGAAGCCCCCCAGGCCCGCGGGGCGCCCCGACCCTGGAGCCCCCTGGCTGGCTGCAGCCACAGGGAACGGGGGTTCTGAGTTGGCAGCCCCCATTCCCGAAGCATCCACGGGCAGTTCCCCGAAGGGCTGACACCGGCTGCGCCTCAGCAGCCAGACAACCTCCCTCCCTCTGGTCGGGCACTGCAAGCCACACAGCCACTTGTGTCCCCTGTGTCCCTGGAGGCCGCAGCGCGTTTTGGGTTTTGGCGCGGACGGGCCCCTCTCGGCTTCCGTAGTCCATTTGCCCCGGAGCCTGCCAGACCCCTGGCCCCAGGGGCGGGCCCTGCTGAGTCCCCGAGTGCCTCCTGAGTTCCTGCCACCACCCTTGGGCCGGGATGTGGTGCCACCTTGTGCGTAGAAGCCCTGCACACAGGCAAGAAGCCCCTAGGCCCGCGGGCGCGCCCGACCCTGGAGCCCCTGGCTGGCTGCAGCCACAGGGAACGGGGGTTCTGAGTTGGCAGCCCCCATTCCCGAAGCATCCACGGGCAGTTCCCCGAAGGGCTGACACCGGCTGCGCCTCAGCAGCCAGACAACCTCCCTCCCTCTGGTCGGGCACTGCAAGCCACACAGCCACTTGTGTCCCCTTTGTCCTGGAGGCCGCAGCGCGTTTTGGGTTTTGGCGTGGACCGGCCCCTCTCGGCTTCCGTAGTCCATTTGCCCCGGAGCCTGCCAGACCCCTGGCCCCAGAGGTGGGCCCTGCTGAGTCCCCCGAGCGCCTCCTGAGTTCCTGCCACCACCCTTGGGCCGGGATGAGGTGCCACCTTGTGCGTAGAAGCCCTGCACACAGGCAAGAAGCCCCCAGGCCCGCGGGCGCCCCCGACCCTGGAGCCCCCTGGCTGGCTGCAGCCACAGGGAACGGGGGTTCTGAGTTGGCAGCCCCCATTCCCGAAGCATCCACGGGCAGTTCCCCGAAGGGCTGACACCGGCTGCGCCTCAGCAGCCGGACAACCTCCTCCCTCTGGTCGGGCACTGCAAGCCACACAGCCACTTGTGTCCCCTGTGTCCCTGGAGGCCGCAGCGCGTTTTGGGTTTTGGCGCGGACGGGCCGCTCTCGGTTTCCGTAGTCCATTTGCCCCCGGAGCCTGCCAGACCCCTGGCCCCATGGGCGGGCCCTGCTGAGTCCCCGAGCGCCTCCTGGGTTCCTACCACCACCCTTGGGCCGGGATGAAGTGCCACCTTGTGCGTAGAAGCCCTGCACACAGGCAAGAAGCCCCCCAGGCCCGCGGGCGCGCCCGACCCTGGAGCCCCCTGGCTGGCTGCAGCCACAGGGAACGGGGGTTCTGAGTTGGCAGCCCCCATTCCCGAAGCATCCACGGGCAGTTCCCCGAAGGGCTGACACCGGCTGCGCCTCAGCAGCCAGACAACCTCCCTCCCTCTGGTCGGGCACTGCAAGCCACACAGCCACTTGTGTCCCTGTGTCCCTGGAGGCCGCAGCGTGTTTTGGGTTTTGGCGCGGACGGGCCCCTCTCGGCTTCCGTAGTCCATTTGCCCCCGGAGCCTGCCAGACCCTGGCCCAGGGGCGGGCCCTGCTGAGTCCCCGAGCGCCTCCTGGTTCCTGCCACCACCCTTGGGCCGGGATGAGGTGCCACCTTGTGCGTAGAAGCCCTGCACACAGGCAAGAAGCCCCCCAGGCCCGCGGGCGCGCCCGACCCTGGAGCCCCCTGGCTGGCTGCAGCCACAGGGAACGGGGGTTCTGAGTTGGCAGCCCCCATTCCCGAAGCATCCACGGGCAGTTCCCCGAAGGGCTGACACCGGCTGCGCCTCAGCAGCCAGACAACCTCCCTCCCCTCTGGTCGGGCACTGCAAGCCACACAGCCACTTGTGTCCCCTGTGTCCCTGGAGGCCGCAGCGCGTTTTGGGTTTTGGCGCGGACGGGCCCCTCTCGGCTTCCGTAGTCCATTTGCCCCGGAGCCTGCCAGACCCCTGGCCCCAGGGGCGGGCCCTGCTGAGTCCCCGAGTGCCTCCTGAGTTCCTGCCACCACCCTTGGGCCGGGATGTGGTGCCACCTTGTGCGTAGAAGCCCTGCACACAGGCAAGAAGCCCCTAGGCCCGCGGGCGCGCCCGACCCTGGAGCCCCCTGGCTGGCTGCAGCCACAGGGAACGGGGGTTCTGAGTTGGCAGCCCCCATTCCCGAAGCATCCACGGGCAGTTCCCCGAAGGGCTGACACCGGCTGCGCCTCAGCAGCCGGACAACCTCCCTCCCTCTGGTCGGGCACTGCAAGCCACACAGCCACTTGTGTCCCCTGTGTCCCTGGAGGCCGCAGCGCGTTTTGGGTTTTGGCACGGACGGGCCGCTCTCGGTTTCCGTAGTCCATTTGCCCCCGGAGCCTGCCAGACCCCTGGCCCCATGGGCGGGCCCTGCTGAGTCCCCGAGCGCCTCCTGGGTTCCTACCACCACCCTTGGGCCGGGATGAAGTGCCACCTTGTGCGTAGAAGCCCTGCACACAGGCAAGAAGCTGCACACACCCACTCCTGAAGCCCACTGGGGCGGTCCAAGGGCGAGGAGCTCGGAGCTCGGTCAGGGCTGTCCCAGCAGAACTTTTTGAGGGTGGACGGACACGCCCGCGGGCAATCAGGTGTTGCGGGCAGGCCCCGGGGGCAGGCCCTGCTGAGTCCCCGAGCGCCACCTGGGTTCCTGCCACCACCCTTGGGCCGGGATGAGGTGCCACCTTGTGCGTAGAAGCCCTGCACACAGGCAAGAAGCCCCCCAGGCCCGCGGCGCACCCGACCCTGGAGCCCCCTGGCCGGCTGCAGCCACAGGGAACGGGGGTTCTTTGTTGGCAGGCCCCATTCCCGAAGCATCCACGGGCACTTCCCGAAGGGCTGACACCTGCTGCGCCTCAGCAGCCAGCCAACCTCCCTCCCTCTGGTCGGGCACTGCAAGCCACACAGCCACTTGTGTCCCCTGTGTCCCTCCCTGGAGGCCGCAGCGCGTTTTGGGTTTTGGAGCCGGCGGTCCCCCTCAGCTTCCATCTTCTACTGCTATCCTAGGCTATAGCTGAGAGCTGGATTGGTAGAGGAACATCCAGGAGTAGAATTAGTGCCCATATGGGATACCGGCGCTTCAGGCCAGGGCCTTAACCTGCTGTACCACGGCGCCAGCTCTTCGATTCTTCTGTAAGTTTCCACTAGAACCATGTAAAACATATTGAAGCTATGACAATAACAAAAATTGAAACCAATGTGCATTCAGCTCAGATGGCTTTAAATCTTGCAGCCATGCTCAATTTGTCCTGATTCTGAATTATATTTCTTTATGCTTTTCCAACCTAACTAAATCTTATAAACATCTTAAAATACAATGTAGGCCGGAACCGCAGCTCACTAGGGTAATCCTCTGCCTGCGGTGCTGGTACCCTGGGTTCTAGTCCCGGTTGGGGTGCCAGATTCTGTCCCGCTTGCTCCTCTTTCAGTCCAGCTCTCTGCTGTGGCCTGGGAAGGCAGTGGAGGATGGCCCAAGTCCTTGGGCCCCGCACATGTATGGGAGACCAGCAGGAAGTATCTGGCTCCTGGTTTCGGATTGGCACAGCGTGCCAGCCGTAGCGACCATTTGGGGGGTAAACCAATGGAAGAAAAACCTTTCTCTCTCTCTCTGCCTGTTTCTAACTCTGCCTGTCAAAAATAAATACAATGTGAAAGAAGCTGAGGAATAAACAACGTACTGGCAACATATTCTTTTTTGTTAGTCTTGGGTACATGAAGATTTCTCCAGGATCTTATCTGCAAGAGAAATTATTCAGAGAGAGTGGTGAGACAAATAGTCTAGATTCTCCCTAGATTCCATTGTGCTAGCAAGATCATGAAGGAAAGGCATAGAGACAAATGGGCATATTAGCTGGGCAACAGAAATAAAGTACCCGCCCTATGGGGGAATATAGGCTTTACACATGGGAAGAGCAGCAAGGCCCTGAAAGAGCACACACAACTCTACCAATCCCTCAGGTTAAACAGAAACTATTGTTAGGCTAATTAAAATATTCATTTGTTACCAATTCTGTAAAAAAAAAATAATCAGTGCCAGGGCCATCACTGTGGGGTAGTGAGTAAAGCTTCCTGCTGCAGTGTGGGCATCTCACATGGACACCAAATTGAGTCCTACCTGCTCCACTTCTACTTCTGATCTAGCTCTCTGCTACGGACTGGGAAAGCAGTGGATGAAAACCCAAGTCCTGGGACCAGCACTGTGGCACACTGGGTTAATCTTCCACCTGCAGGACTGGCATCCCACATGGGCACTGGTTCTAGTCCCAGTTGCTTCTCTTCCAGTACAGCTCTCTGCTGTGGCCCGGGAGGGCAGTGGAGAATGGCCCCGGTGCTTGGGCTCCTGCACCCATGTGGGAGACCAGAAAGGGTCACCTGGCTCCTGTCTTCAGGTTGGCGCAGCTCCAGCTATGGTGGCCATTTGCAGGGTGAACCAATGGAAGGAAGACCTTTCTCTTTGTCTCTCTCTCTCACGGTCTATAACCCTTCTGTGGTGACTGTTCCTCACCACTGCCGGAGAATTAGGCAGGCTGCCCACGGCTTGCCTTAACCGAGGAGGGGAAAGTGCGCCACCTGCCACTCAGCCTTCCCCAAACCCAGGGGACAATCAGGCGCGGTGTGGAGCCCAGTCGAAGCAGGGTCTCACTTTATTGTAAAAGAGAGGTTGTATAGGCAGGCGCCGTGGCTTACCAGGCTAATCCTCCACCTTGCGGCGCCAGCACACCAGCTTCTATTCCCGGTTGCCCCTCTTCCAGGCCAGCTCTCTGCTATGGCCCGGGAGGGCAGTGGAGGATGGCCCAAGTCCTTGGGCCCTGCACACGCATGGGAGACCAGGAGAAGCACCTGGCTCCTGGCTTCAGATCAGAGAGATGTGCTGGCCGCAGTGGCCACTGGAGGGTGAACCAACGGCAAAAAAGGAAGACCTTTCTCTCTGTCTCTCTCTCTCTCTCTCACTACCCACTCTGCCTGTCAAAAAAAAGAGAGGTGGTGTATATAGCTGAGGTACAGGTTGGATGGTACAGAGTGGATGAGGGCATGTGGGCAAGGGGTGGGGTGTTGTGATGCAAAAGGGCCTTAGCAACTCCTATTGTACCACCTTAATGATCCTTAGGGAGAAGCACCCTGGGGCTGGGGTGTTTGCTACCAGGGAATTGAAACTTAAAGACAGGTTTTCAAATTTGAGGCAGGCTCAGGAAGTTCCTCTAGGCCTTTCCGGATTCAGCTTCCCCCACACCCTACCTGTCAAATGAGGGGAGGGGAGGGGAGGGGAGGGAAGAGGAGGAGAGGGGAGAGAAGACCCAAGTCCTTGGGTCCCTTGCACCAACATGGGAGATTTGGAAAAAATCTCCAGGCTCCTGGCTTCAGATTGGCCCAGCCTCAGCCAATGAGGCCATTTGGGGAGTGATCAGCAGATGTAAAACCATCTCTCTTTCTGCCTCTGCCTCTCTGTAACAGCCTTTGAAATAAATAAATAAATAAATAAATCATAAAAAAAGTCACTGCCTAAATAATTTATACTATTCATCAGGATTGTCCAATTAATTAGCAGTACACCAAAAAGAAACCTGTTTTCATTAGTATCTATATTACACAGAAAATTACTCAGGCAATACTAACTGTTTTCCTTGCAGCATCTCTCGTTTTTATGTATCTAAAATTCCATTAAAGTATACAGCTCAAAGTTAGTTTTTGGCCACAATTATATGTATAGGAAAAATCGACATAATATATCTATTACAGCTTTCTTTAACTGTTCAATGACACTCCTCTCTGTATACAAACCTTGATAGAATTCTTCTCCACAGGGACCCCTGACATTTTCCAGTTCACTTTTGTTCTAGCCCATGAGACAACAGTCAATATGATACCAACATAATTTGAAAAGTATTTTGCCTTTGGGAGTTTGCCTTCTTGTACAGTAATCATGTGGAGCAGCCTGAGACTTGCCTGTTGGACACATGGGGCCTAGGTCACAGGCTGCACAAACCAGACATTGGAAGCGTAGGCATCATGATACACTAGGTTAAGCTACTTCTCTGGACATACCACATTTATATCAGAGTGCTTGGTGTGTCTCCTGGCTATTTCAGACCTCCAAACCAACTTACTTCAAGTATTTTTTTAAGTTATTTTTTAAAGTTTTAGTTATTTATTTAAAATGCATAGTTACAGAGACACAGAGACAGAGAGAGAGGTCTTCCATTTGCTGGTTCACTCCCCAGGTGGCTGCAATGGCTAGAGCTACACTGATCCAAAACCAGGAGCCAGGGGCTTCTTCCAGGTCTCCCTCCCACACAGGCACAAGGGCCCAAGGCCATGGGCCATCTTCTACTTTCTCAGGCCATAACAGAGAGCTGGATTGGAAGCGGGCAGCCAGAACTCAATCTGATGCCCATATGGATTGCTGGCAATGCAGGTGGTGACTTTACTCATGACACCAACAGCACCGGCACCACAAGTGTTCTTTTGAGTCAACAGGTCATGGTGCAAAAACTTGGATTTTTGCCATCTGCATGGAAACCCACATGGAGTCCCTGCATCCTGGCTTTCATAGATAGCACCCTGGCTGTTGTGGGCTTTTGCAGAGTGATCAGGCAGCCTTGGTTGGCAGTGTTCATATTTTTAAATATTTCACTTTTCTAGATTTTTGAGTCCGTATTCTGAGTCCTATTGCTTCTTTATTACCAAGAATTCCAAGACCTAACTCAGCATGGGTGCTATGGATAGCATGATGTGAGAGTTAAGATGAGGTGAGAGAACTCCCAGCATTGTATCTAGTTAGCATACCTTAGAAATAGTGGCAGTCTGTAGAAGTTACAAATCTACCTACCAGAGTGGTGGGACATTTAGGGGATTTTAATGATTTCCCAAAATTTATTACAAGGAAAAATGGTAACATGGTTAAGGGCTTGCTTCCCATGATTCCTAACCATCTTCATCTTCCTGCACTACACACCCTCACCCATCACTCCCATCCATCCATGATCCATACCCACCCTGCCATGGCTTGCCTGGGCCACAGCTGGGTGCCCAGCCATGGCTGTGGGAGGGAGCTCCAATAGGAGAATAGCAGCTGTCCTAGGCACCTGATCACAGCTGGGGGAGGGACATGGATAGCAGAGCACCACCACTCCAGTGGGCCCGGTGGGTGCTTGCCTGTGCTAAGGGTGGAGACTAAGCCCCGACCTCCCTGTCCCCAGTTTTGGGCTTGCCAGAGTACACCTGTGAAATGCATGTCAGTAGAGAATTGTGGTTACCAACGAGTGAGGGGAGAAATGGTGGGGTAAGGACAAAGGAGATACATTGGTCATGGGGCACAAAGTTTCCAGTAGACAGGAGAAATGAGTCTACAGCTGTACTGCAAAGCATGGAAACTACAATGCTGTATTTCATATTTCAGCTTGTTAAGAGAGGCTTTTGAAAGTACTCACCATACAGTATAGGAGGTGATGAATGAGTTATTCTGATTAGACAATTCCAGAATTAACACTCATCAAATGATTGCGTTGTATTCCACAGGTATCTATAGCTATTTCTCAGTTGAATAGTTTAAAAAGGCAAGATTGGCTGGCGCCATGGCTTAACAGGCTAATCCTCCGCCTTGCAGAGCTGGCACACCGGCTTCTAGTCCTGGTTGGGGCACCGGATTCTGTCCCGGTTGCCCCTCTTCCAGGCCAGCTCTCTGCTATGGCCCAGGAAGGCAGTGGAGGATGGCCCAAGTCCTTGGGCCCTGCACCCGCATGGGAGACCAGGAGAAGCACCTGGCTCCTGGCTTCGGATCAGAGAGATGTGCTGGCTGCAGCGGCCATTGGAGGGTGAACCAACGGCAAAAAGGAAGACCTTTCTCTCTGTCTCTCCCTCTCTCACTATCCACACTGCTTGTCAAAAAAAAAAGAAAAGGCAAAAAGATTACCAGGCTACACTAAAAAAGCTAGGAACAATACAATGTGTATTAATATAAAGAGAAATGTTTAATGATTTCACAGTAGGACAAAAATGATTCTTGAAGATTTGTTAAATTGAAAGGCAGAGTTAGAGAGAAGAGATATAGATCTTCCATCCACTGGTTCACTCTCCAGATGGCCACAACAGACAGAGCTGTGCCAATCCAAAGCCAGGAAGCACAGGCTTATTCTGGGTCTCATATGTGGGTGCAGGTGTCCAAGTACTTGGGTCATCTTCTGCTGCTTTTCCAGGCA
This sequence comes from Lepus europaeus, assembly GCF_033115175.1. Lineage (NCBI taxonomy): Eukaryota > Metazoa > Chordata > Mammalia > Lagomorpha > Leporidae > Lepus > Lepus europaeus. The sequence goes on along the minus strand of NW_026909074.1, from coordinate 126,943 downwards.
CATTAGCCAGGAGCTGGATTGGAAATGGAGCAGCTGGGACTTGAACCTGGGCCTGTATGGGATGCCAGTGCTGTAAGCTGCAGTTTATCTTGGTTTAACACGGCAGTGCCCCCCCCCCCCAAAAAAAAAAAAAAAACAGGTCAGGGATACAAAGAGTTCAAAAGCTGAATGATGAAAACAATACATATAGAAGGGGCTGGGGCCACGGCTTAGAGGGTAAAGCCACCCTTCTGCAGTGTTGGAATTCCACAAGGGCACCACTTCAAGTCCCACCTCCAGTGCTGGCATCCCATATGGGCACCGGTTTGAATCCCGATTGCTCCACTTCCAATCTAGTTCTGTTATGCCCTGGAAAAGCAGTAGAAGATGGCCCAAGTCTTTGGGCCCCTGCTCCTATGTGGGGGACCTGGAAGAAGCTCCTGGCTCTGGGTCGGCAGAGCTCTAGCTGTTGCAGCCAACTAGGGAGTGAACCATTGGATAGAAGACCTCCCCCTCTCTCTCTCTCTCTGCTTCTCTGTGCGTAACTGACTTTTAAATAGAAAAATAAATCCTTAAAAAACAAATGTGTAACTGTTCATATAGATAGGCTCAAAGGGATCACATAAACAAGATCAAGTGTCTACTAATAACAATAGATAGAATTAAAAAGGAGAGAATGATCCAACATGGAAAGCAGGCCACACAGCAGACTCATAGAATGACACATGCCCTAAACAGCACAATGACATCAGCATCTAGCTAAAAATCCCATGAGAGCATTTTAGGCATGGAAATCCAAGACAGTGTAGAAAAAAGAAAATCTACATAAATGATCTCTGTGAGTGAGACCCCAGTGGAAAGAAGAGGACATCAAAGGAGGTACCTTTTTCAGAAGGCTAGAGAGAACTTTCCACTTTTCTTATGGCCCTGTCTACATAGTAACAGAGTTTGTGGACTCAAAAGGCTTCTATAGCTTTGGCAGCTCATGACAAGAGCCTCAGGTGATCACTGACATCATAAATAAAAGTGTCAATTGTTAAATCAACAATAGGAGTCACTGTGTACTTACTCCCTATGTAGGACCTCTGTCCTTAATGAGTTGTGCTATGAGAATTAACAGTAAAACTCATCTTCAAAAGTACTTTAGACATTGTGTGTCTCTGCAAACTGTTGAAATCTTTACTTAGTACAGAGTTGGCCTTCTGTATATAAAGATAATTACAAATGAATCTTTATGAAGAATGGGCTAGCAGAGGGAGTAGAAGGTGGGACAGGAGTGGGGGTGCGAGGGTGGGAAGGGGGGAAGAACTGCTATATTCCTAAAGGAGTACCTATGAAATGTGTATTCATTAAATAAAAGCTTTCTAAAAGAAAAAGAAAGAGCCAAGAATGGGCCAAGTACCTGGAGCCCTTTCTATCCATGGTACAAACCCGGCTTGAGTTCTAAGTGCTAGGCCTTAGGCGAGTGGAGTCCAGGTATTGTGGTAGCTGGAGAAAGTCAGTTGATGGGAGAGAGAAGCACAGGGATCTCCTTTTTGCTCTGTCTCTTAGTTCCTCAAATAAAAAAAAAATTAAAAATTTACATCCCTGGAAACCAAAACCAGAAAGATATTGAAGAATTCTTCAAACTTGTAGTAAATAAGAATCATATTCCTAAATGGACAGTGACTTATTGAAGAAACCACATGGGAAATTCAGATGTAAGATGATTAGAATCAAAGTACAACACAAATTAATGGAATAAATGCAAAGCAAGGCTTAGGAGGAAATAGCTGTAAAGATCTATATTTCATAGTAAGATATGAAATCAATTATCTACAATTCTACCTTAAGAAACCAAAAAGCAAAATCAGAGAAAACTGGAGCCAAAAAAGGCAGAAGAAACAAAGAGTGAAGTGGAGTAGGGTGGAGAAAGGAATGTGTGGTGCTCCCCACTTTGTGTAAAAGACACAGTGCTGTGCTTCTGGCACATAGCAAGGGATGCTTCTCCCACCAAGAGCCTACAGCCTCTGCACCATGATATCAAGCTACCCTACCCAAATCTTATTTTTCAAATTAAGAAATCTTGAAAAACACAGATGTAAATAATCAAGCCCTCTTATTATCCTAGGCTTCTAATGTAAACATTTTAACATTTCTTATTAACATTTTTAACATTTATTTATTTATTTTAAAGGCAGAGTTACAGAGAGAGAAAACAAAGAGACCTTCCATCTGTTGGTTCACTTCCCCAATGGCCACCACTACAGGGATGGGCCAGGCTGAAGCCACAGACAGAAGCTTCATCCTTGTCTCCTACAGGGGTACAGAGACCCAAGGACTTAGGCCATCCTCTCCTGCTTTCCCAGGTGCATTAGCTAGGAGATGGATCAGAATCGGGCCACCCGGAATCAGACCAGTGCCCATATGGGTTGCTACTGTCACTGGCAGCAGCTTAACCTGCTATGCCACAATGTCATAAAGGTAAGCGTTTCTAACTCAGGCCACAGTAAAGGAGGAGAAAATAGCTTACAGGAGAGGACTAGAAATTTGAAAGCAGTCAATCAAATGGAAACAAAAAAAGCTGCACTTCAGAAGATGATTGAAAATGTTATTAGAGGTTGCCCTCATTGGGGCCTAAAATGTTAAATAAACCTCCCCCTTCAGTGCCGGCATCGCATATGGCCACTGATTCAAATCAAGTCCTGGCTGCTCCACTTCTGATCCAACTCTCTGGGGTGGTCTGGAAAAGCAGAAGATGGCTCAAGACCTTGGGCCTCTGCACCCATGTGAGAGACCCTGAAGAAGCTGCTGGCTACTGGTTTCGGATTGGCCCAGCTCAGGCCATTATGGCCATTTGGGGAGTGAACCAGTGGATGGAAAACCTCTCTACCCATGCCTCTCTGTAACACTGCTTTTCAAATAAATAAATAAATCATTTTAAAAAATAGAATAATGTCTTAACTAAGACATTAAAAACCCACAAATTTCACCAGTTCATTGAGTCTCCTATAATTACTTTTTTCTCTTTTTTTTCTCTTTTGATCTCCATTAGCAGTTTCACGATTCTGTTTTATTTTTCAGAATTCTAGAAATTCATGGTTACCCCATTGATCTTCCATAAGAAACCCATATTTATAATAATTTTTAATGGTCTTATGAATATAAATCTTCCTGGAGAAGAACTAGAACTGTGAATGACAAAGACAAATCATCACAATTGAAATGTTTAAAGTAATTTAGCAATTTAGCAAAGGAGATGCCCACAGGATTTGAAAAAGCACAGCAGTATTTTACAAACCAGTTCATCATTTCAGGCAATGATAGCACTGGAGCAATTTCAAAATTCTTCTAAAGTACCCAAGGAACCCCCCTCTGCTTTTTGAAGAACAGCAGCTTGTTAGATTTCACCATTGGACTTCTCCATGTTACCTAACCCCTGGGAAACTCACATCAATAGCATTTCTATATCAATGTAACAACTTGAAATTTATGATATTACAACTAGATAATACTTTTCAGGTAAAGGGAGCCTAATTAACCATCATCTCTGCAAGTTGAAAACTACATCTTTTGTTGATTCCCAGGGATCCACAAAGAAATCAAGGTCAAAGCAGTTTAGAACTTTGATTTTGAAAAAAATGTCAAAGATATCAAAAATTAAAAAATACTTGGTTAACATAGGATCTCTGATCATTTTATGAGACAATAATCATTCACTTATATAGAGTCAAATTATGTTTAAATATATTTATTACATATTAAGTATATTTAATATTTGATTAGTAGAAAGATACACTTAAAAGATATTAAAAATCAATTCTTAACATTCAGTTTTCTAAACCCAAAGATAGAAAATACATGAGATTATCTTGACAAAACACAAAATTTCTTTCCCTCATGTAATTAGCTACCAAAAGATGAAGAAAATCCTTTTGTACTGTGCTTCTTCTAATGGGAAGCTCCCCCAGATAACTTAGAAGTTAAACCTAGTGGAAAGATACCCCAACTTAGACATTGAAATAGTATGTGTGCAGGCTGTAAGCATTCAACCTTATAAAAGAATGAGAACACTTAGAAACAAGTACACCCGAGGCCGGTGCTGTGGCACTGCAGGTAAAGCCACCACCTGCAGTGCCTGACTCCCATAGGACTGCTCTACTTCTGATCCAGCTCTCTGCTATGGCCTGGAAAAGCAGTAGATGGCCCGAGTACTTAGCCTCTCTGCACTAGTGTTGGAGACCCAAAAGATGTTCCTGGCTCCTGGCTTCAGACTGGCAGAACTCCAGCCATTGCAGCCTTTTGGGGAGTGAACCAGCACTCTCTCTGCCTCTCTGTAACTCTGCCTTTCAAATGAATATATAAATCTTTAACAAAAAAGACAATACCATATCTTAGAAACAAAAGCATAAAACTCCATAGAACAGTTTAAATACATCTAGAAAAGTCAAGTATAGGGGCCAGTGTTGTGGCATGTTGTGTAAAGCCAGCCCCTGTGACACAGGCATCCCATCCTACATGGGCACTTGTTCCAGTCCTGACTATTCCATTTCAGATCCAGATCCCTGCTAATGTGCCAAGGAACATAATGAAAAATGGCCAAGTCCTTGGGCCCCTGCCTCTCAGGTGTGAGATCCAGAAGAAGCTCCTGGCCATTGTGGCTCAGCTCCAGCCATTGTGGCCATCTGGGGAATGAACCAGTAGACCAAAGATCTCTGTCTCTTCTCTCCCTCTGTGAACTCTGGCTTACAAATGAAAAAATCTTTAACAAAAAAAATTAGGTACTCTTAGTATCCTAGTCTCTAAGATAAAAATTTCTCTTTAAGATTTATTAATTACAAAGGTAGAGTTACAGAGAGAGAGAGAAAGATCTTCCATCTGCTAGTTCATTAGCTAAATGGCCACTACAACCAGAACTGGGCCCGGCAGAAGCCACTGCCAGGAGACTCATCCAGGTCTCCCACGTGGGTGCAGGGTCCCAAAGATTTGGGCCATCCTCTCCTGTGTGCCAGGTGGATTAGCTAGGAGATGAATCAGAAGTGGGCCACGAGGAATCAAACCAGTGCTCATATGGGTTGCTGCCATCACAGGCAGCATCTTAACCTGCTGTGCCACAATGTCAGCTGTAAGGACAAGCATTTTTAATGACAGGCCATAACTAAACAATAAAGGAGGAGAAAATAGCTTATAAGAGATGGCTAGTTGTTGGGAAGGAGTCAATCAAATGGAAATTTTAAAAAATTACAGTTGAGGAGATAGAGGGGCCAGGCACTGTAGCGTAGTAGGCTAATCCTAGAAAAGCAGTTGGTGGCTCACTTGGTTAACCCTCCACCTGCAGTGCTGGCAACCCGTATGGGTGCTGGGTATAGTCCCAGTTGCTCCTCTTCCAGTCCAGCTCTCTTCTGTGGCCCAGGAAGGCAGTGGAGGATGCCCCAAGTGCACGGACCCCTGCACCCACATGGGAGACCTGGGAGACAGGGAGGAAGCACCTGGCTCCTGGCTTCGGATCCACACAGCAACAGCCGTAGCAGCCATTTGGGGGTGAAGCAATGGAAGGAAGACCTTTCTGTCTCTCTCACTGTCTAACTCTGTCAAATAAATAAAAACAATAAAAAACAAGAAGATGCAGTTGACTAGATGGTTGAAAATGTTATTTAGAGGGGCATTGTAGGCTAATCTTAGGAAAGCAGTGCAAGATGTGCTTGAGCTTGGGGGATCTGCAAGAAGCTCCTGGCTCCTGTTCTGGATTGGCTCAGCTCCAGCCATTGTGGGTATTTGAAGAGTGAACTAGTAGATGGAAGACATTTCACTCTACCTCTCCCTCTCTTTCTCTCTCTCAAAATTTTTTAAAGTTATTAGACTGGGGCAGGCACTGTGGCATAGAAGGCTAAGCCTCCACCTCAGTGCCAGCACCTCATGTGGGTACCAGCTCAGCTGAACCCCAGCAGCTCAACTTCCAATCCAGCTCTTTACTAATGCACCTGGGCAAAGCAGAGAAATGTGGTACTTGAGCCCCTGAACCTGTATGGGAGACCCAGAAGAAGCTCCTGGCTCCTGCCTGACCCAACCCCCAGTCATTTGGGTAGTGTCATTGGATGGAAGATCTCTTTCTTTCCCTCTTTGTATCTCTGCCTTTCAAATAAATAAATGTGTTGTAGAAAGTTATTCGACTTTGAAATCAAATATGAAAAACCTCTTGCAAAAAATTATCATTAATATTTATATTTTTGTAAAAAAATTACTAACTTAATATAGGGTATAAATCCTGATTTTATTTATTTGAAAGAATTCCAAAAAAGACAATGAGAAAGTGATCATTGGGATCACTTCCCAACTGATTGCAGCCAGAGCTGGGACAGATTGAAGAAGCCGGAAGCCAGGGAAATCCATGTGGTTCTCCCACATGTGTGGCAGGGGTCCCAGCACTTGGGCCATCTTCTGCTATCCCAGGCACATTCACAGGGTGCTAGATTAGAAGTGCAGCAGTCTGGACTCAAAGAAGCACTCTTAAGGGGTGCAGGTATGATAGACTGCACTTAACCTACGATGCTGGCTGAACCTTGAACATTTTTAATGTCAGGGCTGGAATTGTGATGTTGTGGGTAAGGCCACCACCTGTGATGCTGGCATCCATAGGGTCACATGTCACAGCTGCTCTACTTCAGATCAAGCTCCCTGCTAATGGCCTGGGAAGAGCAGAGGAAAATGGCACAAGTGTTTAGGCCCCTGCTACTGATGTAGGAGGCCTGAATGGAGCTCCAGGCTCCTGCCTTCAGTCTGGCCCAGTGCTTGCTTGCTGCAGAGATCTGGGATTGAACCAGTAGGTTGACGATGTCTGTCCCACTCTCTAACTCAGCCTTTCAAATACATAAATAAAACTTTAAACAATTCTAAATTTTGGTAAGTTCATTTAGAATTCTTTTTATTGGGGCCAGCACTGTGGCATAGTAGGTTAAGCCTCCACCTGCAGTGCTGGCATTTCATAAGAGCACTGGTTCAAAATGCCCTAGAAAAGCAGTGGAGGATGGCACAAATCCTTTGGCCACTGCACCCATGTGGGAGACTTGGATGAGGGTCCTGGCTCTTGGCTTCAGATCAGCAAGATCCAGCCATTGTAGCCCTCTGGGGAGGGAACCTGTGGATGGAGGACCTCTCTCTCTCTCTCTCTCTGGGGAGGGAACCTGTGGATGGAGGACCTCTCTCTCTCTCTCTCTCTCTCTCTCTCTCTCTCTCTCTCTGTTATTCTGCTTTGCAAATACTTAAATAAATATTAAAAATATTTCTTATCCTTGATAACTTGATTTTTTTTTTTACTTTGAACTTTTATTTGGCAAAGCAACACTGCATAAACTGTGCAGTAACAAATGACAGTTTACACAGAATGTTAAATTCATATACATTATCAGCAGCAAATTAGAAATAAACAAAAAACCACTAAGCTACAAATCCCCTATCACTTTTAGAGAGAATGAACAAACTCTGTCAGTTGTGTCCAATCTGAACAGCAGAGTCTATAGGACATCACCTGCCATCTTAAGTTTCAGGATTTACAGATGCCTAGTTGGAAGGTAACAAAGCAGTTGACTGTATCTACAACACGCTATTCTGTGACACCACCTCAAAAGCTTTAAAAAGAAAGCTCATCTCTACTTTCTTAGTAGCATCTAACAGATATCCAAATACCAAGAAGCTTAACTTGTGAATGGTGGTGTTATCTGATACACAGAAGAAATTCAGAAATTCAGGTAATTCAGAATATCAGTAAATGGTTTTTGCTATAACAAAATGTGAAAACGAAAAGGGAAGGAAGATGGTTTTATTATGGTTACTCCTCCTTTTTAAAACTCCCAAAGAAAAATGAATAAAAGTTCTAATCAATTAAATAGAATTACTTCTTGCTGTTAGTAACCTCAGTTAACCCTATTGTTCCACAGTTGAAACCTGAAAAACTTACTTGAGCATTTAATTTGGAAAGCAACTCTAGTCCCAGTGATGGTACTGGACACCAACATACATAAAGATAACTATATCCTCATTACAGACTCAGTGGGCACTCTGCTCAGAAAACACCTTTTATTGCATTAATTCTTGTTCCTCACAGTCAATTTCATCAGAGGCATCTGTGGAAATTTACAATAGGTTTGTAAGAGATCAAGGAGCCAGGAAAGTGAGGGTTTAGTTCAGGTAGGAGAGAGGGGAAAAGTCTGGAAACCAGGGTAGTATCCATACCACTCAGAGAGCAGGCCAAAACCACATGCAGCAAGCACTTTGAGCTGCTCTCCACCGCTTATCACCAGCAGCAAAGCAGAGGCAGAGAGCGTTATTTAAGAAAGAGAGGTCAATGTGGGATCATACTGAGCACCAGGAACCAGCTACATGGAGGAGTATCTAGGCCTGGAAGCCTAGGGCGCGGGGCTACAGCAAGCCCCCTCCTGGCAAGAGGTCAGGGGAAAGAGAAGGGCCAGACACATCATGTCCTAGGAGTTTAACCCACTTCCAAAGGGGAGTGGTTAATTAACCTGATTGGCTGGTTGGCAGGCACCCAGATGTGGCCAGGTAGGGGGATGAGGTCACCCAGGGGCGTGGCAAAGGCGTGGTCTTCCAGCTCACAAACCTAATCAATTTTAAGCTGTATGCCTGCCTGCTTCAACTCTGACTTTCAAATGAAATAAATATTTTAAAAATCCACTTACCAGCCACCTTCTCTTAACTTTAACACATACACGGGCCATGCAGTATGACAACAGAACACCACTTTCTTCTTAGAAATAGGATGGTAACTGTAAGCTGCTCAATCAGCCGCAACGCAACTCAAGGTGCTTTTGGATGGAAATTAAATTGAACCACTCATATTTCACCACATGAGTACTCTTCCAAACCATATCCCAATCTTCCTCACAGAGGGGCTGAGGCAAAAATCTTGGAATCTTGTCTCCCACATGAAGCAGGCAAGCATACGGGTAAAGATAGATTAGGTTTGTGAGCTGGAAGACCACACCTCTGCCACGCCCCTGTGTGGCCTCAGGCCCCTACCTGATGCCTTTTGCCACGCCCCTGTGTGGCCTCATTCCCCTACCTGCCCACACCTGGGTGCCCACCAGCCAAGCAGGTTAATTAACCACTCCCCTTTGGAAGTGGGTTAAAAGCCCAGCCAGGGTGTGGCCCCGGCTGCTCTTCTTCCCTGGCCTCTTGCCAGGACAGGGCTTGCTGTAGCCCTGCACCTCCAGGGTGCATGGCCTTCTGGCCATGTGCTCTAGGCTTCCTGGCCTAGAGGCTCATCCATGTGGCTGGTTCCTGGTGCTTGGTATGAACCCTACTCACCTCTCTCCCTTAAATAGCTCTCACTCTCCTATGCATCTTTCTCACTAAATAAAAGCTTAAAACGTGCCATGCTGCCTCGTTTATCTGTACCGGTATTTAGAATTCTTCTCTAAATATTAGGCAAGAACCCTCTTGGGCTTATTAATATTGGGGATTTAGTCATAAGCCTGTGGTGAAATCGTATGGCACCCCAAATTCCGGTAGTACACGTGGCACCCCGGATAGCATTTCTAGGGAACTTTAAGGGGGGGCTACAATTTAGTGTGGATTTTATGGGGTCTTCTCCAGTTTCACACAAACCAGTACCACAAAAAATGACCTAAGCCAGGTCCCAATTCCATAAACCCAAAGAGCAGAGACAGAAATTTCAGTCTCAGAGCTGTTGACTCCGTACACAAATGGAAGCCATTGTGCTAGTAGGTAGCTAATGCGCAGCAGGAAGAGAAAGGACAGCTGCTGGATGTCCCCAGAGTCCCAACCACCACATTAGCTCACAAGCTGCTCTGGGGATGGAGTACAAGTGGCCACTGCCCTCCTTACCAGCGTGAGAGGGTCAGGCCACTTGAAGAATATACCCCAGACCTCTGGGCTAGCTCACCAATGTGGTTACCGAGGGAATAGTCCAGCTCTTGATGCTCGCCGCTTCAATTCACCAAAGATGAGGCATGGCCAGAGGTAAAGGTTTATTGCAAGAAGGCAGCAGCAGCCTTGGGGAAAGAAAAAGAAGTTTCTCTCAATCCAAACAGGTGCTTTTCTACCAAACCACCCAGTACAGAGGATTTTTTAAAGAGACAGGGTGGGCCGGCGCCATGGCTCAACAGGCTAATCCTCCTCCTAGCGGTGCCAGCACACTGGGTTCTAGTCCTGGTCGGGGCGCCAGATTCTGTCCCGGTTGCACCTCTTCCAGGCCAGCTTTCTGCTGTGGCCAGGGAGTGCAGTGGAGGATGGCCCAAGTGCTTGGGCCCTGCACCCCATGGGAGACCATGACCAGCATGGTGTGCTGGCCACAGCATGCCGGCTGCAGCGGCCATTGGAAGATGAACCACCGGCAAAGGAAGACCTTTCTGTCTCTCTCTCTCACTGTCCACTCTGCCTGTCAAAAAAAATAAATAAATAAAGAGACAGGGTAATTGGAGGGTGAGGATTCAAAGAAAACAGTCTATTCACTTGACAATTATGCAGATTTTCAGGCTTTGTTCTGAGGCACATCCCACCACCCAGTCAGAGGAGTCCTGGGTGTAACCCCAGGGGCTTTCTGCCTCAGTTGGGGGAGGGGGGAAGGGTTCTTTGTCAGTTGGGGCAACAGCCTGCCATTCCTAATCATCTCCTTTTTTCAGTGGGCTTTTGAAATTCTAGTGTCTTCATTAAGGTAAACATTTGAAAAGGAAAAATGCATTTATTGTGGTTACAGGAGTACCATTCTGTTGGAGGAGGGTATTTGGGGGCTTATAAAGAGGTCATAAGGCAGGGGGTGGCTGGTGTAAGGACTAGATGACCTAATGAGGAGTCCTTTTAAGAGTGGGCAAGACCTGTCTACTAGCAAGACAGTGAGTTTCTAGTTTTTTTTTTGTTTGTTTGTTTGTTTTTTGTTTTTTTGACAGGCAGAGTGGACAGTGAGAGAAAGAGACAGATAAAGGTCTTCCTTGGCCATTGGTTCACCCTCCAATGGCCGCCGTGGCTGGCGCACCGTCCTGATCTGAAGGCAGGAGCCAGGTGCTTCCCCTGGTCTCCCATGGGGTGCAGGGCCCAAGCACTTGGGCCATCCTCCACTGCCCTCCCTGGCCACAGCAGAAAGCTGGCCTGGAAGAGGTGCAACCGGGACAGAATCCAGTGCCCTGACCGGGACTAGAACCCGGTGTGCTGGTGCCGCAAGGCAGAGGATTAGCGTGTTGAGCCAAGGGGCCAGCCCAGTGAGTTTCTAGTTTTATCATGAGAATAGAAGGGAAGTTAACAATCCCACCCTTCTAACCTAGTTTTACCAAGAGAATTTGCCTATTGCATAGTTCCCAAGGTTTTTGGTTTTAACAAGAGCAGGCTAGACAAGATTATGATTCTGTCCTTCTGATGAGATTGTTAGCTGTTATTATTCTGCTCATCCAAATCGTGGTTAAAAAACTCCACTCCATTTTTCAGGTGTCCCTCTTTGGAGACCCCCTAGTGGCTGCTGTGGCAAGAGCTTTCTCATGTAAATAAATCTTGCTTTGCTCACTGCCTGTCCACATGGAAATTCCTTGTGAGACAGGCACCCCAGGCACCTTCCTTCATCACCATTTTCCCCCATTAATTTGGTGTGGTGATTCATGGCAGAGTTGCCAGTCTCTGGTTTCAGATGTCATGGCTTGTCGCTAGATCAATGACAGTGCTTAAGTTCTCTGATTCCTCCTGGTGGTCCTCAAACCTTCCAGCACCTGTGTCCTTCAGCTCTGTCTCAGCCTAACAGAGACCTGGGGCTCCCTTGCTCTCTTAAAAACCTACTGTAAATTTTGACAGATGCCCCTATGAAGTTGATTATGAGGAGGACTTAATAATAACTCGGATTTCTAAGGGTTGGGTGTCTACTTCTCACTGTTTCTACACACACACACACACACACCCCACTCATGAACAAAATATTTCTCAGGTGCAAAATTAGGTAACGTTATCAGACTCAGTACCCTCCTTTGCACCAAGCAAACAGGTTTCTGCTGGTGTGCCTTTATTGGAGGGGCAGGGTTTTGTAGTGTAAAGTGCTGGGCTGCTTTCCCAGGCCTGCCTCTAAGGCTGCTGCATTCCTTCTGCAGAGCACATGTTTTGTTTCCCATGGCTGCTTTCACACACATAGGCTAATTTCTATCTTCCTGTCTAAAAATAGTATTAAGAGCATGAAAATCTTTTTTTTAAATTTATTTGACAGATAGAGTTAGTGAGAAAGACAGAGAGAAAGGTCTTCCTTCTGTTGGTTCACCCCCCGAAATGGCCGCTATGGCAGAAGCTACACCGATCCAAAGCTAGGAGCCTGGTGCTTCCTCCTGGTCTCCCATGTGGGTGCAGGGGCCCAAGCACCTGGACCATCCTCCATTGCCTTCCTGGGCCACAGCAGAGAGCTGGACTGGAAGAGGAGCTACCTGGACTAGAACCCAACACCCATATGAGATGCCCGCAGATGGAGGATTAGCCAAGTGAGCCATGGCACCGGCCCCATGAAAACCTTGAATAGAAGAATACCCTTAGAAACAAAAGCTGAAGGAATTGTCTGATTACATGAAAAAACTTAAACACATTAAGAAAAGACAGAAGAATCAAGTATCCTATAACCTAAGGCTTCTAAGATAAACAGTTTGAATGTCAGGTCACAGGAGTCAGAACTAAGGAGGAAGAAATACCTTACAGGAGATGCCTAGAAATTTGAAAAGAAAATCACCAATTAAGTAGAAACTACTAAAAGGAGAAACTGCATTAAAAATAGATTTCAAAATGAAACAGCAAGATTATTACAAATATGTATGTTACTGGAGGGAAGGCCATGGAAACTGTGGGTTCTTATCTTCACGCAAGAAAGAATTCAGGTGTGAGACAGAGGGCAGAGTGCTAAGGCTTTGTTGGGGACAGGGCATCCATCAGGATGGAAGGGACAGAAAGAGCGCCCAGTCGCTCAGACTGGGGAGAGTGAGGTTATGAAGTAGCACCTTGACAGTAGGGACTCCATTTTGGAGAACCTGAGACTCCATTCTGGGAAGGTGCCCCCCCACACCGTGAGACTCTGGTCTGAAACTATGATCTAAAACAGTTGAACAATAGCAGTCCACTACATCACACTTGGCAGAGCACAGAAACCCCCTACCATGATCGCTCAAGCTTGAAGTGAGTAGGCTACACCTGGGTTAATAATAAAAATGTAATTTGTCTATGTCCTACATATGATTAAACCAATACCTGGATTAATGTCAAGATTATAATTAAAATTGTTAAGATTGTAACTGGTATTGTCAAGATTATAATTGATACTAGTTTTGCATAGGTTTAAGTCAGCTTGACCCCAGTAACCGTGTATTCCCCCCCGATCCTAGCAACCATGTATTCCCCTCCCGATTTTGCAGTTTTTGCCTTTATAAACCTTTATAAACCTTTATAAACCCTACTCTCCTCCCCACCACTTCTCTCATCCCCTCGAACCCCATTCCTGTCCTGACTTCCTTGACTTTTCCTAACTACATTTCATCATCTCAGACACTCCTATTCCCAGAGCCCTGGATTGGGTCATTGGTGGTAGTGCTTCTAAAGCTCCCTCTTTTCCCACTGGATATGCAATAATTGAGGGGGCATCCTGATGTCACCTCCTCCTCTTCCCTGCATAGGGCCATAGAGGCCAGGCCCCTACCTCAAGGCACTACCTCCCAACAGGCCGAGTTATTAGCCTTGGTTCAAGCCTTCACCTTTGCCAAAGGAAAGACAGTCAATATATATACAGATTCCCGGTATGCCTATCATATCATGCACTCCAATGCCCAGATGTGGCAAGCCCAAGGGACCCCTATAATAAATGGCAAGCTGATTAAAGCTCTTCTTGATGCTGCCCAGTTGCCAACAAAAGCTGCTATTATTCACTGCAAAGGACACCAGAAAGGTAAACAATCCCTATCTGAAGCTAATAACAAGGCTGATCTGACAGCTAACACAGCGACCCTGAAGGAAGAAAAGAAATCTAAAATCTGTCCCTTTAATACTAGAAACTGCTTCACTTGTTTTCCTTTGGCTCCTTTTGTTATGCTTTCTCTGAACTGCTTTCTCTGAATAAAGAACCAAGAAAGTAACCTTAGTGTGACCCTCCCCTGTTCTCTCCCCTGCCCGGTTTCACTTGATTAATGCAGATGTAACAAGGGCTTGTACAACAGACTGCTTGTACCTGCTTTGTGCTACTAAGGAGTTATGGTTTATATTATCCCAAGATTTGGATTGCCTGCTTCCATCAGTCAGACAGTGGACCAGAGTTTACCTCTAAAATTACTCAAATAGTATCTGCCTCCCTTCATAGCTCATGGCATTTTCACATTCCCTATCGTCCCCCCTCCTCAGGCAAAGTAGAATGGATGAATGGAATTTTAGAACAGGCTCTAACTAAACTCTCCACCCAGGTTTACTTGGACTGGGTAAAACTCCTCCCTTTGGCTCTGTTAAGAATCAGATCTCTTCCCAAGAAGTCCTTAATGCTTAGCCCATTTGAAATTCCCTATGGAAGGCCTGTCCTTCTGTTACCGGAGAAATTGCAGGGTTCTTGTCTTCAGGCAAGAAAGAATTCAGGTGTGAGACAGAGAGTAGTGGGAGGTAAAATAGCAAGGTTTATTAGGAAGGGACATCTGTCGGGACGGATGGGCACCTCTCCTGACAGAGCCTGAGAGTCAGGGGAGGAGGAAGGAGGGAGGTTCCATGTTGAGTGGAGAGATTACACATGACCAGGCCAGGCGGGCGGCTCAGCAAAGATGCAGAGAGCTGGGGGTTTTTAAGGAGATGGGTCTTGCTTCCCCACCTCTGCTCCTCTTGGAACAAAGGGCTTTTTGGATGTAAATAGAAAAACTTCTCTTGAAGGTCTGAAACAAAGGACTTTATGGATGCAAATGTTAGCAGACAGGAGGAAGCCAGCAGGGTGTTTGAGATGCAGATACTGGGCTGCACCTGGGAGATTGTGGAAGCTTGTCAGGCAGAAGGGGTGGGAACCGCCACCTGGCAGGTTATCAGGTAGAAGGGGGCAGGGCAGGATGCGAACTCTGGGCTGCCCCTGAAACATTGTCATGATGACTTTGAGATGCAGATGCATCTCATGCTGGACATAGATGTCTTCTCTTTAGGCCTGTTACACACACATAAGCTCATAACTGACTTCTTACCTAACACTTCCACCCAGCTTCCCTCCTCTACAGAGCACTGAAGCTATTCCTCCTCCTCTGGCTTTCTCTCTTCTTACTGAAATGTGCTCTGACTTAGGGATGTATGCAGACACACACCTACCCAAACCACACTCTCTGCCTCCCGACTATATTCCTATCTTTCCACCTGGTGACTGGGTTTACCTAAAACAAAATGAGGCTGCTCTAAAAACAAAGTGGAGTGGGCCCTACCAGGTGATATTGACTACCCCCACCGCAGCCAAACTCAAAGGGCACCCTCCCTGGGTGCATTTTACTTCATTAAAACTAGTTACCTCTCCCTCATAAGAGTCCACCCCCACAGGACCCACCTCGCTCAGGTCGACATACTAACACGATGCATTTACAAGGTAACTCTGCCTCATTTTGGCCGTTGTTTCCACCATGGGCCATGGCTCTAGTGTCTCCTTTTGCCCTCATAATCATCGTGCTCCTATTTCTGCCATGCATAATTAATCCATTCCAAAGGTTCTTGCAGGAACAAATAACTGCTCTATCTCAAGCCAACTCACAGGAGCAATGCAAGACTGCTCTTCTCCAATCAATCTGATCCCAAGTATAGGTCACTGCTCAAGTCCTGGCTCCATGGCTAAGCCCCCTCTCAGCAGGAAGTAGCCAGACAGAAATTGGCACCCCTCTCCTTATCTGTACTCAGAGTCAGGATTGATGGAACAATGACAGAAGCCTCAGGTATTCTCCCTCATTGCCCACAATAGGTAAACACTGGAATGTATTCCTTGTCCTTGAAACTCAACTGGATTTCATACCCTATTGCCTTCATACTCCACTCCTTACAGCCACCTGAAAGACCAGCTGCTCTCAACACCTTCAGGAACACCAGTTCCAGGAATTCCCCTCTGCCTGCTGGCCCCTACCCAAAATATAAAAAGGCCCAGCCCCTGGGGTTGGGGCCTTCTGTCCCGTGCTCCACTAGTGTGCATGTGGGCAGTTGATCACCCACCTCTACAGACTTATTTTCTCTGAATAAGTTCAGTCTGGCTGTAAATTTGTACACTGCCCCCTCTCTATTCTGCACCTCTTTCCCTAACATTTTGGTGTCCTGTGTGGGGAAGCAAAAATCTGCAACTCTTTTCCTAACAATTACCAATGCTCAATTTTGAGAAACTCATTTAGAAGTAATTTCCTTCTAATCTCAGCCAAAGTAATCTCACACAAAATTATCTGCTACAAATCTTCTGTAACATTCTTATATTACCTAAGTCCGCTCATAACCAGCAGCCACAGGCTGAGAGCTGATGCAGGGAGACAGCCTCACACCCCTAGGAAGAGCTGTGCTAAGAGGACTGGCTTGTGGACTTGGTGACCTGCTTTCTAGCTGAGGGGAATTCTGTGATCCAGGAGGAGAAAGAAGGGACAGGGATCCCAAACTCACAGCTTCTCCCCCAATGCCGTGTATGAAGTCTGGATTCTCCCTGAGGACCCACGAACCCTAACCACACAATTTGGAAAAATACAGAGCTCTAGGGCTGAGCCAAAGTCACCACATTCAGGAATGAAACAAGATATCCAGGGTCCCATGCCAGCTGCCGTCTTGCAAGCCAGAAGCACCTGGCCCCCACACACTCACCTCATTCCAGATTCTGAGCTGCCCAGGCATCCTTCTGAGGGCTCTTGTACTGGGAGAAGTGCACAGAGAGGGAAGGGCTGAGCATCGTGGCACCTCCATGAGCATCAGACTGGAGAAGCTGTTTAGCAGCATACAGAAAGAGACCTCACTCCCATGAGTCTGATTGGACAGCTTGCTGAGCCAGTGAGCAGGCAGCACATCAGATGATGCAGCCAATCAGAGTCACACCTACCAGATTGCCCCGAGGGGTTGGGGGGAGGGGTGCAGTTCATCCAGGCTGTGGCTGGTGGGGGAAGTGAGGGTTGAGTCTTGGGCTCAGGTCTGGTGGTGCTCACGGGGGGCCTAGCTATCCTAAGAGCCAGGGCTGCTGTCACCTTCCTGCTGACCCAACCACACAAGATTGGAGACCCTCCCTCCACTGTCTGTGATCCTGCTGGGAGCTTAGGACCTGGAGCTTCCAATAACCTCCTTCACAAGGGATGCAAGTCACTCACAATTTACTGAATGTTGAGCTTTTCATCCTCTTCATGTTGTTGGCTTAATTTCCTTTTAGGTTTTCAATTTTTTTTTATGATTAAAAAATATTTGCTGGCTCCACAGCTCACTAGGCCTGCAGCACTGGTACTCCGGGTTCTAGTCCCAGTTGGGGCACTGGTTCTGTCCTGGTTGCTCCTCTTCCTGTCCAGCTCTCTGCTGTGGCCCAGGAAGGCAGTGGAGGATGGCCCAAGTGCTTGGGCCCTACACCCACATGGGAGACCAGGAGGAGGCACCTGGCTCCTAGCTTCAGATCAGCACAGCACACTGGCTATGGTGGCCATTTGGGGGGTGAACCAATGGAAGGAAGGCCTTTCTCTCTCTCTCTCTCTCACTAAGTCTGCCTGTCAAAAAAAAAAGAAAGAAAGAAAGAAAATATCTAAAGGTATTCTATAGAGGTTTTCTAGTCTGTATTGTATCCTTTAAAATGGCTTTCTATTTTTTCCTGCTGCTCCATGGGAAGCCAGTTGACCTATATTGATCTTGTACTCACTCATATCACTTAATTCTCTTAGCTTAAATTTTGTTTTGCATTGCCTCTGTAGATTGTAGAGTGATCCACATATATTGAAAATTTTGTTGCTTAAAAATTGAATCTGGGGCTGGCACCATGGTGCAGTGGGTTAATCCTCCACCTGTGGTGCCAGAATTCCATGTCCCGGCTGCTCCTCTTCCAGTCCAGCTCTCTGCTATGGCCTGGGAAAACAGTAGAAGATGGCCCAAGTGCTTGGGCCCCTGTACCCATGTGGGAGACCAGGAAGAAGCTCATGCTCCTGGTTTCAGATAAGCCCATCTCCAGCCATTGCAACCATTTGGGGAGTAAACCAATGGAAGGAAGAGTTTTCTCTCTGTCTCTTCCTCTCTCAGTCTGTAACTCTACCTCTCAAATAAATAAACCTTAAACATAAATTAATTAATCCTTTTACTTAATGCTTCCATTTTTTGTTTCACTTTCCTAACTACACTTCCAGTACAATGTTGGAGAACGAGAATTTAAGGAGTCAGCTTTGGGTAAACTCCCAGGAAAAGAGGTGTTTTTTTTTTTTTTAAGATTTTATTTTATTTATTCCAAAGTCAGAGTTACACACACACACAGAGAAGTAGAGGCAGAGGGAGAGAGAAAGCGAGAGAGAGAGAGAGAGAGGTCTTCCATCTGCTGGTTCACTCCCTGGTTGGACTCAATGGCCAGAGCTATGTTGATCCAAAGCCAGGAGCCAGGAACTTCTGTGTCTCCTACATGAGGACAGAAGCTCAAGGGCTTGGGCCATCTTCCACTGCATTCCCAGGCAACAGCAGAGAGCTGAATCAGAAGTGGAGCAGCTGGGATTTCAACTGACACCCATATGGGATGCTGGTGCTGGCCCCAAGAGCTTTCAACGTCATGTTATTTATACTGGTTGCTATAGGTTCATCATAGACAATTTTAATTATAATAAAAAAATTCTGATATTTTACTTCTCTGCTTACAGGGTTTTTTTTTTTTTTTTAAAGGCCAGATGCTGAATTTAATCAAATGCTTCCTAGCATTTAATTTAAATAATCACGTGATTTTTCTCCTTGAATTTTTATGATTTATTTGGAAGGCATACTGACAGAGAATTTGATCCATTGGTTCATGTCCCAAATGATCACAACAACCAAGCTAGGCTAAGCTGAAGCCAAAAGTCAGGAACACCAACTAGGTCTCACACATGAGTGTCAGAGACTCAAGTATTTGGGTCATTTTCTGCTTTCCTAGGTACAACAGCAGGGAACTGGGCAAAATGTCAATCATTCAGGATTCAAACCACTCTGATATGGGACTCCAACATCGCAACTGGCATCACAACTGGCATCACTGTGCCACAAGGGCAGCCATTGATTTTGAGTGTTTTTCTTTTTTAGGAAATAGCTTGATTGACCAGATTTGTATATACTTGAAAGGCAGTTATGAACACACACACACACACACAGAAAGAGAGAGAGGATGAATCTATCAGTGATGGCTAAGTCTGGGACAGGTTGAAGCAGGAGTCTTGACCTCCATCTGGGTCTCCACAAGGGTGCAGAGGGCCAAAGCCTTAGGTCATCTTTCACTGCATTCTCAGGCCTATTAGCAGGGAACTAGATCAGAAGTGCAGAAGGGGCTGGCGCTGTGGTGTAGCAGGTAAAACCACTGCCTGCAGTGCCAGCTTCCCAAATGGATTCCAGTTTGAGTTCCAGCTGCTCCATTACTGATCCAGCTCTCTGCTGAAGTCTGGGAAAGCAGTAGAAAGTGATCCAAGTCCTTGGGCCCCTGCACCCATGTGGGAGACCCAGAGAAAGCTCCTGGCTCCTGAATTAGCTCAGACCCAACCATTGCGGCCGTCTGGGGAGTGAACTAATGGATGGAAGACCTCTTTCTCTCTCTCTCTGACTCTGTCTCTCTGTAGCTCTGCCTTTCAAATAAATAAATACATCTTAAAAAATAAAGAAATACAGCAGTTAGTACACGAAGCCGTGCCCATGTAAGATGTCATCCTTGCAGGCAGTGGCCCCAAGAGATATTTTTAATAACTGTAATGCTTGATATCTTAAGACTATTTCAATAGGTAAACACACACATAAATGGCATGCATCCCAGGGTTCATCCTTACCGTTTGGGTAGGGGCTAAACACCAAGGACTCCTCAGCACCTCAACTCAGAACCACTCTCAGTGGGCTTATACATTACACTAAAGAATAAACTTGCGCCGGCGCCGCGGCTCACTAGGCTAATCCTCCGCCTTGCGGCGCCGGCACACCGGGTTCTAGTCCCGGTCGGGGCACCGATCCTGTCCCGGTTGCCCCTCTTCCAGGCCAGCTCTCTGCTGTGGCCAGGGAGTGCAGTGGAGGATGGCCCAAGTCCTTGGGCCCTGCACCCCATGGGAGACCAGGATAAGCACCTGGCTCCTGCCATCGGATCAGCGCGGTGCGCCGGCCGCAGCGCGCTACCGCGGCGGCCATTGGAGGGTGAACCAACGGCAAAAGGAAGACCTTTCTCTCTGTCTCTCTCTCACTATCCACTCTGCCTGTCAAAAAAATAAAAATAAAAAAATTAAAAAAAAAAAAAAGAATAAACTTGCTTTAAGTGTTCCACAAATAAAAATCAACAAAATGTGGCAATTGAACTCTCTAGGGAGCAACAGTGATGATGCAGTAAAACTGCCATCCAGTGAAGTATTGGCGCCTGTCTGTGGGGTCTTGTACCTACTCATGTGGGTTAAGGGAGCACAGGGAGGCTGAGGAGACTTCAGCTGACAAAACCTGTCCTTTGGAGGTTCAGAAAAGGGAGCAGCAGCATCTTTCTGTAACTTGGGGTCCCAGCAGGGAAATCTTGTGATGTTTCCTCCCAGTAGCCCAGGGGCTGCTTCTCTCCTCCAGAGTCAGGCCCCAGACTCCAGGTCTCTACAACATTTAAATGTTCTTTTGCACCCCCAGCCAGTGCTGAAGTCTTCTATGACCCCTTGCTAGCTGACAGCAGCTGTCATTTCAGCATCCCTTGTGACCTGGAGGATGGATGGGCTCTTGTGGCAACAGTGTCCTGTTCAAAACTGAATCTCAGAGGAAACAGGTTTGGAGGAGTGGTATCTCGGTTTCAGAATATGAGGAACACTGTCAACATGTTAAGGTACTGTAGTGTCTGACACATATAACACCCCTTGACAAATACTTGCTATCCAAGGAGAACTCTCGAAACTTCTGGGGGGTGGGAGAATGCTGTTGTGGCATAGTGGGTTAAGCCACTTCCTGTGATGCCAGCATTCCCATGTGGGTGCCAATTTGAGTCTTGGATGCTCCATTCTGATTCAGCTCCATGCTAGTGTGGCGTGTGGGAGATCTGGATGAAGCTCCTTGTTCAGGCTTCAGTTTGGCCCAATCCTGGATTTTGCAGGGATTTGTGGAGTGAACCAGTGCAAGGAAGGTCTCTCTCTGTCTCATCTCTCTCTCTCTCTCTCTCTCTCTCTCTCTCTCTCTCTGTAACTCTGTGTTTCAAATAAGTAAATTTTTAAAAAGGACATTAAAAAAAACCTGCCAAATATTCTACATGCTGGGCACAGGCCCAGCTCCCAATGTCTTGGTTCCCCTTCATTGTAGCATTGTTATCACACCATTGCATTTGTTAGCTAGATGATTTCACAGACACAATCAGGAAGATACAGATTTCATTTAAAAAAATATTTATTTATGTATTTATTTGAAAGGCAGAATGGCTGGCATTGTGGAGTAATGGGGAAAGCCACTGCCTGTGATGCTGGCATGCCATATGTTTATGTTCTGGCTGCTCCATTCCAATCCAGCTCCCTGCTAATTGTCTGGAAAAAGCAACAGAGGATGGCACAAGTGTTTGAGCCCCAACCACTCACATGGAGACTAGAAGAATCTCCAAACTCATGGCTTTAGCCTGAACCAGCACCAGCCATTGTAGCCATCTGGAGGGAGGGAACAAGCAGATGGAAGATTTCTCCCTCTGTATCTCTCCCTCTCTCTGTGGAACTCTGACTTTCAAAAGAAACAAATAAATATTTTAAAAATTAAAAAAGGGTGAGTGATACAGAAGGAGAGAGACAGAGAGATATAGTTGAGAGAGAGAGAGAGAGAGAGAGAGAGAGAGAGAGAGATCTTCAATCTACTAATCTACTATTCAAATGGCCACAGTATCTGAGGCTGAGCTAGGACAAATCCAGGAGCCTGCAACTCCATTCAGGTCTCCCATGTGAGTGTAGGGGCCAAAGTACTTAGGTGATGACTCCAGTGCTTTCCCACATGTATTAACAGGGAGTTGGATTGGAAGAAGAGAAATAAGGACTCAAATGAATGCTCATACAAGATGCTGGTATTGCAGGTTGTGGCTGAACATTTGCACCACAGTGCTGAACATGGTTTTCACAGATTTCTGTTGGTCACTGTGGATGTCACGTAGAAAGCATATTTTCTTGGAAGCAAGCAGTTAGACGGTTGCTCCAAAGACACCATGCTAATCTGTCATACAGATCTACATGTACTAGAAATCTCACATTGAGTATGCACACTGTCACCAAATGTCAGACAATAGTAACATTTACTATGACAGTTTAGAGTGTGAACCAAACTTTGAAAAGTTGGTGGATGTTGGTGAAGCATGAAGACCTGCATAGTAGACATTCCTGTAATTTCAGTAGTTGTCTAAGAAAGATACTTGCTTACAACAGCTTGAATTAGAGCATCTCCCTGAGTCTTATCCTTCTGTTGAAAGGATTCTGGGATGCAGCATTGACATCATTGCTGAGGGTTTGCAATATGCTTAGTGTCTTGATCTATAAATATGCGCATCTCCGCTGAATGGTGTGTGACTTGTCTGTGGGCTTTTTGTTGGGTCAGTCCATGTTGGGCTGTTTTGTTGCACTGGAGCTTACCCATGTCATGCAAAAGCTGGACGTGATAAGTGATATCACATGGAGGCTGCTAAAGTAGCATGTGTGGCACTTTTCCTGCATCAAGTCAAAAGCCTATGCCCTCATTTACACCATGAGGAGAGTTAGAGACAGTGGGAGGATGTTAATAGGTGAGAAAACAAGAGCCCTGGGAACAGACCATCCAGAGAGGGGAGCACAAGAAGGAGACTAATATGTGAAAGAGCCTGAGACACTGGAACATTTGGAAGAAAAGACAAGCAAAGAAACAACCTGAGATGTGTTAAATATCCTCCAAGAACAAATCTGACTGAAACCTACATTTGTTCTCCGGAAAATAGACTTTTCTTCACCTTCCACTGCAGTTTAGCTCACAGGTTCCAGTGCAAATCTACAATAGGAAATAATCATCGAGAACATGAACATAAAACTCACTTGCTGGGACTGGCATTGTGGTACAGCACATTAAACTATCACTTATGATGCCTGCATCCCCTATCAGAGTGCCAACTTGAATTCTAGCTGTGTTCTTTCTGATCCAATCTCCTAACCTGTGCCTAGGAATTCGCAGATAATGGCCTGATTACTTGACTCCTTGCCACCCACATGAAATACTCAGATGGGGTTCTTGACTTCTGGCTTCAGTCTGGCCCAGGTTCAACTGTTGAAGCCATTTAGGAGAGGGAACCAGTGAATGGAAATCTCTCTCTTTATCCCTCCCCTGTGTATGTGTATCTCCCTTCTCACTCTGCCTTTCAGCAAAATAAATGAATCTCTAAAATATCTCCCTTCAGGATCAAGCATCTGGGGGATATTACACTTTAGGAAGAAGTGGATTGATTTGTTCAGAGTACTCAAAGCAGTTTCTTTTTTTTTTCTTTTTTGACAGGCAGAGTGGACAGTGAGAGAAAGAGACAGAGAGAAAGGTCTTCCTTTGCCATTGGTTCACCCTCCAATGGCTGCTGTGGCTGGTGCACCACGCCTACTCAAAGGCAGGAGCCAGGTGCTTATGCTGGTCTCCCATGGGGTGCAGGGCCCAAGCACTTGGGCCATCCTCCACTGTACTCCCTGGCCACAGCAGAGAGCTGGCCTGGAAGAGGGGCAACCAGGACAGTATCCGGTGCCCTGAACAGG
Source organism: Lepus europaeus (assembly GCF_033115175.1). Lineage (NCBI taxonomy): Eukaryota > Metazoa > Chordata > Mammalia > Lagomorpha > Leporidae > Lepus > Lepus europaeus. Next base: position 103,118 of record NW_026909074.1, on the reverse strand, counting down.
ACTAGAACCCAGTGTGCCGGCACTGCAAGGTGGAGGATTAGCCTATTGAGCTGCGGTGCCGACCCTCAAAGCAGTTTCTTTATATCCCCATTCTTTGTACATACTTATGTTTTTATAGTACTTATTATAGCATCAGTGTGAATTTTCATTCATTTTCTCAAATCTAGTGTGTGACCTATTAAAAAGCAGCCTTCCTGATTGTGTGTCTTTTTGCTGCTCCATCCCAAATACTTAGAATAGTGTCTAGTGACTGACATGTGAAGATCATTTGTTGAATGAACAAACTGAACTATTTACTAAATGTTAATGAAGGAGCTTATGTGCAATCATTCCATTTATAAAATAAAGCTCAGCCGACTATGAAATGTTTATATTGTATAGAAAATATATATGAATTTGCAATCTGCCTTTGAACTCAGTCATAAGCATCAGCATCCTGGTCTCCTTAATTTGTTGTGGGCAGTAAGAAGACTTCTGCCTGCTCTGTTTAAAGATCCCCATGGTTCTCAGTGTTCAGAGAGCTTTTCTGCTGGTGACCTTCCATGTCCACCTGGTTTCTCTTTGTACCAAGCCTGGACTTGAGGATTGTGATTGTGGCTATGGATCCCAGGTCAAAACTCAAAATGTACCCACTGAAATATTCTCTGATTTCCTTTTTGATTTCCTCTTCAAGCCAATGGCTGTTTGACACTGTGTGGATTGACATCCACATATGTGTGACTTTTCCCATTTTTCTGGAATTGATTTCTGTTTTTATTCTATTAGAGTTATGAAAGACAATGATATGACTCCAATTTTCTAAATGTTGTTGATGCATATTTTCTGAATTAACAGATGATCCCACCTGGAGACTTTAGACAGCTGTTGAGAAGAACACATGTTCTGCCTCTGCCAGGTAGAATGCTCTCTGTGTAACTGTTAGGAAAAGTTGATTTATAATATTGTTCAAATCTACCATTCTTTACTGATTTCCCACCTAGGTATTCTATTCTGTGTTGAAAGTGGAGTATTGATATGTTCTGCTTGTTCCCTTGCTGTTTATCTCTTCAGAGCTGTCAACATTTGCTTATATATTCTGATGATCTGAGGTTGGGTATGCATGTTGTTCAACCTAGAAAAGTACACAGAGGAACACGCAAGAATATCAAGAATAATATGGAAACAAAATGAGGAATTCAAAAAACACATAGAACAATGAAGAAGAATCAATCGATTTTCAAGATGTAGAAAATGGTGAATAAAAAGAAAAAAATCAAATAGAAAACTTTTACTCCAAGGAACACAACAGAAGAAATATTTTGTTATGCAGAAATGGGGTTGGACTTGTATGATCCTCCAGCTTTGATGCATTTCCCTGGCACAAATCCATGTCTTCTACTGAGAGCATCATTCCAGGACTTCTTCAGGGAGGGATCCATCCCACCTGTCAGTGCAAGTGGTAAGTGAGGATAGAACTAGCTCCTGCTGCAGGGGCAAGGGTCATGCTTGTTCTTCCTGCTGTGGCATTGTTGGTGCATGAGGAGTTGGGGCTCAGGGGTGCACATTTTAGGAGGGAATGTATAGGGCCCAGGATTTAGCCCTGGCTATGGACATCTCTGTGTTCAGCTCAAGGCACACCTGCTTCCACCTAAGTGTAAGATGCCCAGTGGTGACCACATTATGTTTCCCTCAAACACAGCCAGGAGGGAGGGAACCCAGGCCACACCCACACAGAACATGGCTTCTGCACTCTGTCATCAGTGTCTTTAGTGAGAGAGGATTGCATCTGATTCTTATTTCAAAAAAAAAAATGACATAGCAACTCAGCAAAATGGAATCAGGGATGTTACTATTTTGAAAATGGGCAAATATAAGCGATTATACAAAATTAATAAGTATTAACTGCACTTCTGAGAAAGCATAACATTAACTTTTATGAGATGTGTATTTGGCCACTTTTCAAATCAACTTTTTTTTTAAAAGAGCTGTGTTGTTTATTTGAAAGGCAGAGTTAGAGAAAGAGAGGTAGACAGAAAGAGATCTTCATCTGCTGGTTCACTCCCCAAATGCCCAGAGTGGGCTGAGCTAGGCCAATCTGAATCCAGGAGCCAGGGGTTTCTTCCAGGTCCCCCATGTGGGTGAAGGGGCCCAAGTATTTGGGCCATCTTCCTCTGCTTTCCCAGGCACATTAGCAGAGAGTTGGATGCGAAGTGGAGCACCCAGGACTTGAACCGGCACCCTTGTGGGATGCTGACATTGCAGGCCAGGGCTTTAACCTGTTGTGCCACAGCTCTAGCCCCCATTTGACCACTTTTAAAATGTACTGTTAGTGTGGTCCTGACCAAAAAAAAATATAGCTGATGAATTTTATCATCTTAAGTATTTCTGAGTGTATGGTTGAGTAGTATTGAGCATATGCACATTGCTGTGGGACCAATATTCAGAACTGTTTTTCCTTATGAGACTGAAACTCTCTACCCATTGAATGAAAGTTTTTTTTATCATTTCACCACCTCCAGATCCCAGCAATTGCCATTCTACTTGCCATTGCCCAGACTATGGAGTCTTTAGGAGGTATGGTGATATTTCAGGGTCACATAACTGAGAGGGTAGAGGGACCCTCCTGGATCTCAGTTTGTCTCTGCAAAGCTGGGTTCGGATTATACCTGGAAACTCCCTGGGGTTTTCAGATTGGGCAATGTGGCATATATGTGTGTGACTATGGACATGGCATGAGGCAGATGGAGGATGAGACTTTGGAGAGGTCTTTTCTGCTGAGGAATCCCATGAAAGAGGATCCCAAGAAATGAAATCAATTTCTTGAGGAAAGTCTACAATAGGACCTGGAACTCAGGGTGTCTAAGCTTTCTTCGCTGAAGCCCCACTAGAGAAAGCCATCTGTTCTGCTGCTTTGTCCTGACTTTCCAGGGGCCCAGACTCAAGATTTCCTGGATGTGAATACTTTATAACTGAGATATTGACTCAGCTCTTGCTATTGACACCTCGGGCATTTGGGCAGGAAGCATCCCATGGTGACATGGGTTGTCCCGAAGAAGGAAACTCTAGGCAAGGTCACCACTCTGATCCCATTTGGGCATTGCAACACTACTTCCCCTTTTGTGGGTATTTTTTGGGAGCCTCATGTAGGGTGTCCTGTCCCATCTAGGAACAATTTATTGGAAGAATTAAAATCTGGGTCAGCCTGTTAGGCCTGCAATCTAGGTCATGACGGCAGAATGGGAAGAGGAATGTTGTGCTGGCACTCATGTTTTATGTGAATCCTAAGCTAGAGAAATGTTCACACAGAAATCTCTGCTCCACCTTGCTAACAGAAAGTTACCTGGAACAGAAAGAGTATTAATAGCCAGATGGGGTTAGGATACCTCCAGACCTGGCTTTAGAACCACTGCAGGAAGTTGAAAATGTATTTAACGGAGTCATACACTTCTCCCTGGGTGATGGGCAATTTCACCACACTGACAATGAAGCCCAATGCTGATTCACCTTGAGTGCAAATGCAGAGGGATCTTCATAACCATGGCCAGTAATGGCCAATAAGACCTCCTGCTCCTGTTCTTTAAAAACAAACAAACAAAAAACCCAGGTGCATAATTTGATGAAGATAGAAAGATTTTCAGCTACATGTCCAGTGTCGGTGGTAATGTAAAATGATGCAACCACCACAGAAAACAGTTTGTTCTTCATTACATTGAAAATAAAATTTTTATATGATCTGATAATCTCAGTTCTGATTATATATCTAAAGTTATTTAAAGTTCAATATAAATAAGGTATTAGCACTATTTGCCACAGCATAATTCACTGTAGCCAAGACTTCTAGTGTGGCCTGCACTCAACAGTGGAAAGTTATGCAGGCACAGAAGAAAAGAAAATTCTATGCCATGGGTGAACAGTGAGGTTATTTTCCTAAGTGAAATTAGCCACAACTATCAGTCCCCCAAGGACAAGGTTTCCAACATATGAAGTATTTAAAGTAGTCAGAGAGGCCAGTGCTGTAGTGCAGTAGTTTAAAGCCCCACCTGCAGTGTCGGCAATCCATATGGGTGCCTATTCAATTCCTGGCTATTCCACTTCTGACCCAGCTCTCTGTTATGGCCTGGGGAAGCAGTAGAAGATGGCCCAAGTCCTTGGTCCCCTGCACCTGTGTGGGAGATCTGGAAGAAGCTTCCAGAGCTCCTGGCTCCTGGCTTCAGATTGGCTCAGCTCTAGCTGTTGTGGTCATTTGGGGAGTGAACCAGTGGATGGAAGATCGCTCTCTGGCTCCACCTCTCTCTGTAACTCTTTCAATTAAATAAAATAAATCTTTTTTAAAAAATAGAATATGAGAAGCATAAAGTAGAAGGGTAGTTATGGATGGTGGGGGGGTATGCTATTCAGTAGAAATGGAATTTTTAGATGAAAAAATCCTAGAGATCTGGTGTGTGTGTGTAGACACATGTACATGTCACTTACCTTAGAGTGACATCTGTGCTTGTGAGATACAGTACTCAAGCCCTCTTCTACCTGACCTTGTATAAGAAAAGGGCTCCCCCTCTTGGTCTTTGGTCACTCTTCAGGTGCTTGTGAGTAGGATTGGTGGCAAGCTATTCCAAAATATGTGGAGATTCATGATTAGAGTCATCTAGGAATACTGGGAAAGACTGCAATGCAATATCTCCTCTCTCCCCAGCTTGGTCTCCTTAGTTTCTACACTGTATTTTGGTGAGAATACAAGAAGATACACCAATCTCTGATGAGTTTATGACAATACAATTGAAATAGAATCCTATGAATGGATCTTCCTTTACAGAAAAGTCTCATCTTGGCCTGAGACTTCTAAATGCATCCAACAATATTAGTTCCAGTTTTATTTATTTTATTTTATTTGTTTAAAGATTTATTGACTTATTTGAAAATCAGAGTTACATAGAGAGGCAGAGAGAGAGACAGAGAGACAGAGAGAGAGGTCTTCCTCTGATGGTTTCCTCCCCTATTGGCTGCGACAGCCAGAACTGAACCAATCTGAAGCCAGGAGCTAGGAGCTTCTTTCAGTTCTCCTACATGGGTGCAGGGGCTCAAGGACTTGGGCCATCTTCCACTGCCTTCCCATGCCACAGCAGAAAGCTGGACTGGAAGAGGAGCAACCAGGACAGAATCCAGCACCCCAACCAGGACTAGAACCTGGGGTGCCAGCGCCGCAGGTGGAAGATTAACCAAATGAGCTGTGGTGCTGGCCTCCCAGGCAGGTTTGTAAAGATGGCCAAATGTGACTGTGGAGAATAAGATTTCTGCCAAAGCAAAGACATTTTCTTCCTAGTACACAGTGTGTGGCTGCTAAACATGTTCGAGAGAATCCTTGGAGTTAGATGAACACATGCATGAGCTGTACAATATGTGGTTGTAATCCTTTTTATTTTAATTATTTTTTTTTCTCACAGACATAGTGAAAGAGAGAGACAGGGAGAAAGGTCTTCCTTCCATTGGTTCACACCCAAATAGCTGCTGTGGCTGGTGCTGCAAAGATCCTAAGCCAGGAGCCAGGTGCATCCTTCTGGTCTCCCATGGGTGCAGGGCCCAAGTACTTGGGCCATCCTCCACTACACTCATGGAACACAGCAGAAAGCTGGACTACAGGAGGAGCAACCAGGACAGAATCTGGCCACAGACATGGACTAGAACCCATGGTGCCAGCGCTACAGGTGCCTCCTCTGGCAGTTAACCGAAGGGTTGGCACCAGCTGCGCCTCAGCAGCCAGCCTCCCTCCCTCCCTCCCTCCCTGCCTCCCTCTGGTCGGGCACTGCAAGTCTAATACTTGCAGTGGCTTGTCGGGCGGGTCCGACGCACGGTGGGTGAGTGGGGAGGGCTGCTGCTGGCACACACCCACTCCTGAAGCCCACTGGGGTACGGTCCAAGGGCGAAGAGCTCGGAGCTCGGGCACGGGGGCTGTCCCAGCAGGGCCTCCCGAGGGTGGACCGATACGCCCCAGGGGCCTTCCAGTGTTGCCTAAAGGCCCGGGGGGGCTCACCCTCTTGCGTGCCCCAGCACCTGCTGGGTTCCTGCCACCACCCTTGGGCCGGGATGAGGTGCCACCTTGTGCGTGGAAGCCCCACCCACAGGCAAGAAGCCCACAAGGCCCGCGGGCGCGCCCGAACCTGCAGCCCCGCTACAGCCCCAGGGAACGGGATGTCTGAGTGGGCAGCCCCCACTGCCCAAGCCTCCGCTGCCAGTTCCCCGAAGGGCTGGTGGCGGCTGCGCCTCAGCAGCCAGACTCCCTCCCTCCATCCCTCCCTCCCTGCCTCCCTCTGGTCGGGCACTGCAAGTCTAATACTTGCAGTGGCTTGTCGGGCGGGTCCGACGCACGGTGGGTGAGTGGGGAGGGCTGCTGCTGGCACACACCCACTCCTGAAGCCCACTGGGGTACGGTCCAAGGGCGAAGAGCTCGGAGCTCGGGCACGGAGGCTGTCCCAGCAGGGCATCCCGAGGGTGGACCGATATGCCCCAGGGGCCTTCCAGTGTTGCATAAAGGCCCGGGGGGGCTCACCCTCTTGCGTGCCCCAGCACCTGCTGGGTTCCTGCCACCACCCTTGGGCCGGGATGAGGTGCCACCTTGTGCGTGGAAGCCCCACCCACAGGCAAGAAGCCCACAAGACCCGCGGGCGAGCCTGAACCTGCAGCCCCGCTACAGCCCCAGGGAACGGGATGTCTGAGTGGGCAGCCCCCACTGCCCAAGCCTCCGCTGCCAGTTCCCTGAAGGAACACAGCCACTTGTGTCCCCTGTGTCCTCCCTGCAGGCCGCAGCGCGTTTTGGGTTTTGGCGCGGACGGGCCCCTCTCGGCTTCCGTAGTCCATTTGCCCCGGAGCCTGCCAGACCCCTGGCCCCAGAGGCGGGCCCTGCTGAGTCCCCGAGCGCCTCCTGGGTTCCTGCCACCACCCTTGGGCCGGGATGAGGTGCCACCTTGTGCGTAGAAGCCCTGCACACAGGCAAGAAGCCCCCCAGGCCCGCGGGCGCGCCCGACCCTGGAGCCCCCTGGCTGGCTGCAGCCACAGGGAACGGGGGTTCTGAGTTGGCAGCCCCCATTCCCGAAGCATCCACGGGCAGTTCCCCGAAGGGCTGACACCGGCTGCGCCTCAGCAGCCGGACAACCTCCCTCACTCTGGTCGGGCACTGCAAGCCACACAGCCACTTGTGTCCCCTGTGTCCCTGGAGGCCGCAGCGCGTTTTGGGTTTTGGCGCGGACGGGCCGCTCTCGGTTTCCGTAGTCCATTTGCCCCCGGAGCCTGCCAGACCCCTGGCCCCATGGGCGGGCCCTGCTGAGTCCCCGAGCGCCTCCTGGGTTCCTACCACCACCCTTGGGCCGGGATGAAGTGCCACCTTGTGCGTAGAAGCCCTGCACACAGGCAAGAAGCCCCCCAGGCCCGCGGGCGCGCCCGACCCTGGAGCCCCCTGGCTGGCTGCAGCCACAGGGAACGGGGGTTCTGAGTTGGCAGCCCCCATTCCCGAAGCATCCACGGGCAGTTCCCCGAAGGGCTGACACCGGCTGCGCCTCAGCAGCCAGACAACCTCCCTCCCTCTGGTCGGGCACTGCAAGCCACACAGCCACTTGTGTCCCCTGTGTCCCTGGAGGCCGCAGCGTGTTTTGGGTTTTGGCGCGGACGGGCCCCTCTCGGCTTCCGTAGTCCATTTGCCCCCGGAGCCTTCCAGACCCCTGGCCCCAGGGGCGGGCCCTGCTGAGTCCCCGAGCGCCTCCTGGGTTCCTGCCACCACCCTTGGGCCGGGATGAGGTGCCACCTTGTGCGTAGAAGCCCTGCACACAGGCAAGAAGCCCCCCAGGCCCGCGGGCGCGCCCGACCCTGGAGCCCCCTGGCTGGCTGCAGCCACAGGGAACGGGGGTTCTGAGTTGGCAGCCCCCATTCCCGAAGCATCCACGGGCAGTTCCCCGAAGGGCTGACACCGGCTGCGCCTCAGCAGCCAAACTCCCTCCCTCTGGTCGGGCACTGCAAGCCACACAGCCACTTGTGTCCCCTGTGTCCCTGGAGGCCGCAGCGCGTTTTGGGTTTTGGCGCGGACGGGCCGCTCTCGGTTTCCGTAGTCCATTTGCCCCCGGAGCCTGCCAGACCCCTGGCCCCATGGGCGGGCCCTGCTGAGTCCCCGAGCGCCTCCTGGGTTCCTACCACCACCCTTGGGCCGGGATGAAGTGCCACCTTGTGCGTAGAAGCCCTGCACACAGGCAAGAAGCCCCCCAGGCCCGCGGGCGCGCCCGACCCTGGAGCCCCCTGGCTGGCTGCAGCCACAGGGAACGGGGGTTCTGAGTTGGCAGCCCCCATTCCCGAAGCATCCACGGGCAGTTCCCCGAAGGGCTGACACCGGCTGCGCCTCAGCAGCCAGACAACCTCCCTCCCTCTGGTCGGGCACTGCAAGCCACACAGCCACTTGTGTCCCCTGTGTCCCTGGAGGCCGCAGCGTGTTTTGGGTTTTGGCGCGGACGGGCCCCTCTCGGCTTCCGTAGTCCATTTGCCCCCGGAGCCTTCCAGACCCCTGGCCCCAGGGGCGGGCCCTGCTGAGTCCCCGAGCGCCTCCTGGGTTCCTGCCACCACCCTTGGGCCGGGATGAGGTGCCACCTTGTGCGTAGAAGCCCTGCACACAGGCAAGAAGCCCCCCAGGCCCGCGGGCGCGCCCGACCCTGGAGCCCCCTGGCTGGCTGCAGCCACAGGGAACGGGGGTTCTGAGTTGGCAGCCCCCATTCCCGAAGCATCCACGGGCAGTTCCCCGAAGGGCTGACACCGGCTGCGCCTCAGCAGCCAGACAACCTCCCTCCCTCTGGTCGGGCACTGCAAGCCACACAGCCACTTGTGTCCCCTGTGTCCCTGGAGGCCGCAGCGCGTTTTGGGTTTTGGCGCGGACGGGCCCCTCTCGGCTTCCGTAGTCCATTTGCCCCGGAGCCTGCCAGACCCCTGGCCCCAGGGGCGGGCCCTGCTGAGTCCCCGAGTGCCTCCTGAGTTCCTGCCACCACCCTTGGGCCGGGATGTGGTGCCACCTTGTGCGTAGAAGCCCTGCACACAGGCAAGAAACCCCTAGGCCCGCGGGCGCGCCCGACCCTGGAGCCCCCTGGCTGGCTGCAGCCACAGGGAACGGGGGTTCTGAGTTGGCAGCCCCCATTCCCGAAGCATCCACGGGCAGTTCCCCGAAGGGCTGACACCGGCTGCGCCTCAGCAGCCAGACAACCTCCCTCCCTCTGGTCGGGCACTGCAAGCCACACAGCCACTTGTGTCCCCTGTGTCCCTGGAGGCCGCAGCGCGTTTTGGGTTTTGGCGCGGACGGGCCCCTCTCGGCTTCCGTAGTCCATTTGCCCCCGGAGCCTGCCAGACCCCTGGCCCCAGGGGCGGGCCCTGCTGAGTCCCCGAGCGCCTCCTGGGTTCCTGCCACCACCCTTGGGCCGGGATGAGGTGCCACCTTGTGCGTAGAAGCCCTGCACACAGGCAAGAAGCCCCTAGGCCCGCGGGCGCGCCCGACCCTGGAGCCCCCTGGCTGGCTGCAGCCACAGGGAACGGGGGTTCTGAGTTGGCAGCCCCCATTCCCGAAGCATCCACGGGCAGTTCCCCGAAGGGCTGACACCGGCTGCGCCTCAGCAGCCAGACAACCTCCCTCCCTCTGGTCGGGCACTGCAAGCCACACAGCCACTTGTGTCCCCTTTGTCCCTGGAGGCCGCAGCGCGTTTTGGGTTTTGGCGCGGACGGGCCCCTCTCGGCTTCCGTAGTCCATTTGCCCCGGAGCCTGCCAGACCCCTGGCCCCAGAGGTGGGCCCTGCTGAGTCCCCGAGCGCCTCCTGAGTTCCTGCCACCACCCTTGGGCCGGGATGAGGTGCCACCTTGTGCGTAGAAGCCCTGCACACAGGCAAGAAGCCCCCCAGGCCCGCGGGCGCGCCCGACCCTGGAGCCCCCTGGCTGGCTGCAGCCACAGGGAACGGGGGTTCTGAGTTGGCAGCCCCCATTCCCGAAGCATCCACGGGCAGTTCCCCGAAGGGCTGACACCGGCTGCGCCTCAGCAGCCGGACAACCTCCCTCCCTCTGGTCGGGCACTGCAAGCCACACAGCCACTTGTGTCCCCTGTGTCCCTGGAGGCCGCAGCGCGTTTTGGGTTTTGGCGCGGACGGGCCGCTCTCGGTTTCCGTAGTCCATTTGCCCCCGGAGCCTGCCAGACCCCTGGCCCCATGGGCGGGCCCTGCTGAGTCCCCGAGCGCCTCCTGGGTTCCTACCACCACCCTTGGGCCGGGATGAAGTGCCACCTTGTGCGTAGAAGCCCTGCACACAGGCAAGAAGCCCCCCAGGCCCGCGGGCGCGCCCGACCCTGGAGCCCCCTGGCTGGCTGCAGCCACAGGGAACGGGGGTTCTGAGTTGGCAGCCCCCATTCCCGAAGCATCCACGGGCAGTTCCCCGAAGGGCTGACACCGGCTGCGCCTCAGCAGCCAGACAACCTCCCTCCCTCTGGTCGGGCACTGCAAGCCACACAGCCACTTGTGTCCCCTGTGTCCCTGGAGGCCGCAGCGCGTTTTGGGTTTTGGCGCGGACGGGCCCCTCTCGGCTTCCGTAGTCCATTTGCCCCGGAGCCTGCCAGACCCCTGGCCCCAGGGGCGGGCCCTGCTGAGTCCCCGAGTGCCTCCTGAGTTCCTGCCACCACCCTTGGGCCGGGATGTGGTGCCACCTTGTGCGTAGAAGCCCTGCACACAGGCAAGAAGCCCCTAGGCCCGCGGGCGCGCCCGACCCTGGAGCCCCCTGGCTGGCTGCAGCCACAGGGAACGGGGGTTCTGAGTTGGCAGCCCCCATTCCCGAAGCATCCACGGGCAGTTCCCCGAAGGGCTGACACCGGCTGCGCCTCAGCAGCCAGACAACCTCCCTCCCTCTGGTCGGGCACTGCAAGCCACACAGCCACTTGTGTCCCCTGTGTCCCTGGAGGCCGCAGCGCGTTTTGGGTTTTGGCGCGGACGGGCCCCTCTCGGCTTCCGTAGTCCATTTGCCCCGGAGCCTGCCAGACCCCTGGCCCCAGGGGCGGGCCCTGCTGAGTCCCCGAGTGCCTCCTGAGTTCCTGCCACCACCCTTGGGCCGGGATGTGGTGCCACCTTGTGCGTAGAAGCCCTGCACACAGGCAAGAAGCCCCTAGGCCCGCGGGCGCGCCCGACCCTGGAGCCCCCTGGCTGGCTGCAGCCACAGGGAACGGGGGTTCTGAGTTGGCAGCCCCCATTCCCGAAGCATCCACGGGCAGTTCCCCGAAGGGCTGACACCGGCTGCGCCTCAGCAGCCAGACAACCTCCCTCCCTCTGGTCGGGCACTGCAAGCCACACAGCCACTTGTGTCCCCTTTGTCCCTGGAGGCCGCAGCGCGTTTTGGGTTTTGGCGCGGACGGGCCCCTCTCGGCTTCCGTAGTCCATTTGCCCCGGAGCCTGCCAGACCCCTGGCCCCAGAGGTGGGCCCTGCTGAGTCCCCGAGCGCCTCCTGAGTTCCTGCCACCACCCTTGGGCCGGGATGAGGTGCCACCTTGTGCGTAGAAGCCCTGCACACAGGCAAGAAGCCCCCCAGGCCCGCGGGCGCGCCCGACCCTGGAGCCCCCTGGCTGGCTGCAGCCACAGGGAACGGGGGTTCTGAGTTGGCAGCCCCCATTCCCGAAGCATCCACGGGCAGTTCCCCGAAGGGCTGACACCGGCTGCGCCTCAGCAGCCGGACAACCTCCCTCCCTCTGGTCGGGCACTGCAAGCCACACAGCCACTTGTGTCCCCTGTGTCCCTGGAGGCCGCAGCGTGTTTTGGGTTTTGGCGCGGACGGGCCCCTCTCGGCTTCCGTAGTCCATTTGCCCCCGGAGCCTTCCAGACCCCTGGCCCCAGGGGCGGGCCCTGCTGAGTCCCCGAGCGCCTCCTGGGTTCCTACCACCACCCTTGGGCCGGGATGAGGTGCCACCTTGTGCGTAGAAGCCCTGCACACAGGCAAGAAGCCCCCCAGGCCCGCGGGCGCGCCCGACCCTGGAGCCCCCTGGCTGGCTGCAGCCACAGGGAACGGGGGTTCTGAGTTGGCAGCCCCCATTCCCGAAGCATCCACGGGCAGTTCCCCGAAGGGCTGACACCGGCTGCGCCTCAGCAGCCAGACAACCTCCCTCCCTCTGGTCGGGCACTGCAAGCCACACAGCCACTTGTGTCCCCTGTGTCCCTGGAGGCCGCAGCGCGTTTTGGGTTTTTGCGCGGACGGGCCCCTCTCGGCTTCCGTAGTCCATTTGCCCCGGAGCCTGCCAGACCCCTTGCCCCAGGGGCGGGCCCTGCTGAGTCCCCGAGTGCCTCCTGAGTTCCTGCCACCACCCTTGGGCCGGGATGTGGTGCCACCTTGTGCGTAGAAGCCCTGCACACAGGCAAGAAGCCCCTAGGCCCGCGGGCGCGCCCGACCCTGGAGCCCCCTGGCTGGCTGCAGCCACAGGGAACGGGGGTTCTGAGTTGGCAGCCCCCATTCCCGAAGCATCCACGGGCAGTTCCCCGAAGGGCTGACACCGGCTGCGCCTCAGCAGCCAGACAACCTCCCTCCCTCTGGTCGGGCACTGCAAGCCACACAGCCACTTGTGTCCCCTTTGTCCCTGGAGGCCGCAGCGCGTTTTGGGTTTTGGCGCGGACGGGCCCCTCTCGGCTTCCGTAGTCCATTTGCCCCGGAGCCTGCCAGACCCCTGGCCCCAGAGGTGGGCCCTGCTGAGTCCCCGAGCGCCTCCTGAGTTCCTGCCACCACCCTTGGGCCGGGATGAGGTGCCACCTTGTGCGTAGAAGCCCTGCACACAGGCAAGAAGCCCCCCAGGCCCGCGGGCGCGCCCGACCCTGGAGCCCCCTGGCTGGCTGCAGCCACAGGGAACGGGGGTTCTGAGTTGGCAGCCCCCATTCCCGAAGCATCCACGGGCAGTTCCCCGAAGGGCTGACACCGGCTGCGCCTCAGCAGCCAGACAACCTCCCTCCCTCTGGTCGGGCACTGCAAGCCACACAGCCACTTGTGTCCCCTGTGTCCCTGGAGGCCGCAGCGCGTTTTGGGTTTTGGCGCGGACGGGCCCCTCTCGGCTTCCGTAGTCCATTTGCCCCGGAGCCTGCCAGACCCCTGGCCCCAGGGGCGGGCCCTGCTGAGTCCCCGAGTGCCTCCTGAGTTCCTGCCACCACCCTTGGGCCGGGATGTGGTGCCACCTTGTGCGTAGAAGCCCTGCACACAGGCAAGAAGCCCCTAGGCCCGCGGGCGCGCCCGACCCTGGAGCCCCCTGGCTGGCTGCAGCCACAGGGAACGGGGGTTCTGAGTTGGCAGCCCCCATTCCCGAAGCATCCACGGGCAGTTCCCCGAAGGGCTGACACCGGCTGCGCCTCAGCAGCCAGACAACCTCCCTCCCTCTGGTCGGGCACTGCAAGCCACACAGCCACTTGTGTCCCCTGTGTCCCTGGAGGCCGCAGCGCGTTTTGGGTTTTGGCGCGGACGGGCCCCTCTCGGCTTCCGTAGTCCATTTGCCCCGGAGCCTGCCAGACCCCTGGCCCCAGGGGCGGGCCCTGCTGAGTCCCCGAGTGCCTCCTGAGTTCCTGCCACCACCCTTGGGCCGGGATGTGGTGCCACCTTGTGCGTAGAAGCCCTGCACACAGGCAAGAAGCCCCTAGGCCCGCGGGCGCGCCCGACCCTGGAGCCCCCTGGCTGGCTGCAGCCACAGGGAACGGGGGTTCTGAGTTGGCAGCCCCCATTCCCGAAGCATCCACGGGCAATTCCCTGAACGGCTGACACCGGCTGCGACTCAGCAGCCAGACAACCTCCCTCCCTCTGGTCGGGCACTGCAAGCCACACAGCCACTTGTGTCCCCTGTGTCCCTGGAGGCCGCAGCGCGTTTTGGGTTTTGGCGCGGACGGGCCCCTCTCGGCTTCCGTAGTCCATTTGCCCCGGAGCCTGCCAGACCCCTTGCCCCAGGGGCGGGCCCTGCTGAGTCCCTGAGTGCCTCCTGAGTTCCTGCCACCACCCTTGGGCCGGGATGTGGTGCCACCTTGTGCGTAGAAGCCCTGCACACAGGCAAGAAGCCCCCCAGGCCCGCGGGCGCGCCCGACCCTGGAGCCCCCTGGCTGGCTGCAGCCACAGGGAACGGGGGTTCTGAGTTGGCAGCCCCCATTCCCGAAGCATCCACGGGCAGTTCCCCGAAGGGCTGACACCGGCTGCGCCTCAGCAGCCAGACAACCTCCCTCCCTCTGGTCGGGCACTGCAAGCCACACAGCCACTTGTGTCCCCTTTGTCCCTGGAGGCCGCAGCGCGTTTTGGGTTTTTGCGCGGACGGGCCCCTCTCGGCTTCCGTAGTCCATTTGCCCCGGAGCCTGCCAGACCCCTGGCCCCAGGGGCGGGCCCTGCTGAGTCCCCGAGTGCCTCCTGAGTTCCTGCCACCACCCTTGGGCCGGGATGTGGTGCCACCTTGTGCGTAGAAGCCCTGCACACAGGCAAGAAGCCCCTAGGCCCGCGGGCGCGCCCGACCCTGGAGCCCCCTGGCTGGCTGCAGCCACAGGGAACGGGGGTTCTGAGTTGGCAGCCCCCATTCCCGAAGCATCCACGGGCAGTTCCCCGAAGGGCTGACACCGGCTGCGCCTCAGCAGCCAGACAACCTCCCTCCCTCTGGTCGGGCACTGCAAGCCACACAGCCACTTGTGTCCCCTTTGTCCCTGGAGGCCGCAGCGCGTTTTGGGTTTTGGCGCGGACGGGCCCCTCTCGGCTTCCGTAGTCCATTTGCCCCGGAGCCTGCCAGACCCCTGGCCCCAGGGGCGGGCCCTGCTGAGTCCCCGAGTGCCTCCTGAGTTCCTGCCACCACCCTTGGGCCGGGATGTGGTGCCACCTTGTGCGTAGAAGCCCTGCACACAGGCAAGAAGCCCCCCAGGCCCGCGGGCGCGCCCGACCCTGGAGCCCCCTGGCTGGCTGCAGCCACAGGGAACGGGGGTTCTGAGTTGGCAGCCCCCATTCTCGAAGCATCCACGGGCAGTTCCCCGAAGGGCTGACACCGGCTGCGCCTCAGCAGCCAGACAACCTCCCTCCCTCTGGTCGGGCACTGCAAGCCACACAGCCACTTGTGTCCCCTGTGTCCCTGGAGGCCGCAGCGCGTTTTGGGTTTTGGCGCGGACGGGCCCCTCTCGGCTTCCGTAGTCCATTTGCCCCGGAGCCTGCCAGACCCCTTGCCCCAGGGGCGGGCCCTGCTGAGTCCCCGAGTGCCTCCTGAGTTCCTGCCACCACCCTTGGGCCGGGATGTGGTGCCACCTTGTGCGTAGAAGCCCTGCACACAGGCAAGAAGCCCCCCAGGCCCGCGGGCGCGCCCGACCCTGGAGCCCCCTGGCTGGCTGCAGCCACAGGGAACGGGGGTTCTGAGTTGGCAGCCCCCATTCCCGAAGCATCCACGGGCAATTCCCTGAACGGCTGACACCGGCTGCGACTCAGCAGCCAGACAACCTCCCTCCCTCTGGTCGGGCACTGCAAGCCACACAGCCACTTGTGTCCCCTGTGTCCCTGGAGGCCGCAGCGCGTTTTGGGTTTTGGCGCGGACGGGCCCCTCTCGGCTTCCGTAGTCCATTTGCCCCGGAGCCTGCCAGACCCCTTGCCCCAGGGGCGGGCCCTGCTGAGTCCCTGAGTGCCTCCTGAGTTCCTGCCACCACCCTTGGGCCGGGATGTGGTGCCACCTTGTGCGTAGAAGCCCTGCACACAGGCAAGAAGCCCCCCAGGCCCGCGGGCGCGCCCGACCCTGGAGCCCCCTGGCTGGCTGCAGCCACAGGGAACGGGGGTTCTGAGTTGGCAGCCCCCATTCCCGAAGCATCCACGGGCAGTTCCCCGAAGGGCTGACACCGGCTGCGCCTCAGCAGCCAGACAACCTCCCTCCCTCTGGTCGGGCACTGCAAGCCACACAGCCACTTGTGTCCCCTTTGTCCCTGGAGGCCGCAGCGCGTTTTGGTTTTGGTGCGGACGGGCCCCTCTCGGCTTCCGTAGTCCATTTGCCCCGGAGCCTGCCAGACCCCTGGCCCCAGGGGCGGGCCCTGCTGAGTCCCCGAGTGCCTCCTGAGTTCCTGCCACCACCCTTGGGCTGGGATGTGGTGCCACCTTGTGCGTAGAAGCCCTGCACACAGGCAAGAAGCCCCTAGGCCCGCGGGCGCGCCCGACCCTGGAGCCCCCTGGCTGGCTGCAGCCACAGGGAACGGGGGTTCTGAGTTGGCAGCCCCCATTCCCGAAGCATCCACGGGCAGTTCCCCGAAGGGCTGACACCGGCTGCGCCTCAGCAGCCAGACAACCTCCCTCCCTCTGGTCGGGCACTGCAAGCCACACAGCCACTTGTGTCCCCTTTGTCCCTGGAGGCCGCAGCGCGTTTTGGGTTTTGGCGCGGACGGGCCCCTCTCGGCTTCCGTAGTCCATTTGCCCCGGAGCCTGCCAGACCCCTGGCCCCAGGGGCGGGCCCTGCTGAGTCCCCGAGTGCCTCCTGAGTTCCTGCCACCACCCTTGGGCCGGGATGTGGTGCCACCTTGTGCGTAGAAGCCCTGCACACAGGCAAGAAGCCCCCCAGGCCCGCGGGCGCGCCCGACCCTGGAGCCCCCTGGCTGGCTGCAGCCACAGGGAACGGGGGTTCTGAGTTGGCAGCCCCCATTCCCGAAGCATCCACGGGCAGTTCCCCGAAGGGCTGACACCGGCTGCGCCTCAGCAGCCAGACAACCTCCCTCCCTCTGGTCGGGCACTGCAAGCCACACAGCCACTTGTGTCCCCTGTGTCCCTGGAGGCCGCAGCGCGTTTTGGGTTTTGGCGCGGACGGGCCCCTCTCGGCTTCCGTAGTCCATTTGCCCCGGAGCCTGCCAGACCCCTTGCCCCAGGGGCGGGCCCTGCTGAGTCCCCGAGTGCCTCCTGAGTTCCTGCCACCACCCTTGGGCCGGGATGTGGTGCCACCTTGTGCGTAGAAGCCCTGCACACAGGCAAGAAGCCCCCCAGGCCCGCGGGCGCGCCCGACCCTGGAGCCCCCTGGCTGGCTGCAGCCACAGGGAACGGGGGTTCTGAGTTGGCAGCCCCCATTCCCGAAGCATCCACGGGCAGTTCCCCGAAGGGCTGACACCGGCTGCGCCTCAGCAGCCAGACAACCTCCCTCCGTCTGGTCGGGCACTGCAAGCCACACAGCCACTTGTGTCCCCTGTGTCCCTGGAGGCCGCAGCGCGTTTTGGGTTTTGGCGCGGACGGGCCCCTCTCGGCTTCCGTAGTCCATTTGCCCCGGAGCCTGCCAGACCCCTTGCCCCAGGGGCGGGCCCTGCTGAGTCCCCGAGTGCCTCCTGAGTTCCTGCCACCACCCTTGGGCCGGGATGTGGTGCCACCTTGTGCGTAGAAGCCCTGCACACAGGCAAGAAGCCCCCCAGGCCCGCGGGCGCGCCCGACCCTGGAGCCCCCTGGCTGGCTGCAGCCACAGGGAACGGGGGTTCTGAGTTGGCAGCCCCCATTCCCGAAGCATCCACGGGCAGTTCCCCGAAGGGCTGACACCGGCTGCGCCTCAGCAGCCAGACAACCTCCCTCCCTCTGGTCGGGCACTGCAAGCCACACAGCCACTTGTGTCCCCTGTGTCCCTGGAGGCCGCAGCGCGTTTTGGGTTTTGGCGCGGACGGGCCCCTCTCGGCTTCCGTAGTCCATTTGCCCCGGAGCCTGCCAGACCCCTGGCCCCAGGGGCGGGCCCTGCTGAGTCCCCGAGTGCCTCCTGAGTTCCTGCCACCACCCTTGGGCCGGGATGTGGTGCCACCTTGTGCGTAGAAGCCCTGCACACAGGCAAGAAGCCCCTAGGTCGCGGGCGCGCCCGACCCTGGAGCCCCCTGGCTGGCTGCAGCCACAGGGAACGGGGGTTCTGAGTTGGCAGCCCCCATTCCCGAAGCATCCACGGGCAATTCCCTGAACGGCTGACACCGGCTGCGACTCAGCAGCCAGACAACCTCCCTCCCTCTGGTCGGGCACTGCAAGCCACACAGCCACTTGTGTCCCCTGTGTCCCTGGAGGCCGCAGCGCGTTTTGGGTTTTGGCGCGGACGGGCCCCTCTCGGCTTCCGTAGTCCATTTGCCCCGGAGCCTGCCAGACCCCTTGCCCCAGGGGCGGGCCCTGCTGAGTCCCTGAGTGCCTCCTGAGTTCCTGCCACCACCCTGGGCCGGGATGTGGTGCCACCTTGTGCGTAGAAGCCCTGCACACAGGCAAGAAGCCCCCCAGGCCCGCGGGCGCGCCCGACCCTGGAGCCC
The DNA here is from genome assembly GCF_033115175.1 of Lepus europaeus. Lineage (NCBI taxonomy): Eukaryota > Metazoa > Chordata > Mammalia > Lagomorpha > Leporidae > Lepus > Lepus europaeus. The sequence goes on along the minus strand of NW_026909074.1, from coordinate 84,891 downwards.
CCTGGCTGGCTGCAGCCACAGGGAACGGGGGTTCTGAGTTGGCAGCCCCCATTCCCGAAGCATCCACGGGCAGTTCCCCGAAGGGCTGACACCGGCTGCGCCTCAGCAGCCAGACAACCTCCCTCCGTCTGGTCGGGCACTGCAAGCCACACAGCCACTTGTGTCCCCTGTGTCCCTGGAGGCCGCAGCGTGTTTTGGGTTTTGGCGCGGACGGGCCCCTCTCGGCTTCCGTAGTCCATTTGCCCCCGGAGCCTTCCAGACCCCTGGCCCCAGGGGCGGGCCCTGCTGAGTCCCCGAGCGCCTCCTGGGTTCCTGCCACCACCCTTGGGCCGGGATGAGGTGCCACCTTGTGCGTAGAAGCCCTGCACACAGGCAAGAAGCCCCCCAGGCCCGCGGGCGCGCCCGACCCTGGAGCCCCCTGGCTGGCTGCAGCCACAGGGAACAGGGGTTCTGAGTTGGCAGCCCCCATTCCCGAAGCATCCACGGGCAGTTCCCCGAAGGGCTGACACCGGCTGCGCCTCAGCAGCCAGACAACCTCCCTCCCTCTGGTCGGGCACTGCAAGCCACACAGCCACTTGTGTCCCCTGTGTCCCTGGAGGCCGCAGCGCGTTTTGGGTTTTTGCGCGGACGGGCCCCTCTCGGCTTCCGTAGTCCATTTGCCCCGGAGCCTGCCAGACCCCTGGCCCCAGGGGCGGGCCCTGCTGAGTCCCCGAGTGCCTCCTGAGTTCCTGCCACCACCCTTGGGCCGGGATGTGGTGCCACCTTGTGCGTAGAAGCCCTGCACACAGGCAAGAAGCCCCTAGGCCCGCGGGCGCGCCCGACCCTGGAGCCCCCTGGCTGGCTGCAGCCACAGGGAACGGGGGTTCTGAGTTGGCAGCCCCCATTCCCGAAGCATCCACGGGCAGTTCCCCGAAGGGCTGACACCGGCTGCGCCTCAGCAGCCAGACAACCTCCCTCCCTCTGGTCGGGCACTGCAAGCCACACAGCCACTTGTGTCCCCTTTGTCCCTGGAGGCCGCAGCGCGTTTTGGGTTTTGGCGCGGACGGGCCCCTCTCGGCTTCCGTAGTCCATTTGCCCCGGAGCCTGCCAGACCCCTGGCCCCAGAGGTGGGCCCTGCTGAGTCCCCGAGCGCCTCCTGAGTTCCTGCCACCACCCTTGGGCCGGGATGAGGTGCCACCTTGTGCGTAGAAGCCCTGCACACAGGCAAGAAGCCCCCCAGGCCCGCGGGCGCGCCCGACCCTGGAGCCCCCTGGCTGGCTGCAGCCACAGGGAACGGGGGTTCTGAGTTGGCAGCCCCCATTCCCGAAGCATCCACGGGCAGTTCCCCGAAGGGCTGACACCGGCTGCGCCTCAGCAGCCAGACAACCTCCCTCCCTCTGGTCGGGCACTGCAAGCCACACAGCCACTTGTGTCCCCTGTGTCCCTGGAGGCCGCAGCGCGTTTTGGGTTTTGGCGCGGACGGGCCGCTCTCGGTTTCCGTAGTCCATTTGCCCCCGGAGCCTGCCAGACCCCTGGCCCCATGGGCGGGCCCTGCTGAGTCCCCGAGCGCCTCCTGGGTTCCTACCACCACCCTTGGGCCGGGATGAAGTGCCACCTTGTGCGTAGAAGCCCTGCACACAGGCAAGAAGCCCCCCAGGCCCGCGGGCGCGCCCGACCCTGGAGCCCCCTGGCTGGCTGCAGCCACAGGGAATGGGGGTTCTGAGTTGGCAGCCCCCATTCCTGAAGCATCCACGGGCAGTTCCCCGAAGGGCTGACACCGGCTGCGCCTCAGCAGCCAGACAACCTCCCTCCCTCTGGTCGGGCACTGCAAGCCACACAGCCACTTGTGTCCCCTGTGTCCCTGGAGGCCGCAGCGCGTTTTGGGTTTTGGCGCGGACGGGCCCCTCTCGGCTTCCGTAGTCCATTTGCCCCGGAGCCTGCCAGACCCCTGGCCCCAGGGGCGGGCCCTGCTGAGTCCCCGAGTGCCTCCTGAGTTCCTGCCACCACCCTTGGGCCGGGATGTGGTGCCACCTTGTGCGTAGAAGCCCTGCACACAGGCAAGAAGCCCCTAGGCCCGCGGGCGCGCCCGACCCTGGAGCCCCCTGGCTGGCTGCAGCCACAGGGAACGGGGGTTCTGAGTTGGCAGCCCCCATTCCCGAAGCATCCACGGGCAGTTCCCCGAAGGGCTGACACCGGCTGCGCCTCAGCAGCCGGACAACCTCCCTCCCTCTGGTCGGGCACTGCAAGCCACACAGCCACTTGTGTCCCCTGTGTCCCTGGAGGCCGCAGCGCGTTTTGGGTTTTGGCGCGGACGGGCCGCTCTCGGTTTCCGTAGTCCATTTGCCCCCGGAGGCTACCAGACCCCTGGCCCCATGGGCGGGCCCTGCTGAGTCCCCGAGCGCCTCCTGGGTTCCTACCACCACCCTTGGGCCGGGATGTGGTGCCACCTTGTGCGTAGAAGCCCTGCACACAGGCAAGAAGCCCCCCAGGCCCGCGGGCGCGCCCGACCCTGGAGCCCCCTGGCTGGCTGCAGCCACAGGGAACGGGGGTTCTGAGTTGGCAGCCCCCATTCCCGAAGCATCCACGGGCAGTTCCCCGAAGGGCTGACACCGGCTGCGCCTCAGCAGCCAGACAACCTCCCTCCGTCTGGTCGGGCACTGCAAGCCACACAGCCACTTGTGTCCCCTGTGTCCCTGGAGGCCGCAGCGTGTTTTGGGTTTTGGCGCGGACGGGCCCCTCTCGGCTTCCGTAGTCCATTTGCCCCCGGAGCCTTCCAGACCCCTGGCCCCAGGGGCGGGCCCTGCTGAGTCCCCGAGCGCCTCCTGGGTTCCTGCCACCACCCTTGGGCCGGGATGAGGTGCCACCTTGTGCGTAGAAGCCCTGCACACAGGCAAGAAGCCCCCCAGGCCCGCGGGCGCGCCCGACCCTGGAGCCCCCTGGCTGGCTGCAGCCACAGGGAACGGGGGTTCTGAGTTGGCAGCCCCCATTCCCGAAGCATCCACGGGCAGTTCCCCGAAGGGCTGACACCGGCTGCGCCTCAGCAGCCAGACAACCTCCCTCCCTCTGGTCGGGCACTGCAAGCCACACAGCCACTTGTGTCCCCTGTGTCCCTGGAGGCCGCAGCGCGTTTTGGGTTTTTGCGCGGACGGGCCCCTCTCGGCTTCCGTAGTCCATTTGCCCCGGAGCCTGCCAGACCCCTGGCCCCAGGGGCGGGCCCTGCTGAGTCCCCGAGTGCCTCCTGAGTTCCTGCCACCACCCTTGGGCCGGGATGTGGTGCCACCTTGTGCGTAGAAGCCCTGCACACAGGCAAGAAGCCCCTAGGCCCGCGGGCGCGCCCGACCCTGGAGCCCCCTGGCTGGCTGCAGCCACAGGGAACGGGGGTTCTGAGTTGGCAGCCCCCATTCCCGAAGCATCCACGGGCAGTTCCCCGAAGGGCTGACACCGGCTGCGCCTCAGCAGCCAGACAACCTCCCTCCCTCTGGTCGGGCACTGCAAGCCACACAGCCACTTGTGTCCCCTTTGTCCCTGGAGGCCGCAGCGCGTTTTGGGTTTTGGCGCGGACGGGCCCCTCTCGGCTTCCGTAGTCCATTTGCCCCGGAGCCTGCCAGACCCCTGGCCCCAGAGGTGGGCCCTGCTGAGTCCCCGAGCGCCTCCTGAGTTCCTGCCACCACCCTTGGGCCGGGATGAGGTGCCACCTTGTGCGTAGAAGCCCTGCACACAGGCAAGAAGCCCCCCAGGCCCGCGGGCGCGCCCGACCCTGTTGCCCCCTGGCTGGCTGCAGCCACAGGGAACGGGGGTTCTGAGTTGGCAGCCCCCATTCCCGAAGCATCCACGGGCAGTTCCCCGAAGGGCTGACACCGGCTGCGCCTCAGCAGCCGGACAACCTCCCTCCCTCTGGTCGGGCACTGCAAGCCACACAGCCACTTGTGTCCCCTTTGTCCCTGGAGGCCGCAGCGCGTTTTGGGTTTTGGCGCGGACGGGCCGCTCTCGGTTTCCGTAGTCCATTTGCCCCCGGAGCCTGCCAGACCCCTGGCCCCATGGGCGGGCCCTGCTGAGTCCCCGAGCGCCTCCTGGGTTCCTACCACCACCCTTGGGCCGGGATGAAGTGCCACCTTGTGCGTAGAAGCCCTGCACACAGGCAAGAAGCCCCCCAGGCCCGCGGGCGCGCCCGACCCTGGAGCCCCCTGGCTGGCTGCAGCCACAGGGAACGGGGGTTCTGAGTTGGCAGCCCCCATTCCCGAAGCATCCACGGGCAGTTCCCCGAAGGGCTGACACCGGCTGCGCCTCAGCAGCCAGACAACCTCCCTCCCTCTGGTCGGGCACTGCAAGCCACACAGCCACTTGTGTCCCCTGTGTCCCTGGAGGCCGCAGCGCGTTTTGGGTTTTGGCGCGGACGGGCCCCTCTCGGCTTCCGTAGTCCATTTGCCCCGGAGCCTGCCAGACCCCTGGCCCCAGGGGCGGGCCCTGCTGAGTCCCCGAGTGCCTCCTGAGTTCCTGCCACCACCCTTGGGCCGGGATGTGGTGCCACCTTGTGCGTAGAAGCCCTGCACACAGGCAAGAAGCCCCTAGGCCCGCGGGCGCGCCCGACCCTGGAGCCCCCTGGCTGGCTGCAGCCACAGGGAACGGGGGTTCTGAGTTGGCAGCCCCCATTCCCGAAGCATCCACGGGCAGTTCCCCGAAGGGCTGACACCGGCTGCGCCTCAGCAGCCGGACAACCTCCCTCCCTCTGGTCGGGCACTGCAAGCCACACAGCCACTTGTGTCCCCTGTGTCCCTGGAGGCCGCAGCGCGTTTTGGGTTTTGGCGCGGACGGGCCGCTCTCGGTTTCGGTAGTCCATTTGCCCCCGGAGCCTGCCAGACCCCTGGCCCCATGGGCGGGCCCTGCTGAGTCCCCGAGCGCCTCCTGGGTTCCTACCACCACCCTTGGGCCGGGGTGAAGTGCCACCTTGTGCGTAGAAGCCCTGCACACAGGCAAGAAGCCCCCCAGGCCCGCGGGCGCGCCCGACCCTGGAGCCCCCTGGCTGGCTGCAGCCACAGGGAACGGGGGTTCTGAGTTGGCAGCCCCCATTCCCGAAGCATCCACGGGCAGTTCCCCGAAGGGCTGACACCGGCTGCGCCTCAGCAGCCAGACAACCTCCCTCCCTCTGGTCGGGCACTGCAAGCCACACAGCCACTTGTGTCCCCTGTGTCCCTGGAGGCCGCAGCGCGTTTTGGGTTTTGGCGCGGACGGGCCCCTCTCGGCTTCCGTAGTCCATTTGCCCCGGAGCCTGCCAGACCCCTGGCCCCAGGGGCGGGCCCTGCTGAGTCCCCGAGTGCCTCCTGAGTTCCTGCCACCACCCTTGGGCCGGGATGTGGTGCCACCTTGTGCGTAGAAGCCCTGCACACAGGCAAGAAGCCCCTAGGCCCGCGGGCGCGCCCGACCCTGGAGCCCCCTGGCTGGCTGCAGCCACAGGGAACGGGGGTTCTGAGTTGGCAGCCCCCATTCCCGAAGCATCCACGGGCAGTTCCCCGAAGGGCTGACACCGGCTGCGCCTCAGCAGCCGGACAACCTCCCTCCCTCTGGTCGGGCACTGCAAGCCACACAGCCACTTGTGTCCCCTGTGTCCCTGGAGGCCGCAGCGCGTTTTGGGTTTTGGCGCGGACGGGCCGCTCTCGGTTTCCGTAGTCCATTTGCCCCCGGAGGCTGCCAGACCCCTGGCCCCATGGGCGGGCCCTGCTGAGTCCCCGAGCGCCTCCTGGGTTCCTACCACCACCCTTGGGCCGGGATGTGGTGCCACCTTGTGCGTAGAAGCCCTGCACACAGGCAAGAAGCCCCCCAGGCCCGCGGGCGCGCCCGACCCTGGAGCCCCCTGGCTGGCTGCAGCCACAGGGAACGGGGGTTCTGAGTTGGCAGCCCCCATTCCCGAAGCATCCACGGGCAGTTCCCCGAAGGGCTGACACCGGCTGCGCCTCAGCAGCCAGACAACCTCCCTCCGTCTGGTCGGGCACTGCAAGCCACACAGCCACTTGTGTCCCCTGTGTCCCTGGAGGCCGCAGCGTGTTTTGGGTTTTGGCGCGGACGGGCCCCTCTCGGCTTCCGTAGTCCATTTGCCCCCGGAGCCTTCCAGACCCCTGGCCCCAGGGGCGGGCCCTGCTGAGTCCCCGAGCGCCTCCTGGGTTCCTGCCACCACCCTTGGGCCGGGATGAGGTGCCACCTTGTGCGTAGAAGCCCTGCACACAGGCAAGAAGCCCCCCAGGCCCGCGGGCGCGCCCGACCCTGGAGCCCCCTGGCTGGCTGCAGCCACAGGGAACGGGGGTTCTGAGTTGGCAGCCCCCATTCCCGAAGCATCCACGGGCAGTTCCCCGAAGGGCTGACACCGGCTGCGCCTCAGCAGCCAGACAACCTCCCTCCCTCTGGTCGGGCACTGCAAGCCACACAGCCACTTGTGTCCCCTGTGTCCCTGGAGGCCGCAGCGCGTTTTGGGTTTTTGCGCGGACGGGCCCCTCTCGGCTTCCGTAGTCCATTTGCCCCGGAGCCTGCCAGACCCCTGGCCCCAGGGGCGGGCCCTGCTGAGTCCCCGAGTGCCTCCTGAGTTCCTGCCACCACCCTTGGGCCGGGATGTGGTGCCACCTTGTGCGTAGAAGCCCTGCACACAGGCAAGAAGCCCCTAGGCCCGCGGGCGCGCCCGACCCTGGAGCCCCCTGGCTGGCTGCAGCCACAGGGAACGGGGGTTCTGAGTTGGCAGCCCCCATTCCCGAAGCATCCACGGGCAGTTCCCCGAAGGGCTGACACCGGCTGCGCCTCAGCAGCCAGACAACCTCCCTCCCTCTGGTCGGGCACTGCAAGCCACACAGCCACTTGTGTCCCCTTTGTCCCTGGAGGCCGCAGCGCGTTTTGGGTTTTGGCGCGGACGGGCCCCTCTCGGCTTCCGTAGTCCATTTGCCCCGGAGCCTGCCAGACCCCTGGCCCCAGAGGTGGGCCCTGCTGAGTCCCCGAGCGCCTCCTGAGTTCCTGCCACCACCCTTGGGCCGGGATGAGGTGCCACCTTGTGCGTAGAAGCCCTGCACACAGGCAAGAAGCCCCCCAGGCCCGCGGGCGCGCCCGACCCTGGAGCCCCCTGGCTGGCTGCAGCCACAGGGAACGGGGGTTCTGAGTTGGCAGCCCCCATTCCCGAAGCATCCACGGGCAGTTCCCCGAAGGGCTGACACCGGCTGCGCCTCAGCAGCCGGACAACCTCCCTCCCTCTGGTCGGGCACTGCAAGCCACACAGCCACTTGTGTCCCCTTTGTCCCTGGAGGCCGCAGCGCGTTTTGGGTTTTGGCGCGGACGGGCCGCTCTCGGTTTCCGTAGTCCATTTGCCCCCGGAGCCTGCCAGACCCCTGGCCCCATGGGCGGGCCCTGCTGAGTCCCCGAGCGCCTCCTGGGTTCCTACCACCACCCTTGGGCCGGGATGAAGTGCCACCTTGTGCGTAGAAGCCCTGCACACAGGCAAGAAGCCCCCCAGGCCCGCGGGCGCGCCCGACCCTGGAGCCCCCTGGCTGGCTGCAGCCACAGGGAACGGGGGTTCTGAGTTGGCAGCCCCCATTCCCGAAGCATCCACGGGCAGTTCCCCGAAGGGCTGACACCGGCTGCGCCTCAGCAGCCAGACAACCTCCCTCCCTCTGGTCGGGCACTGCAAGCCACACAGCCACTTGTGTCCCCTGTGTCCCTGGAGGCCGCAGCGTGTTTTGGGTTTTGGCGCGGACGGGCCCCTCTCGGCTTCCGTAGTCCATTTGCCCCGGAGCCTGCCAGACCCCTGGCCCCAGGGGCGGGCCCTGCTGAGTCCCCGAGTGCCTCCTGAGTTCCTGCCACCACCCTTGGGCCGGGTTGTGGTGCCACCTTGTGCGTAGAAGCCCTGCACACAGGCAAGAAGCCCCTAGGCCCGCGGGCGCGCCCGACCCTGGAGCCCCCTGGCTGGCTGCAGCCACAGGGAACGGGGGTTCTGAGTTGGCAGCCCCCATTCCCGAAGCATCCACGGGCAGTTCCCCGAAGGGCTGACACCGGCTGCGCCTCAGCAGCCGGACAACCTCCCTCCCTCTGGTCGGGCACTGCAAGCCACACAGCCACTTGTGTCCCCTGTGTCCCTGGAGGCCGCAGCGCATTTTGGGTTTTGGCGCGGACGGGCCGCTCTCGGTTTCGGTAGTCCATTTGCCCCCGGAGCCTGCCAGACCCCTGGCCCCATGGGCGGGCCCTGCTGAGTCCCCGAGCGCCTCCTGGGTTCCTACCACCACCCTTGGGCCGGGGTGAAGTGCCACCTTGTGCGTAGAAGCCCTGCACACAGGCAAGAAGCCCCCCAGGCCCGCGGGCGCGCCCGACCCTGGAGCCCCCTGGCTGGCTGCAGCCACAGGGAACGGGGGTTCTGAGTTGGCAGCCCCCATTCCCGAAGCATCCACGGGCAGTTCCCCGAAGGGCTGACACCGGCTGCGCCTCAGCAGCCAGACAACCTCCCTCCCTCTGGTCGGGCACTGCAAGCCACACAGCCACTTGTGTCCCCTGTGTCCCTGGAGGCCGCATCGTGTTTTGGGTTTTGGCGCGGACGGGCCCCTCTCGGCTTCCGTAGTCCATTTGCCCCCGGAGCCTTCCAGACCCCTGGCCCCAGGGGCGGGCCCTGCTGAGTCCCCGAGCGCCTCCTGGGTTCCTGCCACCACCCTTGGGCCGGGATGAGGTGCCACCTTGTGCGTAGAAGCCCTGCACACAGGCAAGAAGCCCCCCAGGCCCGCGGGCGCGCCCGACCCTGGAGCCCCCTGGCTGGCTGCAGCCACAGGGAACGGGGGTTCTGAGTTGGCAGCCCCCATTCCCGAAGCATCCACGGGCAGTTCCCCGAAGGGCTGACACCGGCTGCGCCTCAGCAGCCAGACAACCTCCCTCCCTCTGGTCGGGCACTGCAAGCCACACAGCCACTTGTGTCCCCTGTGTCCCTGGAGGCCGCAGCGCGTTTTGGGTTTTGGCGCGGACGGGCCCCTCTCGGCTTCCGTAGTCCATTTGCCCCGGAGCCTGCCAGACCCCTGGCCCCAGGGGCGGGCCCTGCTGAGTCCCCGAGTGCCTCCTGAGTTCCTGCCACCACCCTTGGGCCGGGATGTGGTGCCACCTTGTGCGTAGAAGCCCTGCACACAGGCAAGAAGCCCCTAGGCCCGCGGGCGCGCCCGACCCTGGAGCCCCCTGGCTGGCTGCAGCCACAGGGAACGGGGGTTCTGAGTTGGCAGCCCCCATTCCCGAAGCATCCACGGGCAGTTCCCCGAAGGGCTGACACCGGCTGCGCCTCAGCAGCCAGACAACCTCCCTCCCTCTGGTCGGGCACTGCAAGCCACACAGCCACTTGTGTCCCCTGTGTCCCTGGAGGCCGCAGCGCGTTTTGGGTTTTGGCGCGGACGGGCCCCTCTCGGCTTCCGTAGTCCATTTGCCCCGGAGCCTGCCAGACCCCTGGCCCCAGGGGCGGGCCCTGCTGAGTCCCCGAGTGCCTCCTGAGTTCCTGCCACCACCCTTGGGCCGGGATGAGGTGCCACCTTGTGCGTAGAAGCCCTGCACACAGGCAAGAAGCCCCTAGGCCCGCGGGCGCGCCCGACCCTGGAGCCCCCTGGCTGGCTGCAGCCACAGGGAACGGGGGTTCTGAGTTGGCAGCCCCCATTCCCGAAGCATCCACGGGCAGTTCCCCGAAGGGCTGACACCGGCTGCGCCTCAGCAGCCAGACAACCTCCCTCCCTCTGGTCGGGCACTGCAAGCCACACAGCCACTTGTGTCCCCTTTGTCCCTGGAGGCCGCAGCGCGTTTTGGGTTTTGGCGCAGACGGGCCCCTCTCGGCTTCCGTAGTCCATTTGCCCCGGAGCCTGCCAGACCCCTGGCCCCAGAGGTGGGCCCTGCTGAGTCCCCGAGCGCCTCCTGAGTTCCTGCCACCACCCTTGGGCCGGGATGAGGTGCCACCTTGTGCGTAGAAGCCCTGCACACAGGCAAGAAGCCCCCCAGGCCCGCGGGCGCGCCCGACCCTTGAGCCCCCTGGCTGGCTGCAGCCACAGGGAACGGGGGTTCTGAGTTGGCAGCCCCCATTCCCGAAGCATCCACGGGCAGTTCCCCGAAGGGCTGACACCGGCTGCGCCTCAGCAGCCGGACAACCTCCCTCCCTCTGGTCGGGCACTGCAAGCCACACAGCCACTTGTGTCCCCTGTGTCCCTGGAGGCCGCAGCGCGTTTTGGGTTTTGGCGCGGACGGGCCGCTCTCGGTTTCGGTAGTCCATTTGCCCCCGGAGCCTGCCAGACCCCTGGCCCCATGGGCGGGCCCTGCTGAGTCCCCGAGCGCCTCCTGGGTTCCTACCACCACCCTTGGGCCGGGATGAAGTGCCACCTTGTGCGTAGAAGCCCTGCACACAGGCAAGAAGCCCCCCAGGCCCGCGGGCGCGCCCGACCCTGGAGCCCCCTGGCTGGCTGCAGCCACAGGGAACGGGGGTTCTGAGTTGGCAGCCCCCATTCCCGAAGCATCCACGGGCAGTTCCCCGAAGGGCTGACACCGGCTGCGCCTCAGCAGCCAGACAACCTCCCTCCCTCTGGTCGGGCACTGCAAGCCACACAGCCACTTGTGTCCCCTGTGTCCCTGGAGGCCGCAGCGCGTTTTGGGTTTTGGCGCGGACGGGCCCCTCTCGGCTTCCGTAGTCCATTTGCCCCGGAGCCTGCCAGACCCCTGGCCCCAGGGGCGGGCCCTGCTGAGTCCCCGAGCGCCTCCTGGGTTCCTGCCACCACCCTTGGGCCGGGATGAGGTGCCACCTTGTGCGTAGAAGCCCTGCACACAGGCAAGAAGCCCCCCAGGCCCGCGGGCGCGCCCGACCCTGGAGCCCCCTGGCTGGCTGCAGCCACAGGGAACGGGGGTTCTGAGTTGGCAGCCCCCATTCCCGAAGCATCCACGGGCAGTTCCCCGAAGGGCTGACACCGGCTGCGCCTCAGCAGCCAGACAACCTCCCTCCCTCTGGTCGGGCACTGCAAGCCACACAGCCACTTGTGTCCCCTGTGTCCCTGGAGGCCGCAGCGCGTTTTGGGTTTTTGCGCGGACGGGCCCCTCTCGGCTTCCGTAGTCCATTTGCCCCGGAGCCTGCCAGACCCCTGGCCCCAGGGGCGGGCCCTGCTGAGTCCCCGAGTGCCTCCTGAGTTCCTGCCACCACCCTTGGGCCGGGATGTGGTGCCACCTTGTGCGTAGAAGCCCTGCACACAGGCAAGAAGCCCCTAGGCCCGCGGGCGCGCCCGACCCTGGAGCCCCCTGGCTGGCTGCAGCCACAGGGAACGGGGGTTCTGAGTTGGCAGCCCCCATTCCCGAAGCATCCACGGGCAGTTCCCCGAAGGGCTGACACCGGCTGCGCCTCAGCAGCCAGACAACCTCCCTCCCTCTGGTCGGGCACTGCAAGCCACACAGCCACTTGTGTCCCCTTTGTCCCTGGAGGCCGCAGCGCGTTTTGGGTTTTGGCGCGGACGGGCCCCTCTCGGCTTCCGTAGTCCATTTGCCCCGGAGCCTGCCAGACCCCTGGCCCCAGAGGTGGGCCCTGCTGAGTCCCCGAGCGCCTCCTGAGTTCCTGCCACCACCCTTGGGCCGGGATGAGGTGCCACCTTGTGCGTAGAAGCCCTGCACACAGGCAAGAAGCCCCCCAGGCCCGCGGGCGCGCCCGACCCTGGAGCCCCCTGGCTGGCTGCAGCCACAGGGAATGGGGGTTCTGAGTTGCCAGCCCCCATTCCTGAAGCATCCACGGGCAGTTCCCCGAAGGGCTGACACCGGCTGCGCCTCAGCAGCCAGACAACCTCCCTCCCTCTGGTCGGGCACTGCAAGCCACACAGCCACTTGTGTCCCCTGTGTCCCTGGAGGCCGCAGCGCGTTTTGGGTTTTGGCGCGGACGGGCCCCTCTCGGCTTCCGTAGTCCATTTGCCCCGGAGCCTGCCAGACCCCTGGCCCCAGGGGCGGGCCCTGCTGAGTCCCCGAGTGCCTCCTGAGTTCCTGCCACCACCCTTGGGCCGGGATGTGGTGCCACCTTGTGCGTAGAAGCCCTGCACACAGGCAAGAAGCCCCTAGGCCCGCGGGCGCGCCCGACCCTGGAGCCCCCTGGCTGGCTGCAGCCACAGGGAACGGGGGTTCTGAGTTGGCAGCCCCCATTCCCGAAGCATCCACGGGCAGTTCCCCGAAGGGCTGACACCGGCTGCGCCTCAGCAGCCGGACAACCTCCCTCCCTCTGGTCGGGCACTGCAAGCCACACAGCCACTTGTGTCCCCTGTGTCCCTGGAGGCCGCAGCGCGTTTTGGGTTTTGGCGCGGACGGGCCGCTCTCGGTTTCCGTAGTCCATTTGCCCCCGGAGGCTGCCAGACCCCTGGCCCCATGGGCGGGCCCTGCTGAGTCCCCGAGCGCCTCCTGGGTTCCTACCACCACCCTTGGGCCGGGATGTGGTGCCACCTTGTGCGTAGAAGCCCTGCACACAGGCAAGAAGCCCCCCAGGCCCGCGGGCGCGCCCGACCCTGGAGCCCCCTGGCTGGCTGCAGCCACAGGGAACGGGGGTTCTGAGTTGGCAGCCCCCATTCCCGAAGCATCCACGGGCAGTTCCCCGAAGGGCTGACACCGGCTGCGCCTCAGCAGCCAGACAACCTCCCTCCGTCTGGTCGGGCACTGCAAGCCACACAGCCACTTGTGTCCCCTGTGTCCCTGGAGGCCGCAGCGTGTTTTGGGTTTTGGCGCGGACGGGCCCCTCTCGGCTTCCGTAGTCCATTTGCCCCCGGAGCCTTCCAGACCCCTGGCCCCAGGGGCGGGCCCTGCTGAGTCCCCGAGCGCCTCCTGGGTTCCTGCCACCACCCTTGGGCCGGGATGAGGTGCCACCTTGTGCGTAGAAGCCCTGCACACAGGCAAGAAGCCCCCCAGGCCCGCGGGCGCGCCCGACCCTGGAGCCCCCTGGCTGGCTGCAGCCACAGGGAACGGGGGTTCTGAGTTGGCAGCCCCCATTCCCGAAGCATCCACGGGCAGTTCCCCGAAGGGCTGACACCGGCTGCGCCTCAGCAGCCAGACAACCTCCCTCCCTCTGGTCGGGCACTGCAAGCCACACAGCCACTTGTGTCCCCTGTGTCCCTGGAGGCCGCAGCGCGTTTTGGGTTTTTGCGCGGACGGGCCCCTCTCGGCTTCCGTAGTCCATTTGCCCCGGAGCCTGCCAGACCCCTGGCCCCAGGGGCGGGCCCTGCTGAGTCCCCGAGTGCCTCCTGAGTTCCTGCCACCACCCTTGGGCCGGGATGTGGTGCCACCTTGTGCGTAGAAGCCCTGCACACAGGCAAGAAGCCCCTAGGCCCGCGGGCGCGCCCGACCCTGGAGCCCCCTGGCTGGCTGCAGCCACAGGGAACGGGGGTTCTGAGTTGGCAGCCCCCATTCCCGAAGCATCCACGGGCAGTTCCCCGAAGGGCTGACACCGGCTGCGCCTCAGCAGCCAGACAACCTCCCTCCCTCTGGTCGGGCACTGCAAGCCACACAGCCACTTGTGTCCCCTTTGTCCCTGGAGGCCGCAGCGCGTTTTGGGTTTTGGCGCGGACGGGCCCCTCTCGGCTTCCGTAGTCCATTTGCCCCGGAGCCTGCCAGACCCCTGGCCCCAGAGGTGGGCCCTGCTGAGTCCCCGAGCGCCTCCTGAGTTCCTGCCACCACCCTTGGGCCGGGATGAGGTGCCACCTTGTGCGTAGAAGCCCTGCACACAGGCAAGAAGCCCCCCAGGCCCGCGGGCGCGCCCGACCCTGGAGCCCCCTGGCTGGCTGCAGCCACAGGGAACGGGGGTTCTGAGTTGGCAGCCCCCATTCCCGAAGCATCCACGGGCAGTTCCCCGAAGGGCTGACACCGGCTGCGCCTCAGCAGCCGGACAACCTCCCTCCCTCTGGTCGGGCACTGCAAGCCACACAGCCACTTGTGTCCCCTTTGTCCCTGGAGGCCGCAGCGCGTTTTGGGTTTTGGCGCGGACGGGCCGCTCTCGGTTTCCGTAGTCCATTTGCCCCCGGAGCCTGCCAGACCCCTGGCCCCATGGGCGGGCCCTGCTGAGTCCCCGAGCGCCTCCTGGGTTCCTACCACCACCCTTGGGCCGGGATGAAGTGCCACCTTGTGCGTAGAAGCCCTGCACACAGGCAAGAAGCCCCCCAGGCCCGCGGGCGCGCCCGACCCTGGAGCCCCCTGGCTGGCTGCAGCCACAGGGAACGGGGGTTCTGAGTTGGCAGCCCCCATTCCCGAAGCATCCACGGGCAGTTCCCCGAAGGGCTGACACCGGCTGCGCCTCAGCAGCCAGACAACCTCCCTCCCTCTGGTCGGGCACTGCAAGCCACACAGCCACTTGTGTCCCCTGTGTCCCTGGAGGCCGCAGCGCGTTTTGGGTTTTGGCGCGGACGGGCCCCTCTCGGCTTCCGTAGTCCATTTGCCCCGGAGCCTGCCAGACCCCTGGCCCCAGGGGCGGGCCCTGCTGAGTCCCCGAGTGCCTCCTGAGTTCCTGCCACCACCCTTGGGCCGGGATGTGGTGCCACCTTGTGCGTAGAAGCCCTGCACACAGGCAAGAAGCCCCTAGGCCCGCGGGCGCGCCCGACCCTGGAGCCCCCTGGCTGGCTGCAGCCACAGGGAACGGGGGTTCTGAGTTGGCAGCCCCCATTCCCGAAGCATCCACGGGCAGTTCCCCGAAGGGCTGACACCGGCTGCGCCTCAGCAGCCGGACAACCTCCCTCCCTCTGGTCGGGCACTGCAAGCCACACAGCCACTTGTGTCCCCTGTGTCCCTGGAGGCCGCAGCGCGTTTTGGGTTTTGGCGCGGACGGGCCGCTCTCGGTTTCGGTAGTCCATTTGCCCCCGGAGCCTGCCAGACCCCTGGCCCCATGGGCGGGCCCTGCTGAGTCCCCGAGCGCCTCCTGGGTTCCTACCACCACCCTTGGGCCGGGGTGAAGTGCCACCTTGTGCGTAGAAGCCCTGCACACAGGCAAGAAGCCCCCCAGGCCCGCGGGCGCGCCCGACCCTGGAGCCCCCTGGCTGGCTGCAGCCACAGGGAACGGGGGTTCTGAGTTGGCAGCCCCCATTCCCGAAGCATCCACGGGCAGTTCCCCGAAGGGCTGACACCGGCTGCGCCTCAGCAGCCAGACAACCTCCCTCCCTCTGGTCGGGCACTGCAAGCCACACAGCCACTTGTGTCCCCTGTGTCCCTGGAGGCCGCAGCGCGTTTTGGGTTTTGGCGCGGACGGGCCCCTCTCGGCTTCCGTAGTCCATTTGCCCCGGAGCCTGCCAGACCCCTGGCCCCAGGGGCGGGCCCTGCTGAGTCCCCGAGTGCCTCCTGAGTTCCTGCCACCACCCTTGGGCCGGGATGTGGTGCCACCTTGTGCGTAGAAGCCCTGCACACAGGCAAGAAGCCCCTAGGCCCGCGGGCGCGCCCGACCCTGGAGCCCCCTGGCTGGCTGCAGCCACAGGGAACGGGGGTTCTGAGTTGGCAGCCCCCATTCCCGAAGCATCCACGGGCAGTTCCCCGAAGGGCTGACACCGGCTGCGCCTCAGCAGCCGGACAACCTCCCTCCCTCTGGTCGGGCACTGCAAGCCACACAGCCACTTGTGTCCCCTGTGTCCCTGGAGGCCGCAGCGCGTTTTGGGTTTTGGCGCGGACGGGCCGCTCTCGGTTTCCGTAGTCCATTTGCCCCCGGAGGCTGCCAGACCCCTGGCCCCATGGGCGGGCCCTGCTGAGTCCCCGAGCGCCTCCTGGGTTCCTACCACCACCCTTGGGCCGGGATGTGGTGCCACCTTGTGCGTAGAAGCCCTGCACACAGGCAAGAAGCCCCCCAGGCCCGCGGGCGCGCCCGACCCTGGAGCCCCCTGGCTGGCTGCAGCCACAGGGAACGGGGGTTCTGAGTTGGCAGCCCCCATTCCCGAAGCATCCACGGGCAGTTCCCCGAAGGGCTGACACCGGCTGCGCCTCAGCAGCCAGACAACCTCCCTCCGTCTGGTCGGGCACTGCAAGCCACACAGCCACTTGTGTCCCCTGTGTCCCTGGAGGCCGCAGCGTGTTTTGGGTTTTGGCGCGGACGGGCCCCTCTCGGCTTCCGTAGTCCATTTGCCCCCGGAGCCTTCCAGACCCCTGGCCCCAGGGGCGGGCCCTGCTGAGTCCCCGAGCGCCTCCTGGGTTCCTGCCACCACCCTTGGGCCGGGATGAGGTGCCACCTTGTGCGTAGAAGCCCTGCACACAGGCAAGAAGCCCCCCAGGCCCGCGGGCGCGCCCGACCCTGGAGCCCCCTGGCTGGCTGCAGCCACAGGGAACGGGGGTTCTGAGTTGGCAGCCCCCATTCCCGAAGCATCCACGGGCAGTTCCCCGAAGGGCTGACACCGGCTGCGCCTCAGCAGCCGGACAACCTCCCTCCCTCTGGTCGGGCACTGCAAGCCACACAGCCACTTGTGTCCCCTGTGTCCCTGGAGGCCGCAGCGCGTTTTGGGTTTTGGCGCGGACGGGCCGCTCTCGGTTTCGGTAGTCCATTTGCCCCCGGAGCCTGCCAGACCCCTGGCCCCATGGGCGGGCCCTGCTGAGTCCCCGAGCGCCTCCTGGGTTCCTACCACCACCCTTGGGCCGGGGTGAAGTGCCACCTTGTGCGTAGAAGCCCTGCACACAGGCAAGAAGCCCCCCAGGCCCGCGGGCGCGCCCGACCCTGGAGCCCCCTGGCTGGCTGCAGCCACAGGGAACGGGGGTTCTGAGTTGGCAGCCCCCATTCCCGAAGCATCCACGGGCAGTTCCCCGAAGGGCTGACACCGGCTGCGCCTCAGCAGCCAGACAACCTCCCTCCCTCTGGTCGGGCACTGCAAGCCACACAGCCACTTGTGTCCCCTGTGTCCCTGGAGGCCGCAGCGCGTTTTGGGTTTTGGCGCGGACGGGCCCCTCTCGGCTTCCGTAGTCCATTTGCCCCGGAGCCTGCCAGACCCCTGGCCCCAGGGGCGGGCCCTGCTGAGTCCCCGAGTGCCTCCTGAGTTCCTGCCACCACCCTTGGGCCGGGATGTGGTGCCACCTTGTGCGTAGAAGCCCTGCACACAGGCAAGAAGCCCCTAGGCCCGCGGGCGCGCCCGACCCTGGAGCCCCCTGGCTGGCTGCAGCCACAGGGAACGGGGGTTCTGAGTTGGCAGCCCCCATTCCCGAAGCATCCACGGGCAGTTCCCCGAAGGGCTGACACCGGCTGCGCCTCAGCAGCCGGACAACCTCCCTCCCTCTGGTCGGGCACTGCAAGCCACACAGCCACTTGTGTCCCCTGTGTCCCTGGAGGCCGCAGCGCGTTTTGGGTTTTGGCGCGGACGGGCCGCTCTCGGTTTCCGTAGTCCATTTGCCCCCGGAGGCTGCCAGACCCCTGGCCCCATGGGCGGGCCCTGCTGAGTCCCCGAGCGCCTCCTGGGTTCCTACCACCACCCTTGGGCCGGGATGTGGTGCCACCTTGTGCGTAGAAGCCCTGCACACAGGCAAGAAGCCCCCCAGGCCCGCGGGCGCGCCCGACCCTGGAGCCCCCTGGCTGGCTGCAGCCACAGGGAACGGGGGTTCTGAGTTGGCAGCCCCCATTCCCGAAGCATCCACGGGCAGTTCCCCGAAGGGCTGACACCGGCTGCGCCTCAGCAGCCAGACAACCTCCCTCCGTCTGGTCGGGCACTGCAAGCCACACAGCCACTTGTGTCCCCTGTGTCCCTGGAGGCCGCAGCGTGTTTTGGGTTTTGGCGCGGACGGGCCCCTCTCGGCTTCCGTAGTCCATTTGCCCCCGGAGCCTTCCAGACCCCTGGCCCCAGGGGCGGGCCCTGCTGAGTCCCCGAGCGCCTCCTGGGTTCCTGCCACCACCCTTGGGCCGGGATGAGGTGCCACCTTGTGCGTAGAAGCCCTGCACACAGGCAAGAAGCCCCCCAGGCCCGCGGGCGCGCCCGACCCTGGAGCCCCCTGGCTGGCTGCAGCCACAGGGAACGGGGGTTCTGAGTTGGCAGCCCCCATTCCCGAAGCATCCACGGGCAGTTCCCCGAAGGGCTGACACCGGCTGCGCCTCAGCAGCCAGACAACCTCCCTCCATCTGGTCGGGCACTGCAAGCCACACAGCCACTTGTGTCCCCTGTGTCCCTGGAGGCCGCAGCGCGTTTTGGGTTTTGGCGCGGACGGGCCCCTCTCGGCTTCCGTAGTCCATTTGCCCCGGAGCCTGCCAGACCCCTGGCCCCATGGGCGGGCCCTGCTGAGTCCCCGAGCGCCTCCTGGGTTCCTACCACCACCCTTGGGCCGGGGTGAAGTGCCACCTTGTGCGTAGAAGCCCTGCACACAGGCAAGAAGCCCCCCAGGCCCGCGGGCGCGCCCGACCCTGGAGCCCCCTGGCTGGCTGCAGCCACAGGGAACGGGGGTTCTGAGTTGGCAGCCCCCATTCCCGAAGCATCCACGGGCAGTTCCCCGAAGGGCTGACACCGGCTGCGCCTCAGCAGCCAGACAACCTCCCTCCCTCTGGTCGGGCACTGCAAGCCACACAGCCACTTGTGTCCCCTGTGTCCCTGGAGGCCGCATCGTGTTTTGGGTTTTGGCGCGGACGGGCCCCTCTCGGCTTCCGTAGTCCATTTGCCCCCGGAGCCTTCCAGACCCCTGGCCCCAGGGGCGGGCCCTGCTGAGTCCCCGAGCGCCTCCTGGGTTCCTGCCACCACCCTTGGGCCGGGATGAGGTGCCACCTTGTGCGTAGAAGCCCTGCACACAGGCAAGAAGCCCCCCAGGCCCGCGGGCGCGCCCGACCCTGGAGCCCCCTGGCTGGCTGCAGCCACAGGGAACGGGGGTTCTGAGTTGGCAGCCCCCATTCCCGAAGCATCCACGGGCAGTTCCCCGAAGGGCTGACACCGGCTGCGCCTCAGCAGCCAGACAACCTCCCTCCCTCTGGTCGGGCACTGCAAGCCACACAGCCACTTGTGTCCCCTGTGTCCCTGGAGGCCGCAGCGCGTTTTGGGTTTTGGCGCGGACGGGCCCCTCTCGGCTTCCGTAGTCCATTTGCCCCGGAGCCTGCCAGACCCCTGGCCCCAGGGGCGGGCCCTGCTGAGTCCCCGAGTGCCTCCTGAGTTCCTGCCACCACCCTTGGGCCGGGATGTGGTGCCACCTTGTGCGTAGAAGCCCTGCACACAGGCAAGAAGCCCCTAGGCCCGCGGGCGCGCCCGACCCTGGAGCCCCCTGGCTGGCTGCAGCCACAGGGAACGGGGGTTCTGAGTTGGCAGCCCCCATTCCCGAAGCATCCACGGGCAGTTCCCCGAAGGGCTGACACCGGCTGCGCCTCAGCAGCCAGACAACCTCCCTCCCTCTGGTCGGGCACTGCAAGCCACACAGCCACTTGTGTCCCCTGTGTCCCTGGAGGCCGCAGCGCGTTTTGGGTTTTGGCGCGGACGGGCCCCTCTCGGCTTCCGTAGTCCATTTGCCCCGGAGCCTGCCAGACCCCTGGCCCCAGGGGCGGGCCCTGCTGAGTCCCCGAGTGCCTCCTGAGTTCCTGCCACCACCCTTGGGCCGGGATGAGGTGCCACCTTGTGCGTAGAAGCCCTGCACACAGGCAAGAAGCCCCTAGGCCCGCGGGCGCGCCCGACCCTGGAGCCCCCTGGCTGGCTGCAGCCACAGGGAACGGGGGTTCTGAGTTGGCAGCCCCCATTCCCGAAGCATCCACGGGCAGTTCCCCGAAGGGCTGACACCGGCTGCGCCTCAGCAGCCAGACAACCTCCCTCCCTCTGGTCGGGCACTGCAAGCCACACAGCCACTTGTGTCCCCTTTGTCCCTGGAGGCCGCAGCGCGTTTTGGGTTTTGGCGCAGACGGGCCCCTCTCGGCTTCCGTAGTCCATTTGCCCCGGAGCCTGCCAGACCCCTGGCCCCAGAGGTGGGCCCTGCTGAGTCCCCGAGCGCCTCCTGAGTTCCTGCCACCACCCTTGGGCCGGGATGAGGTGCCACCTTGTGCGTAGAAGCCCTGCACACAGGCAAGAAGCCCCCCAGGCCCGCGGGCGCGCCCGACCCTTGAGCCCCCTGGCTGGCTGCAGCCACAGGGAACGGGGGTTCTGAGTTGGCAGCCCCCATTCCCGAAGCATCCACGGGCAGTTCCCCGAAGGGCTGACACCGGCTGCGCCTCAGCAGCCGGACAACCTCCCTCCCTCTGGTCGGGCACTGCAAGCCACACAGCCACTTGTGTCCCCTGTGTCCCTGGAGGCCGCAGCGCGTTTTGGGTTTTGGCGCGGACGGGCCGCTCTCGGTTTCCGTAGTCCATTTGCCCCCGGAGCCTGCCAGACCCCTGGCCCCATGGGCGGGCCCTGCTGAGTCCCCGAGCGCCTCCTGGGTTCCTACCACCACCCTTGGGCCGGGATGAAGTGCCACCTTGTGCGTAGAAGCCCTGCACACAGGCAAGAAGCCCCCCAGGCCCGCGGGCGCGCCCGACCCTGGAGCCCCCTGGCTGGCTGCAGCCACAGGGAACGGGGGTTCTGAGTTGGCAGCCCCCATTCCCGAAGCATCCACGGGCAGTTCCCCGAAGGGCTGACACCGGCTGCGCCTCAGCAGCCAGACAACCTCCCTCCCTCTGGTCGGGCACTGCAAGCCACACAGCCACTTGTGTCCCCTGTGTCCCTGGAGGCCGCAGCGCGTTTTGGGTTTTGGCGCGGACGGGCCCCTCTCGGCTTCCGTAGTCCATTTGCCCCGGAGCCTGCCAGACCCCTGGCCCCAGGGGCGGGCCCTGCTGAGTCCCCGAGCGCCTCCTGGGTTCCTGCCACCACCCTTGGGCCGGGATGAGGTGCCACCTTGTGCGTAGAAGCCCTGCACACAGGCAAGAAGCCCCCCAGGCCCGCGGGCGCGCCCGACCCTGGAGCCCCCTGGCTGGCTGCAGCCACAGGGAACGGGGGTTCTGAGTTGGCAGCCCCCATTCCCGAAGCATCCACGGGCAGTTCCCCGAAGGGCTGACACCGGCTGCGCCTCAGCAGCCAGACAACCTCCCTCCCTCTGGTCGGGCACTGCAAGCCACACAGCCACTTGTGTCCCCTGTGTCCCTGGAGGCCGCAGCGCGTTTTGGGTTTTGGCGCGGACGGGCCCCTCTCGGCTTCCGTAGTCCATTTGCCCCGGAGCCTGCCAGACCCCTGGCCCCAGGGGCGGGCCCTGCTGAGTCCCCGAGTGCCTCCTGAGTTCCTGCCACCACCCTTGGGCCGGGATGTGGTGCCACCTTGTGCGTAGAAGCCCTGCACACAGGCAAGAAGCCCCTAGGCCCGCGGGCGCGCCCGACCCTGGAGCCCCCTGGCTGGCTGCAGCCACAGGGAACGGGGGTTCTGAGTTGGCAGCCCCCATTCCCGAAGCATCCACGGGCAGTTCCCCGAAGGGCTGACACCGGCTGCGCCTCAGCAGCCAGACAACCTCCCTCCCTCTGGTCGGGCACTGCAAGCCACACAGCCACTTGTGTCCCCTTTGTCCCTGGAGGCCGCAGCGCGTTTTGGGTTTTGGCGCGGACGGGCCCCTCTCGGCTTCCGTAGTCCATTTGCCCCGGAGCCTGCCAGACCCCTGGCCCCAGAGGTGGGCCCTGCTGAGTCCCCGAGCGCCTCCTGAGTTCCTGCCACCACCCTTGGGCCGGGATGAGGTGCCACCTTGTGCGTAGAAGCCCTGCACACAGGCAAGAAGCCCCCCAGGCCCGCGGGCGCGCCCGACCCTGGAGCCCCCTGGCTGGCTGCAGCCACAGGGAACGGGGGTTCTGAGTTGGCAGCCCCCATTCCCGAAGCATCCACGGGCAGTTCCCCGAAGGGCTGACACCGGCTGCGCCTCAGCAGCCGGACAACCTCCCTCCCTCTGGTCGGGCACTGCAAGCCACACAGCCACTTGTGTCCCCTGTGTCCCTGGAGGCCGCAGCGCGTTTTGGGTTTTGGCGCGGACGGGCCGCTCTCGGTTTCCGTAGTCCATTTGCCCCCGGAGCCTGCCAGACCCCTGGCCCCATGGGCGGGCCCTGCTGAGTCCCCGAGCGCCTCCTGGGTTCCTACCACCACCCTTGGGCCGGGATGAAGTGCCACCTTGTGCGTAGAAGCCCTGCACACAGGCAAGAAGCCCCCCAGGCCCGCGGGCGCGCCCGACCCTGGAGCCCCCTGGCTGGCTGCAGCCACAGGGAACGGGGGTTCTGAGTTGGCAGCCCCCATTCCCGAAGCATCCACGGGCAGTTCCCCGAAGGGCTGACACCGGCTGCGCCTCAGCAGCCAGACAACCTCCCTCCCTCTGGTCGGGCACTGCAAGCCACACAGCCACTTGTGTCCCCTTTGTCCCTGGAGGCCGCAGCACGTTTTGGGTTTTGGCGCGGACGGGCCCCTCTCGGCTTCCGTAGTCCATTTGCCCCGGAGCCTGCCAGACCCCTGGCCCCAGAGGTGGGCCCTGCTGAGTCCCCGAGCGCCTCCTGAGTTCCTGCCACCACCCTTGGGCCGGGATGAGGTGCCACCTTGTGCGTAGAAGCCCTGCACACAGGCAAGAAGCCCCCCAGGCCCGCGGGCGCGCCCGACCCTGGAGCCCCCTGGCTGGCTGCAGCCACAGGGAACGGGGGTTCTGAGTTGGCAGCCCCCATTCCCGAAGCATCCACGGGCAGTTCCCCGAAGGGCTGACACCGGCTGCGCCTCAGCAGCCGGACAACCTCCCTCCCTCTGGTCGGGCACTGCAAGCCACACAGCCACTTGTGTCCCCTGTGTCCCTGGAGGCCGCAGCGCGTTTTGGGTTTTGGCGCGGACGGGCCGCTCTCGGTTTCCGTAGTCCATTTGCCCCCGGAGCCTGCCAGACCCCTGGCCCCATGGGCGGGCCCTGCTGAGTCCCCGAGCGCCTCCTGGGTTCCTACCAAACCCTTGGGCCGGGATGAAGTGCCACCTTGTGCGTAGAAGCCCTGCACACAGGCAAGAAGCCCCCCAGGCCCGCGGGCGCGCCCGACCCTGGAGCCCCCTGGCTGGCTGCAGCCACAGGGAACGGGGGTTCTGAGTTGGCAGCCCCCATTCCCGAAGCATCCACGGGCAGTTCCCCGAAGGGCTGACACCGGCTGCGCCTCAGCAGCCAGACAACCTCCCTCCCTCTGGTCGGGCACTGCAAGCCACACAGCCACTTGTGTCCCCTGTGTCCCTGGAGGCCGCAGCGCGTTTTGGGTTTTGGCGCGGACGGGCCCCTCTCGGCTTCCGTAGTCCATTTGCCCCGGAGCCTGCCAGACCCCTGGCCCCAGGGGCGGGCCCTGCTGAGTCCCCGAGTGCCTCCTGAGTTCCTGCCACCACCCTTGGGCCGGGATGTGGTGCCACCGTGTGCGTAGAAGCCCTGCACACAGGCAAGAAGCCCCTAGGCCCGCGGGCGCGCCCGACCCTGGAGCCCCCTGGCTGGCTGCAGCCACAGGGAACGGGGGTTCTGAGTTGGCAGCCCCCATTCCCGAAGCATCCACGGGCAGTTCCCCGAAGGGCTGACACCGGCTGCGCCTCAGCAGCCAGACAACCTCCCTCCCTCTGGTCGGGCACTGCAAGCCACACAGCCACTTGTGTCCCCTTTGTCCCTGGAGGCCGCAGCGCGTTTTGGGTTTTGGCGTGGACCGGCCCCTCTCGGCTTTCGTAGTCCATTTGCCCCGGAGCCTGCCAGACCCCTGGCCCCAGAGGTGGGCCCTGCTGAGTCCCCGAGCGCCTCCTGAGTTCCTGCCACCACCCTTGGGCCGGGATGAGGTGCCACCTTGTGCGTAGAAGCCCTGCACACAGGCAAGAAGCCCCCCAGGCCCGCGGGCGCCCCCGACCCTGGAGCCCCCTGGCTGGCTGCAGCCACAGGGAACGGGGGTTCTGAGTTGGCAGCCCCCATTCCCGAAGCATCCACGGGCAGTTCCCCGAAGGGCTGACACCGGCTGCGCCTCAGCAGCCGGACAACCTCCCTCCCTCTGGTCGGGCACTGCAAGCCACACAGCCACTTGTGTCCCCTGTGTCCCTGGAGGCCGCAGCGCGTTTTGGGTTTTGGCGCGGACGGGCCGCTCTCGGTTTCCGTAGTCCATTTGCCCCCGGAGCCTGCCAGACCCCTGGCCCCATGGGCGGGCCCTGCTGAGTCCCCGAGCGCCTCCTGGGTTCCTACCAAACCCTTGGGCCGGGATGAAGTGCCACCTTGTGCGTAGAAGCCCTGCACACAGGCAAGAAGCCCCCCAGGCCCGCGGGCGCGCCCGACCCTGGAGCCCCCTGGCTGGCTGCAGCCACAGGGAACGGGGGTTCTGAGTTGGCAGCCCCCATTCCCGAAGCATCCACGGGCAGTTCCCCGAAGGGCTGACACCGGCTGCGCCTCAGCAGCCAGACAACCTCCCTCCCTCTGGTCGGGCACTGCAAGCCACACAGCCACTTGTGTCCCCTGTGTCCCTGGAGGCCGCAGCGCGTTTTGGGTTTTGGCGCGGACGGGCCCCTCTCGGCTTCCGTAGTCCATTTGCCCCGGAGCCTGCCAGACCCCTGGCCCCAGGGGCGGGCCCTGCTGAGTCCCCGAGTGCCTCCTGAGTTCCTGCCACCACCCTTGGGCCGGGATGTGGTGCCACCTTGTGCGTAGAAGCCCTGCACACAGGCAAGAAGCCCCTAGGCCCGCGGGCGCGCCCGACCCTGGAGCCCCCTGGCTGGCTGCAGCCACAGGGAACGGGGGTTCTGAGTTGGCAGCCCCCATTCCCGAAGCATCCACGGGCAGTTCCCCGAAGGGCTGACACCGGCTGCGCCTCAGCAGCCAGACAACCTCCCTCCCTCTGGTCGGGCACTGCAAGCCACACAGCCACTTGTGTCCCCTTTGTCCCTGGAGGCCGCAGCGCGTTTTGGGTTTTGGCGCGGACGGGCCCCTCTCGGCTTCCGTAGTCCATTTGCCCCGGAGCCTGCCAGACCCCTGGCCCCAGAGGTGGGCCCTGCTGAGTCCCCGAGCGCCTCCTGAGTTCCTGCCACCACCCTTGGGCCGGGATGAGGTGCCACCTTGTGCGTAGAAGCCCTGCACACAGGCAAGAAGCCCCCCAGGCCCGCGGGCGCGCCCGACCCTGGAGCCCCCTGGCTGGCTGCAGCCACAGGGAACGGGGGTTCTGAGTTGGCAGCCCCCATTCCCGAAGCATCCACGGGCAGTTCCCCGAAGGGCTGACACCGGCTGCGCCTCAGCAGCCGGACAACCTCCCTCCCTCTGGTCGGGCACTGCAAGCCACACAGCCACTTGTGTCCCCTTTGTCCCTGGAGGCCGCAGCGCGTTTTGGGTTTTGGCGCGGACGGGCCGCTCTCGGTTTCCGTAGTCCATTTGCCCCCGGAGCCTGCCAGACCCCTGGCCCCATGGGCGGGCCCTGCTGAGTCCCCGAGCGCCTCCTGGGTTCCTACCACCACCCTTGGGCCGGGATGAAGTGCCACCTTGTGCGTAGAAGCCCTGCACACAGGCAAGAAGCCCCCCAGGCCCGCGGGCGCGCCCGACCCTGGAGCCCCCTGGCTGGCTGCAGCCACAGGGAACGGGGGTTCTGAGTTGGCAGCCCCCATTCCCGAAGCATCCACGGGCAGTTCCCCGAAGGGCTGACACCGGCTGCGCCTCAGCAGCCAGACAACCTCCCTCCCTCTGGTCGGGCACTGCAAGCCACACAGCCACTTGTGTCCCCTGTGTCCCTGGAGGCCGCAGCGCGTTTTGGGTTTTGGCGCGGACGGGCCCCTCTCGGCTTCCGTAGTCCATTTGCCCCGGAGCCTGCCAGACCCCTGGCCCCAGGGGCGGGCCCTGCTGAGTCCCCGAGTGCCTCCTGAGTTCCTGCCACCACCCTTGGGCCGGGATGTGGTGCCACCTTGTGCGTAGAAGCCCTGCACACAGGCAAGAAGCCCCTAGGCCCGCGGGCGCGCCCGACCCTGGAGCCCCCTGGCTGGCTGCAGCCACAGGGAACGGGGGTTCTGAGTTGGCAGCCCCCATTCCCGAAGCATCCACGGGCAGTTCCCCGAAGGGCTGACACCGGCTGCGCCTCAGCAGCCAGACAACCTCCCTCCCTCTGGTCGGGCACTGCAAGCCACACAGCCACTTGTGTCCCCTGTGTCCCTGGAGGCCGCAGCGCGTTTTGGGTTTTGGCGCGGACGGGCCGCTCTCGGTTTCGGTAGTCCATTTGCCCCCGGAGCCTGCCAGACCCCTGGCCCCATGGGCGGGCCCTGCTGAGTCCCCGAGCGCCTCCTGGGTTCCTACCACCACCCTTGGGCCGGGGTGAAGTGCCACCTTGTGCGTAGAAGCCCTGCACACAGGCAAGAAGCCCCCCAGGCCCGCGGGCGCGCCCGACCCTGGAGCCCCCTGGCTGGCTGCAGCCACAGGGAACGGGGGTTCTGAGTTGGCAGCCCCCATTCCCGAAGCATCCACGGGCAGTTCCCCGAAGGGCTGACACCGGCTGCGCCTCAGCAGCCAGACAACCTCCCTCCCTCTGGTCGGGCACTGCAAGCCACACAGCCACTTGTGTCCCCTGTGTCCCTGGAGGCCGCATCGTGTTTTGGGTTTTGGCGCGGACGGGCCCCTCTCGGCTTCCGTAGTCCATTTGCCCCCGGAGCCTTCCAGACCCCTGGCCCCAGGGGCGGGCCCTGCTGAGTCCCCGAGCGCCTCCTGGGTTCCTGCCACCACCCTTGGGCCGGGATGAGGTGCCACCTTGTGCGTAGAAGCCCTGCACACAGGCAAGAAGCCCCCCAGGCCCGCGGGCGCGCCCGACCCTGGAGCCCCCTGGCTGGCTGCAGCCACAGGGAACGGGGGTTCTGAGTTGGCAGCCCCCATTCCCGAAGCATCCACGGGCAGTTCCCCGAAGGGCTGACACCGGCTGCGCCTCAGCAGCCAGACAACCTCCCTCCCTCTGGTCGGGCACTGCAAGCCACACAGCCACTTGTGTCCCCTGTGTCCCTGGAGGCCGCAGCGCGTTTTGGGTTTTGGCGCGGACGGGCCCCTCTCGGCTTCCGTAGTCCATTTGCCCCGGAGCCTGCCAGACCCCTGGCCCCAGGGGCGGGCCCTGCTGAGTCCCCGAGTGCCTCCTGAGTTCCTGCCACCACCCTTGGGCCGGGATGTGGTGCCACCTTGTGCGTAGAAGCCCTGCACACAGGCAAGAAGCCCCTAGGCCCGCGGGCGCGCCCGACCCTGGAGCCCCCTGGCTGGCTGCAGCCACAGGGAACGGGGGTTCTGAGTTGGCAGCCCCCATTCCCGAAGCATCCACGGGCAGTTCCCCGAAGGGCTGACACCGGCTGCGCCTCAGCAGCCAGACAACCTCCCTCCCTCTGGTCGGGCACTGCAAGCCACACAGCCACTTGTGTCCCCTTTGTCCCTGGAGGCCGCAGCGCGTTTTGGGTTTTGGCGCAGACGGGCCCCTCTCGGCTTCCGTAGTCCATTTGCCCCGGAGCCTGCCAGACCCCTGGCCCCAGAGGTGGGCCCTGCTGAGTCCCCGAGCGCCTCCTGAGTTCCTGCCACCACCCTTGGGCCGGGATGAGGTGCCACCTTGTGCGTAGAAGCCCTGCACACAGGCAAGAAGCCCCCCAGGCCCGCGGGCGCGCCCGACCCTTGAGCCCCCTGGCTGGCTGCAGCCACAGGGAACGGGGGTTCTGAGTTGGCAGCCCCCATTCCCGAAGCATCCACGGGCAGTTCCCCGAAGGGCTGACACCGGCTGCGCCTCAGCAGCCGGACAACCTCCCTCCCTCTGGTCGGGCACTGCAAGCCACACAGCCACTTGTGTCCCCTGTGTCCCTGGAGGCCGCAGCGCGTTTTGGGTTTTGGCGCGGACGGGCCGCTCTCGGTTTCCGTAGTCCATTTGCCCCCGGAGCCTGCCAGACCCCTGGCCCCATGGGCGGGCCCTGCTGAGTCCCCGAGCGCCTCCTGGGTTCCTACCACCACCCTTGGGCCGGGATGAAGTGCCACCTTGTGCGTAGAAGCCCTGCACACAGGCAAGAAGCCCCCCAGGCCCGCGGGCGCGCCCGACCCTGGAGCCCCCTGGCTGGCTGCAGCCACAGGGAACGGGGGTTCTGAGTTGGCAGCCCCCATTCCCGAAGCATCCACGGGCAGTTCCCCGAAGGGCTGACACCGGCTGCGCCTCAGCAGCCAGACAACCTCCCTCCCTCTGGTCGGGCACTGCAAGCCACACAGCCACTTGTGTCCCCTGTGTCCCTGGAGGCCGCAGCGCGTTTTGGGTTTTGGCGCGGACGGGCCCCTCTCGGCTTCCGTAGTCCATTTGCCCCGGAGCCTGCCAGACCCCTGGCCCCAGGGGCGGGCCCTGCTGAGTCCCCGAGCGCCTCCTGGGTTCCTGCCACCACCCTTGGGCCGGGATGAGGTGCCACCTTGTGCGTAGAAGCCCTGCACACAGGCAAGAAGCCCCCCAGGCCCGCGGGCGCGCCCGACCCTGGAGCCCCCTGGCTGGCTGCAGCCACAGGGAACGGGGGTTCTGAGTTGGCAGCCCCCATTCCCGAAGCATCCACGGGCAGTTCCCCGAAGGGCTGACACCGGCTGCGCCTCAGCAGCCAGACAACCTCCCTCCCTCTGGTCGGGCACTGCAAGCCACACAGCCACTTGTGTCCCCTGTGTCCCTGGAGGCCGCAGCGCGTTTTGGGTTTTGGCGCGGACGGGCCCCTCTCGGCTTCCGTAGTCCATTTGCCCCGGAGCCTGCCAGACCCCTGGCCCCAGGGGCGGGCCCTGCTGAGTCCCCGAGTGCCTCCTGAGTTCCTGCCACCACCCTTGGGCCGGGATGTGGTGCCACCTTGTGCGTAGAAGCCCTGCACACAGGCAAGAAGCCCCTAGGCCCGCGGGCGCGCCCGACCCTGGAGCCCCCTGGCTGGCTGCAGCCACAGGGAACGGGGGTTCTGAGTTGGCAGCCCCCATTCCCGAAGCATCCACGGGCAGTTCCCCGAAGGGCTGACACCGGCTGCGCCTCAGCAGCCAGACAACCTCCCTCCCTCTGGTCGGGCACTGCAAGCCACACAGCCACTTGTGTCCCCTTTGTCCCTGGAGGCCGCAGCGCGTTTTGGGTTTTGGCGCGGACGGGCCCCTCTCGGCTTCCGTAGTCCATTTGCCCCGGAGCCTGCCAGACCCCTGGCCCCAGAGGTGGGCCCTGCTGAGTCCCCGAGCGCCTCCTGAGTTCCTGCCACCACCCTTGGGCCGGGATGAGGTGCCACCTTGTGCGTAGAAGCCCTGCACACAGGCAAGAAGCCCCCCAGGCCCGCGGGCGCGCCCGACCCTGGAGCCCCCTGGCTGGCTGCAGCCACAGGGAACGGGGGTTCTGAGTTGGCAGCCCCCATTCCCGAAGCATCCACGGGCAGTTCCCCGAAGGGCTGACACCGGCTGCGCCTCAGCAGCCGGACAACCTCCCTCCCTCTGGTCGGGCACTGCAAGCCACACAGCCACTTGTGTCCCCTGTGTCCCTGGAGGCCGCAGCGCGTTTTGGGTTTTGGCGCGGACGGGCCGCTCTCGGTTTCCGTAGTCCATTTGCCCCCGGAGCCTGCCAGACCCCTGGCCCCATGGGCGGGCCCTGCTGAGTCCCCGAGCGCCTCCTGGGTTCCTACCACCACCCTTGGGCCGGGATGAAGTGCCACCTTGTGCGTAGAAGCCCTGCACACAGGCAAGAAGCCCCCCAGGCCCGCGGGCGCGCCCGACCCTGGAGCCCCCTGGCTGGCTGCAGCCACAGGGAACGGGGGTTCTGAGTTGGCAGCCCCCATTCCCGAAGCATCCACGGGCAGTTCCCCGAAGGGCTGACACCGGCTGCGCCTCAGCAGCCAGACAACCTCCCTCCCTCTGGTCGGGCACTGCAAGCCACACAGCCACTTGTGTCCCCTTTGTCCCTGGAGGCCGCAGCACGTTTTGGGTTTTGGCGCGGACGGGCCCCTCTCGGCTTCCGTAGTCCATTTGCCCCGGAGCCTGCCAGACCCCTGGCCCCAGAGGTGGGCCCTGCTGAGTCCCCGAGCGCCTCCTGAGTTCCTGCCACCACCCTTGGGCCGGGATGAGGTGCCACCTTGTGCGTAGAAGCCCTGCACACAGGCAAGAAGCCCCCCAGGCCCGCGGGCGCGCCCGACCCTGGAGCCCCCTGGCTGGCTGCAGCCACAGGGAACGGGGGTTCTGAGTTGGCAGCCCCCATTCCCGAAGCATCCACGGGCAGTTCCCCGAAGGGCTGACACCGGCTGCGCCTCAGCAGCCGGACAACCTCCCTCCCTCTGGTCGGGCACTGCAAGCCACACAGCCACTTGTGTCCCCTGTGTCCCTGGAGGCCGCAGCGCGTTTTGGGTTTTGGCGCGGACGGGCCGCTCTCGGTTTCCGTAGTCCATTTGCCCCCGGAGCCTGCCAGACCCCTGGCCCCATGGGCGGGCCCTGCTGAGTCCCCGAGCGCCTCCTGGGTTCCTACCACCACCCTTGGGCCGGGATGAAGTGCCACCTTGTGCGTAGAAGCCCTGCACACAGGCAAGAAGCCCCCCAGGCCCGCGGGCGCGCCCGACCCTGGAGCCCCCTGGCTGGCTGCAGCCACAGGGAACGGGGGTTCTGAGTTGGCAGCCCCCATTCCCGAAGCATCCACGGGCAGTTCCCCGAAGGGCTGACACCGGCTGCGCCTCAGCAGCCAGACAACCTCCCTCCCTCTGGTCGGGCACTGCAAGCCACACAGCCACTTGTGTCCCCTTTGTCCCTGGAGGCCGCAGCACGTTTTGGGTTTTGGCGCGGACGGGCCCCTCTCGGCTTCCGTAGTCCATTTGCCCCGGAGCCTGCCAGACCCCTGGCCCCAGAGGTGGGCCCTGCTGAGTCCCCGAGCGCCTCCTGAGTTCCTGCCACCACCCTTGGGCCGGGATGAGGTGCCACCTTGTGCGTAGAAGCCCTGCACACAGGCAAGAAGCCCCCCAGGCCCGCGGGCGCGCCCGACCCTGGAGCCCCCTGGCTGGCTGCAGCCACAGGGAACGGGGGTTCTGAGTTGGCAGCCCCCATTCCCGAAGCATCCACGGGCAGTTCCCCGAAGGGCTGACACCGGCTGCGCCTCAGCAGCCGGACAACCTCCCTCCCTCTGGTCGGGCACTGCAAGCCACACAGCCACTTGTGTCCCCTGTGTCCCTGGAGGCCGCAGCGCGTTTTGGGTTTTGGCGCGGACGGGCCGCTCTCGGTTTCCGTAGTCCATTTGCCCCCGGAGCCTGCCAGACCCCTGGCCCCATGGGCGGGCCCTGCTGAGTCCCCGAGCGCCTCCTGGGTTCCTACCAAACCCTTGGGCCGGGATGAAGTGCCACCTTGTGCGTAGAAGCCCTGCACACAGGCAAGAAGCCCCCCAGGCCCGCGGGCGCGCCCGACCCTGGAGCCCCCTGGCTGGCTGCAGCCACAGGGAACGGGGGTTCTGAGTTGGCAGCCCCCATTCCCGAAGCATCCACGGGCAGTTCCCCGAAGGGCTGACACCGGCTGCGCCTCAGCAGCCAGACAACCTCCCTCCCTCTGGTCGGGCACTGCAAGCCACACAGCCACTTGTGTCCCCTGTGTCCCTGGAGGCCGCAGCGCGTTTTGGGTTTTGGCGCGGACGGGCCCCTCTCGGCTTCCGTAGTCCATTTGTCCCGGAGCCTGCCAGACCCCTGGCCCCAGGGGCGGGCCCTGCTGAGTCCCCGAGTGCCTCCTGAGTTCCTGCCACCACCCTTGGGCCGGGATGTGGTGCCACCTTGTGCGTAGAAGCCCTGCACACAGGCAAGAAGCCCCTAGGCCCGCGGGCGCGCCCGACCCTGGAGCCCCCTGGCTGGCTGCAGCCACAGGGAACGGGGGTTCTGAGTTGGCAGCCCCCATTCCCGAAGCATCCACGGGCAGTTCCCCGAAGGGCTGACACCGGCTGCGCCTCAGCAGCCAGACAACCTCCCTCCCTCTGGTCGGGCACTGCAAGCCACACAGCCACTTGTGTCCCCTTTGTCCCTGGAGGCCGCAGCGCGTTTTGGGTTTTGGCGTGGACCGGCCCCTCTCGGCTTCCGTAGTCCATTTGCCCCGGAGCCTGCCAGACCCCTGGCCCCAGAGGTGGGCCCTGCTGAGTCCCCGAGCGCCTCCTGAGTTCCTGCCACCACCCTTGGGCCGGGATGAGGTGCCACCTTGTGCGTAGAAGCCCTGCACACAGGCAAGAAGCCCCCCAGGCCCGCGGGCGCCCCCGACCCTGGAGCCCCCTGGCTGGCTGCAGCCACAGGGAACGGGGGTTCTGAGTTGGCAGCCCCCATTCCCGAAGCATCCACGGGCAGTTCCCCGAAGGGCTGACACCGGCTGCGCCTCAGCAGCCGGACAACCTCCCTCCCTCTGGTCGGGCACTGCAAGCCACACAGCCACTTGTGTCCCCTGTGTCCCTGGAGGCCGCAGCGCGTTTTGGGTTTTGGCGCGGACGGGCCGCTCTCGGTTTCCGTAGTCCATTTGCCCCCGGAGCCTGCCAGACCCCTGGCCCCATGGGCGGGCCCTGCTGAGTCCCCGAGCGCCTCCTGGGTTCCTACCAAACCCTTGGGCCGGGATGAAGTGCCACCTTGTGCGTAGAAGCCCTGCACACAGGCAAGAAGCCCCCCAGGCCCGCGGGCGCGCCCGACCCTGGAGCCCCCTGGCTGGCTGCAGCCACAGGGAACGGGGGTTCTGAGTTGGCAGCCCCCATTCCCGAAGCATCCACGGGCAGTTCCCCGAAGGGCTGACACCGGCTGCGCCTCAGCAGCCAGACAACCTCCCTCCCTCTGGTCGGGCACTGCAAGCCACACAGCCACTTGTGTCCCCTGTGTCCCTGGAGGCCGCAGCGCGTTTTGGGTTTTGGCGCGGACGGGCCCCTCTCGGCTTCCGTAGTCCATTTGCCCCGGAGCCTGCCAGACCCCTGGCCCCAGGGGCGGGCCCTGCTGAGTCCCCGAGTGCCTCCTGAGTTCCTGCCACCACCCTTGGGCCGGGATGTGGTGCCACCTTGTGCGTAGAAGCCCTGCACACAGGCAAGAAACCCCTAGGCCCGCGGGCGCGCCCGACCCTGGAGCCCCCTGGCTGGCTGCAGCCACAGGGAACAGGGGTTCTGAGTTGGCAGCCCCCATTCCCGAAGCATCCACGGGCATTTCCCCGAAGGGCTGACACCGGCTGCGCCTCAGCAGCCAGACAACCTCCCTCCCTCTGGTCGGGCACTGCAAGCCACACAGCCACTTGTGTCCCCTGTGTCCCTGGAGGCCGCAGCGCGTTTTGGGTTTTTGCGCGGACGGGCCCCTCTCGGCTTCCGTAGTCCATTTGCCCCGGAGCCTGCCAGACCCCTGGCCCCAGGGGCGGGCCCTGCTGAGTCCCCGAGTGCCTCCTGAGTTCCTGCCACCACCCTTGGGCCGGGATGTGGTGCCACCTTGTGCGTAGAAGCCCTGCACACAGGCAAGAAGCCCCTAGGCCCGCGGGCGCGCCCGACCCTGGAGCCCCCTGGCTGGCTGCAGCCACAGGGAACGGGGGTTCTGAGTTGGCAGCCCCCATTCCCGAAGCATCCACGGGCAGTTCCCCGAAGGGCTGACACCGGCTGCGCCTCAGCAGCCAGACAACCTCCCTCCCTCTGGTCGGGCACTGCAAGCCACACAGCCACTTGTGTCCCCTTTGTCCCTGGAGGCCGCAGCGCGTTTTGGGTTTTGGCGCGGACGGGCCCCTCTCGGCTTCCGTAGTCCATTTGCCCCGGAGCCTGCCAGACCCCTGGCCCCAGAGGTGGGCCCTGCTGAGTCCCCGAGCGCCTCCTGAGTTCCTGCCACCACCCTTGGGCCGGGATGAGGTGCCACCTTGTGCGTAGAAGCCCTGCACACAGGCAAGAAGCCCCCCAGGCCCGCGGGCGCGCCCGACCCTGGAGCCCCCTGGCTGGCTGCAGCCACAGGGAACGGGGGTTCTGAGTTGGCAGCCCCCATTCCCGAAGCATCCACGGGCAGTTCCCCGAAGGGCTGACACCGGCTGCGCCTCAGCAGCCGGACAACCTCCCTCCCTCTGGTCGGGCACTGCAAGCCACACAGCCACTTGTGTCCCCTGTGTCCCTGGAGGCCGCAGCGCGTTTTGGGTTTTGGCGCGGACGGGCCGCTCTCGGTTTCCGTAGTCCATTTGCCCCCGGAGCCTGCCAGACCCCTGGCCCCATGGGCGGGCCCTGCTGAGTCCCCGAGCGCCTCCTGGGTTCCTACCACCACCCTTGGGCCGGGATGAGGTGCCACCTTGTGCGTAGAAGCCCTGCACACAGGCAAGGAGACCCCCAGGCCCGCGGCGCACCCGACCCTGGAGCCCCCTGGCCGGATGCAGCCACAGGGAACGGGGGTTCTGAGTTGGCAGGCCCCATTCCCGAAGCATCCACGGGCACTTCCCGAAGGGATGACACCTGCTGCGCCTCAGCAGCCAGCCAACCTCCCTCCCTCTGGTCGGGCACTGCACGCCACACAGCCACTTGTGTCCCCTGTGTCCCTCCCTGGAGGCCGCAGCGCGTTTTGGGTTTTGGCGCGGACGGGCCCCTCTCGGCTTCCGTAGTCCATTTGCCCCCGGAGCCTGCCAGACCCCTGGCTCTAGGAGGCTGCCCAGGGGCGCTGCCAACAGCCCCCAGGTGCTGGCTAGCCGCAGCAGCCGGCCAAGGGGGAGCACACACACCTGCAGGTGTCCCCAGGCCGCGCACACACGGACTGCCCCGCGCTTCCCGGCCTTGCAAATAGGCCCCCCGGGAAGCCCCGCCCACCCTAGGGGCTTGTAGGGCAGGGCCTACACAAGGTGGGTGAGTGGGGAGGGCTGCTGCTGGCACACACCCACTCCTGAAGCCCACTGGGGCAGTCCAAGGGCGAGGAGCTCGGAGCTCGGTCAGGGCTGTCCCAGCAGAACTTTTTGAGGGTGGACGGACACGCCCGCGGGCAATCAGGTGTTGCGGGCAGGCCCCGGGGGCAGGCCCTGCTGAGTCCCCGAGCGCCACCTGGGTTCCTGCCACCACCCTTGGGCCGGGATGAGGTGCCACCTTGTGCGTAGAAGCCCTGCACACAGGCAAGAAGCCCCCCAGGCCCGCGGCGCACCCGACCCTGGAGCCCCCTGGCCGGCTGCAGCCACAGGGAACGGGGGTTCTGAGTTGGCAGGCCCCATTCCCGAAGCATCCACGGGCACTTCCCGAAGGGCTGACACCTGCTGCGCCTCAGCAGCCAGCCAACCTCCCTCCCTCTGGTCGGGCACTGCAAGCCACACAGCCACTTGTGTCCCCTGTGTCCCTCCCTGGAGGCCGCAGCGCGTTTTGGGTTTTGGAGCCGGCGGTCCCCCTCAGCTTCCATCTTCTACTGCTATCCTAGGCTATAGCTGAGAGCTGGATTGGTAGAGGAACATCCAGGAGTAGAATTAGTGCCCATATGGGATACCGGCGCTTCAGGCCAGGGCCTTAACCTGCTGTACCACGGCGCCAGCTCTTCGATTCTTCTGTAAGTTTCCACTAGAACCATGTAAAACATATTGAAGCTATGACAATAACAAAAATTGAAACCAATGTGCATTCAGCTCAGATGGCTTTAAATCTTGCAGCCATGCTCAATTTGTCCTGATTCTGAATTATATTTCTTTATGCTTTTCCAACCTAACTAAATCTTATAAACATCTTAAAATACAATGTAGGCCGGAACCACAGCTCACTAGGGTAATCCTCTGCCTGCGGTGCTGGTACCCTGGGTTCTAGTCCCGGTTGGGGTGCCAGATTCTGTCCCGCTTGCTCCTCTTTCAGTCCAGCTCTCTGCTGTGGCCTGGGAAGGCAGTGGAGGATGGCCCAAGTCCTTGGGCCCCGCACATGTATGGGAGACCAGCAGGAAGTATCTGGCTCCTGGTTTCGGATTGGCACAGCGTGCCAGCCGTAGCGACCATTTGGGGGGTAAACCAATGGAAGAAAAACCTTTCTCTCTCTCTCTGCCTGTTTCTAACTCTGCCTGTCAAAAATAAATACAATGTGAAAGAAGCTGAGGAATAAACAACTTACTGGCAACATATTCTTTTTTGTTAGTCTTGGGTACATGAAGATTTCTCCAGGATCTTATCTGCAAGAGAAATTATTCAGAGAGAGTGGTGAGACAAATAGTCTAGATTCTCCCTAGATTCCATTGTGCTAGCAAGATCATGAAGGAAAGGCATAGAGACAAATGGGCATATTAGCTGGGCAACAGAAATAAAGTACCCGCCCTATGGGGGAATATAGGCTTTACACATGGGAAGAGCAGCAAGGCCCTGAAAGAGCACACACAACTCTACCAATCCCTCAGGTTAAACAGAAACTATTGTTAGGCTAATTAAAATATTCATTTGTTACCAATTCTGTAAAAAAAAAATAATCAGTGCCAGGGCCATCACTGTGGGGTAGTGAGTAAAGCTTCCTGCTGCAGTGTGGGCATCTCACATGGACACCAAATTGAGTCCTACCTGCTCCACTTCTGATCTAGCTCTCTGCTATGGACTGGGAAAGCAGTGGATGAAAACCCAAGTCCTGGGACCAGCACTGTGGCACACTGGGTTAATCTTCCACCTGCAGGACTGGCATCCCACATGGGCACTGGTTCTAGTCCCAGTTGCTTCTCTTCCAGTACAGCTCTCTGCTGTGGCCCGGGAGGGCAGTGGAGAATGGCCCCGGTGCTTGGGCTCCTGCACCCATGTGGGAGACCAGAAAGGGTCACCTGGCTCCTGTCTTCAGGTTGGCGCAGCTCCAGCTATGGTGGCCATTTGCAGGGTGAACCAATGGAAGGAAGACCTTTCTCTTTGTCTCTCTCTCTCACGGTCTATAACCCTTCTGTGGTGACTGTTCCTCACCACTGCCGGAGAATTAGGCAGGCTGCCCACGGCTTGCCTTAACCGAGGAGGGGAAAGTGTGCCACCTGCCACTCAGCCTTCCCCAAACCCAGGGGACAATCAGGCGCGGTGTGGAGCCCAGTCGAAGCAGGGTCTCACTTTATTGTAAAAGAGAGGTTGTATAGGCAGGCGCCGTGGCTTACCAGGCTAATCCTCCACCTTGCGGCGCCAGCACACCAGCTTCTATTCCCGGTTGCCCCTCTTCCAGGCCAGCTCTCTGCTATGGCCCGGGAGGGCAGTGGAGGATGGCCCAAGTCCTTGGGCCCTGCACACGCATGGGAGACCAGGAGAAGCACCTGGCTCCTGGCTTCAGATCAGAGAGATGTGCTGGCCGCAGTGGCCACTGGAGGGTGAACCAACGGCAAAAAAGGAAGACCTTTCTCTCTGTCTCTCTCTCTCTCTCTCTCTCTCACTACCCACTCTGCCTGTCAAAAAAAAGAGAGGTGGTGTATATAGCTGAGGTACAGGTTGGATGGTACAGAGTGGATGAGGGCATGTGGGCAAGGGGTGGGGTGTTGTGATGCAAAAGGGCCTTAGCAACTCCTATTGTACCACCTTAATGATCCTTAGGGAGAAGCACCCTGGGGCTGGGGTGTTTGCTACCAGGGAATTGAAACTTAAAGACAGGTTTTCAAATTTGAGGCAGGCTCAGGAAGTTCCTCTAGGCCTTTCCGGATTCAGCTTCCCCCACACCCTACCTGTCAAATGAGGGGAGGGGAGGGGAGGGGAGGGAAGAGGAGGAGAGGGGAGAGAAGACCCAAGTCCTTGGGTCCCTTGCACCAACATGGGAGATTTGGAAAAAATCTCCAGGCTCCTGGCTTCAGATTGGCCCAGCCTCAGCCAATGAGGCCATTTGGGGAGTGATCAGCAGATGTAAAACCATCTCTCTTTCTGCCTCTGCCTCTCTGTAACAGCCTTTGAAATAAATAAATAAATAAATAAATCATAAAAAAAGTCACTGCCTAAATAATTTATACTATTCATCAGGATTGTCCAATTAATTAGCAGTACACCAAAAAGAAACCTGTTTTCATTAGTATCTATATTACACAGAAAATTACTCAGGCAATACTAACTGTTTTCCTTGCAGCATCTCTCGTTTTTATGTATCTAAAATTCCATTAAAGTATACAGCTCAAAGTTAGTTTTTGGCCACAATTATATGTATAGGAAAAATCGACATAATATATCTATTACAGCTTTCTTTAACTGTTCAATGACACTCCTCTCTGTATACAAACCTTGATAGAATTCTTCTCCACAGGGACCCCTGACATTTTCCAGTTCACTTTTGTTCTAGCCCATGAGACAACAGTCAATATGATACCAACATAATTTGAAAAGTATTTTGCCTTTGGGAGTTTGCCTTCTTGTACAGTAATCATGTGGAGCAGCCTGAGACTTGCCTGTTGGACACATGGGGCCTAGGTCACAGGCTGCACAAACCAGACATTGGAAGCGTAGGCATCATGATACACTAGGTTAAGCTACTTCTCTGGACATACCACATTTATATCAGAGTGCTTGGTGTGTCTCCTGGCTATTTCAGACCTCCAAACCAACTTACTTCAAGTATTTTTTTAAGTTATTTTTTAAAGTTTTAGTTATTTATTTAAAATGCATAGTTACAGAGACACAGAGACAGAGAGAGAGGTCTTCCATTTGCTGGTTCACTCCCCAGGTGGCTGCAATGGCTAGAGCTACACTGATCCAAAACCAGGAGCCAGGGGCTTCTTCCAGGTCTCCCTCCCACACAGGCACAAGGGCCCAAGGCCATGGGCCATCTTCTACTTTCTCAGGCCATAACAGAGAGCTGGATTGGAAGCGGGCAGCCAGAACTCAATCTGATGCCCATATGGATTGCTGGCAATGCAGGTGGTGACTTTACTCATGACACCAACAGCACCGGCACCACAAGTGTTCTTTTGAGTCAACAGGTCATGGTGCAAAAACTTGGATTTTTGCCATCTGCATGGAAACCCACATGGAGTCCCTGCATCCTGGCTTTCATAGATAGCACCCTGGCTGTTGTGGGCTTTTGCAGAGTGATCAGGCAGCCTTGGTTGGCAGTGTTCATATTTTTAAATATTTCACTTTTCTAGATTTTTGAGTCCGTATTCTGAGTCCTATTGCTTCTTTATTACCAAGAATTCCAAGACCTAACTCAGCATGGGTGCTATGGATAGCATGATGTGAGAGTTAAGATGAGGTGAGAGAACTCCCAGCATTGTATCTAGTTAGCATACCTTAGAAATAGTGGCAGTCTGTAGAAGTTACAAATCTACCTACCAGAGTGGTGGGACATTTAGGGGATTTTAATGATTTCCCAAAATTTATTACAAGGAAAAATGGTAACATGGTTAAGGGCTTGCTTCCCATGATTCCTAACCATCTTCATCTTCCTGCACTACACACCCTCACCCATCACTCCCATCCATCCATGATCCATACCCACCCTGCCATGGCTTGCCTGGGCCACAGCTGGGTGCCCAGCCATGGCTGTGGGAGGGAGCTCCAATAGGAGAATAGCAGCTGTCCTAGGCACCTGATCACAGCTGGGGGAGGGACATGGATAGCAGAGCACCACCACTCCAGTGGGCCCGGTGGGTGCTTGCCTGTGCTAAGGGTGGAGACTAAGCCCCGACCTCCCTGTCCCCAGTTTTGGGCTTGCCAGAGTACACCTGTGAAATGCATGTCAGTAGAGAATTGTGGTTACCAACGAGTGAGGGGAGAAATGGTGGGGTAAGGACAAAGGAGATACATTGGTCATGGGGCACAAAGTTTCCAGTAGACAGGAGAAATGAGTCTACAGCTGTACTGCAAAGCATGGAAACTACAATGCTGTATTTCATATTTCAGCTTGTTAAGAGAGGCTTTTGAAAGTACTCACCATACAGTATAGGAGGTGATGAATGAGTTATTCTGATTAGACAATTCCAGAATTAACACTCATCAAATGATTGCGTTGTATTCCACAGGTATCTATAGCTATTTCTCAGTTGAATAGTTTAAAAAGGCAAGATTGGCTGGCGCCATGGCTTAACAGGCTAATCCTCCGCCTTGCAGAGCTGGCACACCGGCTTCTAGTCCTGGTTGGGGCACCGGATTCTGTCCCGGTTGCCCCTCTTCCAGGCCAGCTCTCTGCTATGGCCCAGGAAGGCAGTGGAGGATGGCCCAAGTCCTTGGGCCCTGCACCCGCATGGGAGACCAGGAGAAGCACCTGGCTCCTGGCTTCGGATCAGAGAGATGTGCTGGCTGCAGCGGCCATTGGAGGGTGAACCAACGGCAAAAAGGAAGACCTTTCTCTCTGTCTCTCCCTCTCTCACTATCCACACTGCTTGTCAAAAAAAAAAGAAAAGGCAAAAAGATTACCAGGCTACACTAAAAAAGCTAGGAACAATACAATGTGTATTAATATAAAGAGAAATGTTTAATGATTTCACAGTAGGACAAAAATGATTCTTGAAGATTTGTTAAATTGAAAGGCAGAGTTAGAGAGAAGAGATATAGATCTTCCATCCACTGGTTCACTCTCCAGATGGCCACAACAGACAGAGCTGTGCCAATCCAAAGCCAGGAAGCACAGGCTTATTCTGGGTCTCATATGTGGGTGCAGGTGTCCAAGTACTTGGGTCATCTTCTGCTGCTTTTCCAGGCACATTAGCCAGGAGCTGGATTGGAAATGGAGCAGCTGGGACTTGAACCTGGGCCTGTATGGGATGCCAGTGCTGTAAGCTGCAGTTTATCTTGGTTTAACACGGCAGTGCCCCCCCCCCCAAAAA
This sequence comes from Lepus europaeus, assembly GCF_033115175.1. Lineage (NCBI taxonomy): Eukaryota > Metazoa > Chordata > Mammalia > Lagomorpha > Leporidae > Lepus > Lepus europaeus. Next base: position 44,431 of record NW_026909074.1, on the reverse strand, counting down.
AAAAAAAAAAAAACAGGTCAGGGATACAAAGAGTTCAAAAGCTGAATGATGAAAACAATACATATAGAAGGGGCTGGGGCCACGGCTTAGAGGGTAAAGCCACCCTTCTGCAGTGTTGGAATTCCACAAGGGCACCACTTCAAGTCCCACCTCCAGTGCTGGCATCCCATATGGGCACCGGTTTGAATCCCGATTGCTCCACTTCCAATCTAGTTCTGTTATGCCCTGGAAAAGCAGTAGAAGATGGCCCAAGTCTTTGGGCCCCTGCTCCTATGTGGGGGACCTGGAAGAAGCTCCTGGCTCTGGGTCGGCAGAGCTCTAGCTGTTGCAGCCAACTAGGGAGTGAACCATTGGATAGAAGACCTCCCCCTCTCTCTCTCTCTCTGCTTCTCTGTGCGTAACTGACTTTTAAATAGAAAAATAAATCCTTAAAAAACAAATGTGTAACTGTTCATATAGATAGGCTCAAAGGGATCACATAAACAAGATCAAGTGTCTACTAATAACAATAGATAGAATTAAAAAGGAGAGAATGATCCAACATGGAAAGCAGGCCACACAGCAGACTCATAGAATGACACATGCCCTAAACAGCACAATGACATCAGCATCTAGCTAAAAATCCCATGAGAGCATTTTAGGCATGGAAATCCAAGACAGTGTAGAAAAAAGAAAATCTACATAAATGATCTCTGTGAGTGAGACCCCAGTGGAAAGAAGAGGACATCAAAGGAGGTACCTTTTTCAGAAGGCTAGAGAGAACTTTCCACTTTTCTTATGGCCCTGTCTACATAGTAACAGAGTTTGTGGACTCAAAAGGCTTCTATAGCTTTGGCAGCTCATGACAAGAGCCTCAGGTGATCACTGACATCATAAATAAAAGTGTCAATTGTTAAATCAACAATAGGAGTCACTGTGTACTTACTCCCTATGTAGGACCTCTGTCCTTAATGAGTTGTGCTATGAGAATTAACAGTAAAACTCATCTTCAAAAGTACTTTAGACATTGTGTGTCTCTGCAAACTGTTGAAATCTTTACTTAGTACAGAGTTGGCCTTCTGTATATAAAGATAATTACAAATGAATCTTTATGAAGAATGGGCTAGCAGAGGGAGTAGAAGGTGGGACAGGAGTGGGGGTGCGAGGGTGGGAAGGGGGGAAGAACTGCTATATTCCTAAAGGTGTACCTATGAAATGTGTATTCATTAAATAAAAGCTTTCTAAAAGAAAAAGAAAGAGCCAAGAATGGGCCAAGTACCTGGAGCCCTTTCTATCCATGGTACAAACCCGGCTTGAGTTCTAAGTGCTAGGCCTTAGGCGAGTGGAGTCCAGGTATTGTGGTAGCTGGAGAAAGTCAGTTGATGGGAGAGAGAAGCACAGGGATCTCCTTTTTGCTCTGTCTCTTAGTTCCTCAAATAAAAAAAAAATTAAAAATTTACATCCCTGGAAACCAAAACCAGAAAGATATTGAAGAATTCTTCAAACTTGTAGTAAATAAGAATCATATTCCTAAATGGACAGTGACTTATTGAAGAAACCACATGGGAAATTCAGATGTAAGATGATTAGAATCAAAGTACAACACAAATTAATGGAATAAATGCAAAGCAAGGCTTAGGAGGAAATAGCTGTAAAGATCTATATTTCATAGTAAGATATGAAATCAATTATCTACAATTCTACCTTAAGAAACCAAAAAGCAAAATCAGAGAAAACTGGAGCCAAAAAAGGCAGAAGAAACAAAGAGTGAAGTGGAGTAGGGTGGAGAAAGGAATGTGTGGTGCTCCCCACTTTGTGTAAAAGACACAGTGCTGTGCTTCTGGCACATAGCAAGGGATGCTTCTCCCACCAAGAGCCTACAGCCTCTGCACCATGATATCAAGCTACCCTACCCAAATCTTATTTTTCAAATTAAGAAATCTTGAAAAACACAGATGTAAATAATCAAGCCCTCTTATTATCCTAGGCTTCTAATGTAAACATTTTAACATTTCTTATTAACATTTTTAACATTTATTTATTTATTTTAAAGGCAGAGTTACAGAGAGAGAAAACAAAGAGACCTTCCATCTGTTGGTTCACTTCCCCAATGGCCACCACTACAGGGATGGGCCAGGCTGAAGCCACAGACAGAAGCTTCATCCTTGTCTCCTACAGGGGTACAGAGACCCAAGGACTTAGGCCATCCTCTCCTGCTTTCCCAGGTGCATTAGCTAGGAGATGGATCAGAATCGGGCCACCCGGAATCAGACCAGTGCCCATATGGGTTGCTACTGTCACTGGCAGCAGCTTAACCTGCTATGCCACAATGTCATAAAGGTAAGCGTTTCTAACTCAGGCCACAGTAAAGGAGGAGAAAATAGCTTACAGGAGAGGACTAGAAATTTGAAAGCAGTCAATCAAATGGAAACAAAAAAAGCTGCACTTCAGAAGATGATTGAAAATGTTATTAGAGGTTGCCCTCATTGGGGCCTAAAATGTTAAATAAACCTCCCCCTTCAGTGCCGGCATCGCATATGGCCACTGATTCAAATCAAGTCCTGGCTGCTCCACTTCTGATCCAACTCTCTGGGGTGGTCTGGAAAAGCAGAAGATGGCTCAAGCCCTTGGGCCTCTGCACCCATGTGAGAGACCCTGAAGAAGCTGCTGGCTACTGGTTTCGGATTGGCCCAGCTCAGGCCATTATGGCCATTTGGGGAGTGAACCAGTGGATGGAAAACCTCTCTACCCATGCCTCTCTGTAACACTGCTTTTCAAATAAATAAATAAATCATTTTAAAAAATAGAATAATGTCTTAACTAAGACATTAAAAACCCACAAATTTCACCAGTTCATTGAGTCTCCTATAATTACTTTTTTCTCTTTTTTTTCTCTTTTGATCTCCATTAGCAGTTTCACGATTCTGTTTTATTTTTCAGAATTCTAGAAATTCATGGTTACCCCATTGATCTTCCATAAGAAACCCATATTTATAATAATTTTTAATGGTCTTATGAATATAAATCTTCCTGGAGAAGAACTAGAACTGTGAATGACAAAGACAAATCATCACAATTGAAATGTTTAAAGTAATTTAGCAATTTAGCAAAGGAGATGCCCACAGGATTTGAAAAAGCACAGCAGTATTTTACAAACCAGTTCATCATTTCAGGCAATGATAGCACTGGAGCAATTTCAAAATTCTTCTAAAGTACCCAAGGAACCCCCCTCTGCTTTTTGAAGAACAGCAGCTTGTTAGATTTCACCATTGGACTTCTCCATGTTACCTAACCCCTGGGAAACTCACATCAATAGCATTTCTATATCAATGTAACAACTTGAAATTTATGATATTACAACTAGATAATACTTTTCAGGTAAAGGGAGCCTAATTAACCATCATCTCTGCAAGTTGAAAACTACATCTTTTGTTGATTCCCAGGGATCCACAAAGAAATCAAGGTCAAAGCAGTTTAGAACTTTGATTTTGAAAAAAATGTCAAAGATATCAAAAATTAAAAAATACTTGGTTAACATAGGATCTCTGATCATTTTATGAGACAATAATCATTCACTTATATAGAGTCAAATTATGTTTAAATATATTTATTACATATTAAGTATATTTAATATTTGATTAGTAGAAAGATACACTTAAAAGATATTAAAAATCAATTCTTAACATTCAGTTTTCTAAACCCAAAGATAGAAAATACATGAGATTATCTTGACAAAACACAAAATTTCTTTCCCTCATGTAATTAGCTACCAAAAGATGAAGAAAATCCTTTTGTACTGTGCTTCTTCTAATGGGAAGCTCCCCCAGATAACTTAGAAGTTAAACCTAGTGGAAAGATACCCCAACTTAGACATTGAAATAGTATGTGTGCAGGCTGTAAGCATTCAACCTTATAAAAGAATGAGAACACTTAGAAACAAGTACACCCGAGGCCGGTGCTGTGGCACTGCAGGTAAAGCCACCACCTGCAGTGCCTGACTCCCATAGGACTGCTCTACTTCTGATCCAGCTCTCTGCTATGGCCTGGAAAAGCAGTAGATGGCCCGAGTACTTAGCCTCTCTGCACTAGTGTTGGAGACCCAAAAGATGTTCCTGGCTCCTGGCTTCAGACTGGCAGAACTCCAGCCATTGCAGCCTTTTGGGGAGTGAACCAGCACTCTCTCTGCCTCTCTGTAACTCTGCCTTTCAAATGAATATATAAATCTTTAACAAAAAAGACAATACCATATCTTAGAAACAAAAGCATAAAACTCCATAGAACAGTTTAAATACATCTAGAAAAGTCAAGTATAGGGGCCAGTGTTGTGGCATGTTGTGTAAAGCCAGCCCCTGTGACACAGGCATCCCATCCTACATGGGCACTTGTTCCAGTCCTGACTATTCCATTTCAGATCCAGATCCCTGCTAATGTGCCAAGGAACATAATGAAAAATGGCCAAGTCCTTGGGCCCCTGCCACTCAGGTGTGAGATCCAGAAGAAGCTCCTGGCCATTGTGGCTCAGCTCCAGCCATTGTGGCCATCTGGGGAATGAACCAGTAGACCAAAGATCTCTGTCTCTTCTCTCCCTCTGTGAACTCTGGCTTACAAATGAAAAAATCTTTAACAAAAAAAATTAGGTACTCTTAGTATCCTAGTCTCTAAGATAAAAATTTCTCTTTAAGATTTATTAATTACAAAGGTAGAGTTACAGAGAGAGAGAGAAAGATCTTCCATCTGCTAGTTCATTAGCTAAATGGCCACTACAACCAGAACTGGGCCCGGCAGAAGTCACTGCCAGGAGACTCATCCAGGTCTCCCACGTGGGTGCAGGGTCCCAAAGATTTGGGCCATCCTCTCCTGTGTGCCAGGTGGATTAGCTAGGAGATGAATCAGAAGTGGGCCACGAGGAATCAAACCAGTGCTCATATGGGTTGCTGCCATCACAGGCAGCATCTTAACCTGCTGTGCCACAATGTCAGCTGTAAGGACAAGCATTTTTAATGACAGGCCATAACTAAACAATAAAGGAGGAGAAAATAGCTTATAAGAGATGGCTAGTTGTTGGGAAGGAGTCAATCAAATGGAAATTTTAAAAAATTACAGTTGAGGAGATAGAGGGGCCAGGCACTGTAGCGTAGTAGGCTAATCCTAGAAAAGCAGTTGGTGGCTCACTTGGTTAACCCTCCACCTGCAGTGCTGGCAACCCGTATGGGTGCTGGGTATAGTCCCAGTTGCTCCTCTTCCAGTCCAGCTCTCTTCTGTGGCCCAGGAAGGCAGTGGAGGATGCCCCAAGTGCACGGACCCCTGCACCCACATGGGAGACCTGGGAGACAGGGAGGAAGCACCTGGCTCCTGGCTTCGGATCCACACAGCAACAGCCGTAGCAGCCATTTGGGGGTGAAGCAATGGAAGGAAGACCTTTCTGTCTCTCTCACTGTCTAACTCTGTCAAATAAATAAAAACAATAAAAAACAAGAAGATGCAGTTGACTAGATGGTTGAAAATGTTATTTAGAGGGGCATTGTAGGCTAATCTTAGGAAAGCAGTGCAAGATGTGCTTGAGCTTGGGGGATCTGCAAGAAGCTCCTGGCTCCTGTTCTGGATTGGCTCAGCTCCAGCCATTGTGGGTATTTGAAGAGTGAACTAGTAGATGGAAGACATTTCACTCTACCTCTCCCTCTCTTTCTCTCTCTCAAAATTTTTTAAAGTTATTAGACTGGGGCAGGCACTGTGGCATAGAAGGCTAAGCCTCCACCTCAGTGCCAGCACCTCATGTGGGTACCAGCTCAGCTGAACCCCAGCAGCTCAACTTCCAATCCAGCTCTTTACTAATGCACCTGGGCAAAGCAGAGAAATGTGGTACTTGAGCCCCTGAACCTGTATGGGAGACCCAGAAGAAGCTCCTGGCTCCTGCCTGACCCAACCCCCAGTCATTTGGGTAGTGTCATTGGATGGAAGATCTCTTTCTTTCCCTCTTTGTATCTCTGCCTTTCAAATAAATAAATGTGTTGTAGAAAGTTATTCGACTTTGAAATCAAATATGAAAAACCTCTTGCAAAAAATTATCATTAATATTTATATTTTTGTAAAAAAATTACTAACTTAATATAGGGTATAAATCCTGATTTTATTTATTTGAAAGAATTCCAAAAAAGACAATGAGAAAGTGATCATTGGGATCACTTCCCAACTGATTGCAGCCAGAGCTGGGACAGATTGAAGAAGCCGGAAGCCAGGGAAATCCATGTGGTTCTCCCACATGTGTGGCAGGGGTCCCAGCACTTGGGCCATCTTCTGCTATCCCAGGCACATTCACAGGGTGCTAGATTAGAAGTGCAGCAGTCTGGACTCAAAGAAGCACTCTTAAGGGGTGCAGGTATGATAGACTGCACTTAACCTACGATGCTGGCTGAACCTTGAACATTTTTAATGTCAGGGCTGGAATTGTGATGTTGTGGGTAAGGCCACCACCTGTGATGCTGGCATCCATAGGGTCACATGTCACAGCTGCTCTACTTCAGATCAAGCTCCCTGCTAATGGCCTGGGAAGAGCAGAGGAAAATGGCACAAGTGTTTAGGCCCCTGCTACTGATGTAGGAGGCCTGAATGGAGCTCCAGGCTCCTGCCTTCAGTCTGGCCCAGTGCTTGCTTGCTGCAGAGATCTGGGATTGAACCAGTAGGTTGACGATGTCTGTCCCACTCTCTAACTCAGCCTTTCAAATACATAAATAAAACTTTAAACAATTCTAAATTTTGGTAAGTTCATTTAGAATTCTTTTTATTGGGGCCAGCACTGTGGCATAGTAGGTTAAGCCTCCACCTGCAGTGCTGGCATTTCATAAGAGCACTGGTTCAAAATGCCCTAGAAAAGCAGTGGAGGATGGCACAAATCCTTTGGCCACTGCACCCATGTGGGAGACTTGGATGAGGGTCCTGGCTCTTGGCTTCAGATCAGCAAGATCCAGCCATTGTAGCCCTCTGGGGAGGGAACCTGTGGATGGAGGACCTCTCTCTCTCTCTCTCTCTGGGGAGGGAACCTGTGGATGGAGGACCTCTCTCTCTCTCTCTCTCTCTCTCTCTCTCTCTCTCTGTTATTCTGCTTTGCAAATACTTAAATAAATATTAAAAATATTTCTTATCCTTGATAACTTGATTTTTTTTTTTACTTTGAACTTTTATTTGGCAAAGCAACACTGCATAAACTGTGCAGTAACAAATGACAGTTTACACAGAATGTTAAATTCATATACATTATCAGCAGCAAATTAGAAATAAACAAAAAACCACTAAGCTACAAATCCCCTATCACTTTTAGAGAGAATGAACAAACTCTGTCAGTTGTGTCCAATCTGAACAGCAGAGTCTATAGGACATCACCTGCCATCTTAAGTTTCAGGATTTACAGATGCCTAGTTGGAAGGTAACAAAGCAGTTGACTGTATCTACAACACGCTATTCTGTGACACCACCTCAAAAGCTTTAAAAAGAAAGCTCATCTCTACTTTCTTAGTAGCATCTAACAGATATCCAAATACCAAGAAGCTTAACTTGTGAATGGTGGTGTTATCTGATACACAGAAGAAATTCAGAAATTCAGGTAATTCAGAATATCAGTAAATGGTTTTTGCTATAACAAAATGTGAAAACGAAAAGGGAAGGAAGATGGTTTTATTATGGTTACTCCTCCTTTTTAAAACTCCCAAAGAAAAATGAATAAAAGTTCTAATCAATTAAATAGAATTACTTCTTGCTGTTAGTAACCTCAGTTAACCCTATTGTTCCACAGTTGAAACCTGAAAAACTTACTTGAGCATTTAATTTGGAAAGCAACTCTAGTCCCAGTGATGGTACTGGACACCAACATACATAAAGATAACTATATCCTCATTACAGACTCAGTGGGCACTCTGCTCAGAAAACACCTTTTATTGCATTAATTCTTGTTCCTCACAGTCAATTTCATCAGAGGCATCTGTGGAAATTTACAATAGGTTTGTAAGAGATCAAGGAGCCAGGAAAGTGAGGGTTTAGTTCAGGTAGGAGAGAGGGGAAAAGTCTGGAAACCAGGGTAGTATCCATACCACTCAGAGAGCAGGCCAAAACCACATGCAGCAAGCACTTTGAGCTGCTCTCCACCGCTTATCACCAGCAGCAAAGCAGAGGCAGAGAGCGTTATTTAAGAAAGAGAGGTCAATGTGGGATCATACTGAGCACCAGGAACCAGCTACATGGAGGAGTATCTAGGCCTGGAAGCCTAGGGCGCGGGGCTACAGCAAGCCCCCTCCTGGCAAGAGGTCAGGGGAAAGAGAAGGGCCAGACACATCATGTCCTAGGAGTTTAACCCACTTCCAAAGGGGAGTGGTTAATTAACCTGATTGGCTGGTTGGCAGGCACCCAGATGTGGCCAGGTAGGGGGATGAGGTCACCCAGGGGCGTGGCAAAGGCGTGGTCTTCCAGCTCACAAACCTAATCAATTTTAAGCTGTATGCCTGCCTGCTTCAACTCTGACTTTCAAATGAAATAAATATTTTAAAAATCCACTTACCAGCCACCTTCTCTTAACTTTAACACATACACGGGCCATGCAGTATGACAACAGAACACCACTTTCTTCTTAGAAATAGGATGGTAACTGTAAGCTGCTCAATCAGCCGCAACGCAACTCAAGGTGCTTTTGGATGGAAATTAAATTGAACCACTCATATTTCACCACATGAGTACTCTTCCAAACCATATCCCAATCTTCCTCACAGAGGGGCTGAGGCAAAAATCTTGGAATCTTGTCTCCCACATGAAGCAGGCAAGCATACGGGTAAAGATAGATTAGGTTTGTGAGCTGGAAGACCACACCTCTGCCACGCCCCTGTGTGGCCTCAGGCCCCTACCTGATGCCTTTTGCCACGCCCCTGTGTGGCCTCATTCCCCTACCTGCCCACACCTGGGTGCCCACCAGCCAAGCAGGTTAATTAACCACTCCCCTTTGGAAGTGGGTTAAAAGCCCAGCCAGGGTGTGGCCCCGGCTGCTCTTCTTCCCTGGCCTCTTGCCAGGACAGGGCTTGCTGTAGCCCTGCACCTCCAGGGTGCATGGCCTTCTGGCCATGTGCTCTAGGCTTCCTGGCCTAGAGGCTCATCCATGTGGCTGGTTCCTGGTGCTTGGTATGAACCCTACTCACCTCTCTCCCTTAAATAGCTCTCACTCTCCTATGCATCTTTCTCACTAAATAAAAGCTTAAAACGTGCCATGCTGCCTCGTTTATCTGTACCGGTATTTAGAATTCTTCTCTAAATATTAGGCAAGAACCCTCTTGGGCTTATTAATATTGGGGATTTAGTCATAAGCCTGTGGTGAAATCGTATGGCACCCCAAATTCCGGTAGTACACGTGGCACCCCGGATAGCATTTCTAGGGAACTTTAAGGGGGGGCTACAATTTAGTGTGGATTTTATGGGGTCTTCTCCAGTTTCACACAAACCAGTACCACAAAAAATGACCTAAGCCAGGTCCCAATTCCATAAACCCAAAGAGCAGAGACAGAAATTTCAGTCTCAGAGCTGTTGACTCCGTACACAAATGGAAGCCATTGTGCTAGTAGGTAGCTAATGCGCAGCAGGAAGAGAAAGGACAGCTGCTGGATGTCCCCAGAGTCCCAACCACCACATTAGCTCACAAGCTGCTCTGGGGATGGAGTACAAGTGGCCACTGCCCTCCTTACCAGCGTGAGAGGGTCAGGCCACTTGAAGAATATACCCCAGACCTCTGGGCTAGCTCACCAATGTGGTTACCGAGGGAATAGTCCAGCTCTTGATGCTCGCCGCTTCAATTCACCAAAGATGAGGCATGGCCAGAGGTAAAGGTTTATTGCAAGAAGGCAGCAGCAGCCTTGGGGAAAGAAAAAGAAGTTTCTCTCAATCCAAACAGGTGCTTTTCTACCAAACCACCCAGTACAGAGGATTTTTTAAAGAGACAGGGTGGGCCGGCGCCATGGCTCAACAGGCTAATCCTCCTCCTAGCGGTGCCAGCACACTGGGTTCTAGTCCTGGTCGGGGCGCCAGATTCTGTCCCGGTTGCACCTCTTCCAGGCCAGCTTTCTGCTGTGGCCAGGGAGTGCAGTGGAGGATGGCCCAAGTGCTTGGGCCCTGCACCCCATGGGAGACCATGACCAGCATGGTGTGCTGGCCACAGCATGCCGGCTGCAGCGGCCATTGGAAGATGAACCACCGGCAAAGGAAGACCTTTCTGTCTCTCTCTCTCACTGTCCACTCTGCCTGTCAAAAAAAATAAATAAATAAAGAGACAGGGTAATTGGAGGGTGAGGATTCAAAGAAAACAGTCTATTCACTTGACAATTATGCAGATTTTCAGGCTTTGTTCTGAGGCACATCCCACCACCCAGTCAGAGGAGTCCTGGGTGTAACCCCAGGGGCTTTCTGCCTCAGTTGGGGGAGGGGGGAAGGGTTCTTTGTCAGTTGGGGCAACAGCCTGCCATTCCTAATCATCTCCTTTTTTCAGTGGGCTTTTGAAATTCTAGTGTCTTCATTAAGGTAAACATTTGAAAAGGAAAAATGCATTTATTGTGGTTACAGGAGTACCATTCTGTTGGAGGAGGGTATTTGGGGGCTTATAAAGAGGTCATAAGGCAGGGGGTGGCTGGTGTAAGGACTAGATGACCTAATGAGGAGTCCTTTTAAGAGTGGGCAAGACCTGTCTACTAGCAAGACAGTGAGTTTCTAGTTTTTTTTTTGTTTGTTTTTTTTTTTTTTTTTTGACAGGCAGAGTGGACAGTGAGAGAAAGAGACAGAGAAAGGTCTTCCTTGGCCATTGGTTCACCCTCCAATGGCCGCCGTGGCTGGCGCACCGTCCTGATCTGAAGGCAGGAGCCAGGTGCTTCCCCTGGTCTCCCATGGGGTGCAGGGCCCAAGCACTTGGGCCATCCTCCACTGCCCTCCCTGGCCACAGCAGAAAGCTGGCCTGGAAGAGGTGCAACCGGGACAGAATCCAGTGCCCTGACCGGGACTAGAACCCGGTGTGCTGGTGCCGCAAGGCAGAGGATTAGCGTGTTGAGCCAAGGGGCCAGCCCAGTGAGTTTCTAGTTTTATCATGAGAATAGAAGGGAAGTTAACAATCCCACCCTTCTAACCTAGTTTTACCAAGAGAATTTGCCTATTGCATAGTTCCCAAGGTTTTTGGTTTTAACAAGAGCAGGCTAGACAAGATTATGATTCTGTCCTTCTGATGAGATTGTTAGCTGTTATTATTCTGCTCATCCAAATCGTGGTTAAAAAACTCCACTCCATTTTTCAGGTGTCCCTCTTTGGAGACCCCCTAGTGGCTGCTGTGGCAAGAGCTTTCTCATGTAAATAAATCTTGCTTTGCTCACTGCCTGTCCACATGGAAATTCCTTGTGAGACAGGCACCCCAGGCACCTTCCTTCATCACCATTTTCCCCCATTAATTTGGTGTGGTGATTCATGGCAGAGTTGCCAGTCTCTGGTTTCAGATGTCATGGCTTGTCGCTAGATCAATGACAGTGCTTAAGTTCTCTGATTCCTCCTGGTGGTCCTCAAACCTTCCAGCACCTGTGTCCTTCAGCTCTGTCTCAGCCTAACAGAGACCTGGGGCTCCCTTGCTCTCTTAAAAACCTACTGTAAATTTTGACAGATGCCCCTATGAAGTTGATTATGAGGAGGACTTAATAATAACTCGGATTTCTAAGGGTTGGGTGTCTACTTCTCACTGTTTCTACACACACACACACACCCCACTCATGAACAAAATATTTCTCAGGTGCAAAATTAGGTAACGTTATCAGACTCAGTACCCTCCTTTGCACCAAGCAAACAGGTTTCTGCTGGTGTGCCTTTATTGGAGGGGCAGGGTTTTGTAGTGTAAAGTGCTGGGCTGCTTTCCCAGGCCTGCCTCTAAGGCTGCTGCATTCCTTCTGCAGAGCACATGTTTTGTTTCCCATGGCTGCTTTCACACACATAGGCTAATTTCTATCTTCCTGTCTAAAAATAGTATTAAGAGCATGAAAATCTTTTTTTTAAATTTATTTGACAGATAGAGTTAGTGAGAAAGACAGAGAGAAAGGTCTTCCTTCTGTTGGTTCACCCCCCGAAATGGCCGCTATGGCAGAAGCTACACCGATCCAAAGCTAGGAGCCTGGTGCTTCCTCCTGGTCTCCCATGTGGGTGCAGGGGCCCAAGCACCTGGACCATCCTCCATTGCCTTCCTGGGCCACAGCAGAGAGCTGGACTGGAAGAGGAGCTACCTGGACTAGAACCCAACACCCATATGAGATGCCCGCAGATGGAGGATTAGCCAAGTGAGCCATGGCACCGGCCCCATGAAAACCTTGAATAGAAGAATACCCTTAGAAACAAAAGCTGAAGGAATTGTCTGATTACATGAAAAAACTTAAACACATTAAGAAAAGACAGAAGAATCAAGTATCCTATAACCTAAGGCTTCTAAGATAAACAGTTTGAATGTCAGGTCACAGGAGTCAGAACTAAGGAGGAAGAAATACCTTACAGGAGATGCCTAGAAATTTGAAAAGAAAATCACCAATTAAGTAGAAACTACTAAAAGGAGAAACTGCATTAAAAATAGATTTCAAAATGAAACAGCAAGATTATTACAAATATGTATGTTACTGGAGGGAAGGCCATGGAAACTGTGGGTTCTTATCTTCACGCAAGAAAGAATTCAGGTGTGAGACAGAGGGCAGAGTGCTAAGGCTTTGTTGGGGACAGGGCATCCATCAGGATGGAAGGGACAGAAAGAGCGCCCAGTCGCTCAGACTGGGGAGAGTGAGGTTATGAAGTAGCACCTTGACAGTAGGGACTCCATTTTGGAGAACCTGAGACTCCATTCTGGGAAGGTGCCCCCCCACACCGTGAGACTCTGGTCTGAAACTATGATCTAAAACAGTTGAACAATAGCAGTCCACTACATCACACTTGGCAGAGCACAGAAACCCCCTACCATGATCGCTCAAGCTTGAAGTGAGTAGGCTACACCTGGGTTAATAATAAAAATGTAATTTGTCTATGTCCTACATATGATTAAACCAATACCTGGATTAATGTCAAGATTATAATTAAAATTGTTAAGATTGTAACTGGTATTGTCAAGATTATAATTGATACTAGTTTTGCATAGGTTTAAGTCAGCTTGACCCCAGTAACCGTGTATTCCCCCCCGATCCTAGCAACCATGTATTCCCCTCCCGATTTTGCAGTTTTTGCCTTTATAAACCTTTATAAACCTTTATAAACCCTACTCTCCTCCCCACCACTTCTCTCATCCCCTCGAACCCCATTCCTGTCCTGACTTCCTTGACTTTTCCTAACTACATTTCATCATCTCAGACACTCCTATTCCCAGAGCCCTGGATTGGGTCATTGGTGGTAGTGCTTCTAAAGCTCCCTCTTTTCCCACTGGATATGCAATAATTGAGGGGGCATCCTGATGTCACCTCCTCCTCTTCCCTGCATAGGGCCATAGAGGCCAGGCCCCTACCTCAAGGCACTACCTCCCAACAGGCCGAGTTATTAGCCTTGGTTCAAGCCTTCACCTTTGCCAAAGGAAAGACAGTCAATATATATACAGATTCCCGGTATGCCTATCATATCATGCACTCCAATGCCCAGATGTGGCAAGCCCAAGGGACCCCTATAATAAATGGCAAGCTGATTAAAGCTCTTCTTGATGCTGCCCAGTTGCCAACAAAAGCTGCTATTATTCACTGCAAAGGACACCAGAAAGGTAAACAATCCCTATCTGAAGCTAATAACAAGGCTGATCTGACAGCTAACACAGCGACCCTGAAGGAAGAAAAGAAATCTAAAATCTGTCCCTTTAATACTAGAAACTGCTTCACTTGTTTTCCTTTGGCTCCTTTTGTTATGCTTTCTCTGAACTGCTTTCTCTGAATAAAGAACCAAGAAAGTAACCTTAGTGTGACCCTCCCCTGTTCTCTCCCCTGCCCGGTTTCACTTGATTAATGCAGATGTAACAAGGGCTTGTACAACAGACTGCTTGTACCTGCTTTGTGCTACTAAGGAGTTATGGTTTATATTATCCCAAGATTTGGATTGCCTGCTTCCATCAGTCAGACAGTGGACCAGAGTTTACCTCTAAAATTACTCAAATAGTATCTGCCTCCCTTCATAGCTCATGGCATTTTCACATTCCCTATCGTCCCCCCTCCTCAGGCAAAGTAGAATGGATGAATGGAATTTTAGAACAGGCTCTAACTAAACTCTCCACCCAGGTTTACTTGGACTGGGTAAAACTCCTCCCTTTGGCTCTGTTAAGAATCAGATCTCTTCCCAAGAAGTCCTTAATGCTTAGCCCATTTGAAATTCCCTATGGAAGGCCTGTCCTTCTGTTACCGGAGAAATTGCAGGGTTCTTGTCTTCAGGCAAGAAAGAATTCAGGTGTGAGACAGAGAGTAGTGGGAGGTAAAATAGCAAGGTTTATTAGGAAGGGACATCTGTCGGGACGGATGGGCACCTCTCCTGACAGAGCCTGAGAGTCAGGGGAGGAGGAAGGAGGGAGGTTCCATGTTGAGTGGAGAGATTACACATGACCAGGCCAGGCGGGCGGCTCAGCAAAGATGCAGAGAGCTGGGGGTTTTTAAGGAGATGGGTCTTGCTTCCCCACCTCTGCTCCTCTTGGAACAAAGGGCTTTTTGGATGTAAATAGAAAAACTTCTCTTGAAGGTCTGAAACAAAGGACTTTATGGATGCAAATGTTAGCAGACAGGAGGAAGCCAGCAGGGTGTTTGAGATGCAGATACTGGGCTGCACCTGGGAGATTGTGGAAGCTTGTCAGGCAGAAGGGGTGGGAACCGCCACCTGGCAGGTTATCAGGTAGAAGGGGGCAGGGCAGGATGCGAACTCTGGGCTGCCCCTGAAACATTGTCATGATGACTTTGAGATGCAGATGCATCTCATGCTGGACATAGATGTCTTCTCTTTAGGCCTGTTACACACACATAAGCTCATAACTGACTTCTTACCTAACACTTCCACCCAGCTTCCCTCCTCTACAGAGCACTGAAGCTATTCCTCCTCCTCTGGCTTTCTCTCTTCTTACTGAAATGTGCTCTGACTTAGGGATGTATGCAGACACACACCTACCCAAACCACACTCTCTGCCTCCCGACTATATTCCTATCTTTCCACCTGGTGACTGGGTTTACCTAAAACAAAATGAGGCTGCTCTAAAAACAAAGTGGAGTGGGCCCTACCAGGTGATATTGACTACCCCCACCGCAGCCAAACTCAAAGGGCACCCTCCCTGGGTGCATTTTACTTCATTAAAACTAGTTACCTCTCCCTCATAAGAGTCCACCCCCACAGGACCCACCTCGCTCAGGTCGACATACTAACACGATGCATTTACAAGGTAACTCTGCCTCATTTTGGCCGTTGTTTCCACCATGGGCCATGGCTCTAGTGTCTCCTTTTGCCCTCATAATCATCGTGCTCCTATTTCTGCCATGCATAATTAATCCATTCCAAAGGTTCTTGCAGGAACAAATAACTGCTCTATCT
The DNA here is from genome assembly GCF_033115175.1 of Lepus europaeus. Classification (NCBI taxonomy): domain Eukaryota; kingdom Metazoa; phylum Chordata; class Mammalia; order Lagomorpha; family Leporidae; genus Lepus; species Lepus europaeus. The sequence continues at coordinate 28,888 of NW_026909074.1, read as the reverse complement.
CAAGCCAACTCACAGGAGCAATGCAAGACTGCTCTTCTCCAATCAATCTGATCCCAAGTATAGGTCACTGCTCAAGTCCTGGCTCCATGGCTAAGCCCCCTCTCAGCAGGAAGTAGCCAGACAGAAATTGGCACCCCTCTCCTTATCTGTACTCAGAGTCAGGATTGATGGAACAATGACAGAAGCCTCAGGTATTCTCCCTCATTGCCCACAATAGGTAAACACTGGAATGTATTCCTTGTCCTTGAAACTCAACTGGATTTCATACCCTATTGCCTTCATACTCCACTCCTTACAGCCACCTGAAAGACCAGCTGCTCTCAACACCTTCAGGAACACCAGTTCCAGGAATTCCCCTCTGCCTGCTGGCCCCTACCCAAAATATAAAAAGGCCCAGCCCCTGGGGTTGGGGCCTTCTGTCCCGTGCTCCACTAGTGTGCATGTGGGCAGTTGATCACCCACCTCTACAGACTTATTTTCTCTGAATAAGTTCAGTCTGGCTGTAAATTTGTACACTGCCCCCTCTCTATTCTGCACCTCTTTCCCTAACATTTTGGTGTCCTGTGTGGGGAAGCAAAAATCTGCAACTCTTTTCCTAACAATTACCAATGCTCAATTTTGAGAAACTCATTTAGAAGTAATTTCCTTCTAATCTCAGCCAAAGTAATCTCACACAAAATTATCTGCTACAAATCTTCTGTAACATTCTTATATTACCTAAGTCCGCTCATAACCAGCAGCCACAGGCTGAGAGCTGATGCAGGGAGACAGCCTCACACCCCTAGGAAGAGCTGTGCTAAGAGGACTGGCTTGTGGACTTGGTGACCTGCTTTCTAGCTGAGGGGAATTCTGTGATCCAGGAGGAGAAAGAAGGGACAGGGATCCCAAACTCACAGCTTCTCCCCCAATGCCGTGTATGAAGTCTGGATTCTCCCTGAGGACCCACGAACCCTAACCACACAATTTGGAAAAATACAGAGCTCTAGGGCTGAGCCAAAGTCACCACATTCAGGAATGAAACAAGATATCCAGGGTCCCATGCCAGCTGCCGTCTTGCAAGCCAGAAGCACCTGGCCCCCACACACTCACCTCATTCCAGATTCTGAGCTGCCCAGGCATCCTTCTGAGGGCTCTTGTACTGGGAGAAGTGCACAGAGAGGGAAGGGCTGAGCATCGTGGCACCTCCATGAGCATCAGACTGGAGAAGCTGTTTAGCAGCATACAGAAAGAGACCTCACTCCCATGAGTCTGATTGGACAGCTTGCTGAGCCAGTGAGCAGGCAGCACATCAGATGATGCAGCCAATCAGAGTCACACCTACCAGATTGCCCCGAGGGGTTGGGGGGAGGGGTGCAGTTCATCCAGGCTGTGGCTGGTGGGGGAAGTGAGGGTTGAGTCTTGGGCTCAGGTCTGGTGGTGCTCACGGGGGGCCTAGCTATCCTAAGAGCCAGGGCTGCTGTCACCTTCCTGCTGACCCAACCACACAAGATTGGAGACCCTCCCTCCACTGTCTGTGATCCTGCTGGGAGCTTAGGACCTGGAGCTTCCAATAACCTCCTTCACAAGGGATGCAAGTCACTCACAATTTACTGAATGTTGAGCTTTTCATCCTCTTCATGTTGTTGGCTTAATTTCCTTTTAGGTTTTCAATTTTTTTTTATGATTAAAAAATATTTGCTGGCTCCACAGCTCACTAGGCCTGCAGCACTGGTACTCCGGGTTCTAGTCCCAGTTGGGGCACTGGTTCTGTCCTGGTTGCTCCTCTTCCTGTCCAGCTCTCTGCTGTGGCCCAGGAAGGCAGTGGAGGATGGCCCAAGTGCTTGGGCCCTACACCCACATGGGAGACCAGGAGGAGGCACCTGGCTCCTAGCTTCAGATCAGCACAGCACACTGGCTATGGTGGCCATTTGGGGGGTGAACCAATGGAAGGAAGGCCTTTCTCTCTCTCTCTCTCTCACTAAGTCTGCCTGTCAAAAAAAAAGAAAGAAAGAAAGAAAATATCTAAAGGTATTCTATAGAGGTTTTCTAGTCTGTATTGTATCCTTTAAAATGGCTTTCTATTTTTTCCTGCTGCTCCATGGGAAGCCAGTTGACCTATATTGATCTTGTACTCACTCATATCACTTAATTCTCTTAGCTTAAATTTTGTTTTGCATTGCCTCTGTAGATTGTAGAGTGATCCACATATATTGAAAATTTTGTTGCTTAAAAATTGAATCTGGGGCTGGCACCATGGTGCAGTGGGTTAATCCTCCACCTGTGGTGCCAGAATTCCATGTCCCGGCTGCTCCTCTTCCAGTCCAGCTCTCTGCTATGGCCTGGGAAAACAGTAGAAGATGGCCCAAGTGCTTGGGCCCCTGTACCCATGTGGGAGACCAGGAAGAAGCTCATGCTCCTGGTTTCAGATAAGCCCATCTCCAGCCATTGCAACCATTTGGGGAGTAAACCAATGGAAGGAAGAGTTTTCTCTCTGTCTCTTCCTCTCTCAGTCTGTAACTCTACCTCTCAAATAAATAAACCTTAAACATAAATTAATTAATCCTTTTACTTAATGCTTCCATTTTTTGTTTCACTTTCCTAACTACACTTCCAGTACAATGTTGGAGAACGAGAATTTAAGGAGTCAGCTTTGGGTAAACTCCCAGGAAAAGAGGTGTTTTTTTTTTTTTTAAGATTTTATTTTATTTATTCCAAAGTCAGAGTTACACACACACACAGAGAAGTAGAGGCAGAGGGAGAGAGAAAGCGAGAGAGAGAGAGAGAGAGGTCTTCCATCTGCTGGTTCACTCCCTGGTTGGACTCAATGGCCAGAGCTATGTTGATCCAAAGCCAGGAGCCAGGAACTTCTGTGTCTCCTACATGAGGACAGAAGCTCAAGGGCTTGGGCCATCTTCCACTGCATTCCCAGGCAACAGCAGAGAGCTGAATCAGAAGTGGAGCAGCTGGGATTTCAACTGACACCCATATGGGATGCTGGTGCTGGCCCCAAGAGCTTTCAACGTCATGTTATTTATACTGGTTGCTATAGGTTCATCATAGACAATTTTAATTATAATAAAAAAATTCTGATATTTTACTTCTCTGCTTACAGGGTTTTTTTTTTTTTTTTAAAGGCCAGATGCTGAATTTAATCAAATGCTTCCTAGCATTTAATTTAAATAATCACGTGATTTTTCTCCTTGAATTTTTATGATTTATTTGGAAGGCATACTGACAGAGAATTTGATCCATTGGTTCATGTCCCAAATGATCACAACAACCAAGCTAGGCTAAGCTGAAGCCAAAAGTCAGGAACACCAACTAGGTCTCACACATGAGTGTCAGAGACTCAAGTATTTGGGTCATTTTCTGCTTTCCTAGGTACAACAGCAGGGAACTGGGCAAAATGTCAATCATTCAGGATTCAAACCACTCTGATATGGGACTCCAACATCGCAACTGGCATCACAACTGGCATCACTGTGCCACAAGGGCAGCCATTGATTTTGAGTGTTTTTCTTTTTTAGGAAATAGCTTGATTGACCAGATTTGTATATACTTGAAAGGCAGTTATGAACACACACACACACACACAGAAAGAGAGAGAGGATGAATCTATCAGTGATGGCTAAGTCTGGGACAGGTTGAAGCAGGAGTCTTGACCTCCATCTGGGTCTCCACAAGGGTGCAGAGGGCCAAAGCCTTAGGTCATCTTTCACTGCATTCTCAGGCCTATTAGCAGGGAACTAGATCAGAAGTGCAGAAGGGGCTGGCGCTGTGGTGTAGCAGGTAAAACCACTGCCTGCAGTGCCAGCTTCCCAAATGGATTCCAGTTTGAGTTCCAGCTGCTCCATTACTGATCCAGCTCTCTGCTGAAGTCTGGGAAAGCAGTAGAAAGTGATCCAAGTCCTTGGGCCCCTGCACCCATGTGGGAGACCCAGAGAAAGCTCCTGGCTCCTGAATTAGCTCAGACCCAACCATTGCGGCCGTCTGGGGAGTGAACTAATGGATGGAAGACCTCTTTCTCTCTCTCTCTGACTCTGTCTCTCTGTAGCTCTGCCTTTCAAATAAATAAATACATCTTAAAAAATAAAGAAATACAGCAGTTAGTACACGAAGCCGTGCCCATGTAAGATGTCATCCTTGCAGGCAGTGGCCCCAAGAGATATTTTTAATAACTGTAATGCTTGATATCTTAAGACTATTTCAATAGGTAAACACACACATAAATGGCATGCATCCCAGGGTTCATCCTTACCATTTGGGTAGGGGCTAAACACCAAGGACTCCGCAGCACCTCAACTCAGAACCACTCTCAGTGGGCTTATACATTACACTAAAGAATAAACTTGCGCCGGCGCCGCGGCTCACTAGGCTAATCCTCCGCCTTGCGGCGCCGGCACACCGGGTTCTAGTCCCGGTCGGGGCACGGATCCTGTCCCGGTTGCCCCTCTTCCAGGCCAGCTCTCTGCTGTGGCCAGGGAGTGCAGTGGAGGATGGCCCAAGTCCTTGGGCCCTGCACCCCATGGGAGACCAGGATAAGCACCTGGCTCCTGCCATCGGATCAGCGCGGTGCGCCGGCCGCAGCGCGCTACCGCGGCGGCCATTGGAGGGTGAACCAACGGCAAAAGGAAGACCTTTCTCTCTGTCTCTCTCTCACTATCCACTCTGCCTGTCAAAAAATAAATAAATAAAAAAATAAAAAAATAAAATAAAAAAAATAAAAATAAAAAAAAAGAATAAACTTGCTTTAAGTGTTCCACAAATAAAAATCAACAAAATGTGGCAATTGAACTCTCTAGGGAGCAACAGTGATGATGCAGTAAAACTGCCATCCAGTGAAGTATTGGCGCCTGTCTGTGGGGTCTTGTACCTACTCATGTGGGTTAAGGGAGCACAGGGAGGCTGAGGAGACTTCAGCTGACAAAACCTGTCCTTTGGAGGTTCAGAAAAGGGAGCAGCAGCATCTTTCTGTAACTTGGGGTCCCAGCAGGGAAATCTTGTGATGTTTCCTCCCAGTAGCCCAGGGGCTGCTTCTCTCCTCCAGAGTCAGGCCCCAGACTCCAGGTCTCTACAACATTTAAATGTTCTTTTGCACCCCCAGCCAGTGCTGAAGTCTTCTATGACCCCTTGCTAGCTGACAGCAGCTGTCATTTCAGCATCCCTTGTGACCTGGAGGATGGATGGGCTCTTGTGGCAACAGTGTCCTGTTCAAAACTGAATCTCAGAGGAAACAGGTTTGGAGGAGTGGTATCTCGGTTTCAGAATATGAGGAACACTGTCAACATGTTAAGGTACTGTAGTGTCTGACACATATAACACCCCTTGACAAATACTTGCTATCCAAGGAGAACTCTCGAAACTTCTGGGGGGTGGGAGAATGCTGTTGTGGCATAGTGGGTTAAGCCACTTCCTGTGATGCCAGCATTCCCATGTGGGTGCCAATTTGAGTCTTGGATGCTCCATTCTGATTCAGCTCCATGCTAGTGTGGCGTGTGGGAGATCTGGATGAAGCTCCTTGTTCGGGCTTCAGTTTGGCCCAATCCTGGATTTTGCAGGGATTTGTGGAGTGAACCAGTGCAAGGAAGGTCTCTCTCTGTCTCATCTCTCTCTCTCTCTCTCTCTCTCTCTCTCTCTCTCTCTCTCTCTCTGTAACTCTGTGTTTCAAATAAGTAAATTTTTAAAAAGGACATTAAAAAAAACTGCCAAATATTCTACATGCTGGGCACAGGCCCAGCTCCCAATGTCTTGGTTCCCCTTCATTGTAGCATTGTTATCACACCATTGCATTTGTTAGCTAGATGATTTCACAGACACAATCAGGAAGATACAGATTTCATTTAAAAAAATATTTATTTATGTATTTATTTGAAAGGCAGAATGGCTGGCATTGTGGAGTAATGGGGAAAGCCACTGCCTGTGATGCTGGCATGCCATATGTTTATGTTCTGGCTGCTCCATTCCAATCCAGCTCCCTGCTAATTGTCTGGAAAAAGCAACAGAGGATGGCACAAGTGTTTGAGCCCCAACCACTCACATGGAGACTAGAAGAATCTCCAAACTCATGGCTTTAGCCTGAACCAGCACCAGCCATTGTAGCCATCTGGAGGGAGGGAACAAGCAGATGGAAGATTTCTCCCTCTGTATCTCTCCCTCTCTCTGTGGAACTCTGACTTTCAAAAGAAACAAATAAATATTTTAAAAATTAAAAAAGGGTGAGTGATACAGAAGGAGAGAGACAGAGAGATATAGTTGAGAGAGAGAGAGAGAGAGAGAGAGAGAGAGAGATCTTCAATCTACTAATCTACTATTCAAATGGCCACAGTATCTGAGGCTGAGCTAGGACAAATCCAGGAGCCTGCAACTCCATTCAGGTCTCCCATGTGAGTGTAGGGGCCAAAGTACTTAGGTGATGACTCCAGTGCTTTCCCACATGTATTAACAGGGAGTTGGATTGGAAGAAGAGAAATAAGGACTCAAATGAATGCTCATACAAGATGCTGGTATTGCAGGTTGTGGCTGAACATTTGCACCACAGTGCTGAACATGGTTTTCACAGATTTCTGTTGGTCACTGTGGATGTCACGTAGAAAGCATATTTTCTTGGAAGCAAGCAGTTAGACGGTTGCTCCAAAGACACCATGCTAATCTGTCATACAGATCTACATGTACTAGAAATCTCACATTGAGTATGCACACTGTCACCAAATGTCAGACAATAGTAACATTTACTATGACAGTTTAGAGTGTGAACCAAACTTTGAAAAGTTGGTGGATGTTGGTGAAGCATGAAGACCTGCATAGTAGACATTCCTGTAATTTCAGTAGTTGTCTAAGAAAGATACTTGCTTACAACAGCTTGAATTAGAGCATCTCCCTGAGTCTTATCCTTCTGTTGAAAGGATTCTGGGATGCAGCATTGACATCATTGCTGAGGGTTTGCAATATGCTTAGTGTCTTGATCTATAAATATGCGCATCTCCGCTGAATGGTGTGTGACTTGTCTGTGGGCTTTTTGTTGGGTCAGTCCATGTTGGGCTGTTTTGTTGCACTGGAGCTTACCCATGTCATGCAAAAGCTGGACGTGATAAGTGATATCACATGGAGGCTGCTAAAGTAGCATGTGTGGCACTTTTCCTGCATCAAGTCAAAAGCCTATGCCCTCATTTACACCATGAGGAGAGTTAGAGACAGTGGGAGGATGTTAATAGGTGAGAAAACAAGAGCCCTGGGAACAGACCATCCAGAGAGGGGAGCACAAGAAGGAGACTAATATGTGAAAGAGCCTGAGACACTGGAACATTTGGAAGAAAAGACAAGCAAAGAAACAACCTGAGATGTGTTAAATATCCTCCAAGAACAAATCTGACTGAAACCTACATTTGTTCTCTGGAAAATAGACTTTTCTTCACCTTCCACTGCAGTTTAGCTCACAGGTTCCAGTGCAAATCTAGAATAGGAAATAATCATCGAGAACATGAACATAAAACTCACTTGCTGGGACTGGCATTGTGGTACAGCACATTAAACTATCACTTATGATGCCTGCATCCCCTATCAGAGTGCCAACTTGAATTCTAGCTGTGTTCTTTCTGATCCAATCTCCTAACCTGTGCCTAGGAATTCGCAGATAATGGCCTGATTACTTGACTCCTTGCCACCCACATGAAATACTCAGATGGGGTTCTTGACTTCTGGCTTCAGTCTGGCCCAGGTTCAACTGTTGAAGCCATTTAGGAGAGGGAACCAGTGAATGGAAATCTCTCTCTTTATCCCTCCCCTGTGTATGTGTATCTCCCTTCTCACTCTGCCTTTCAGCAAAATAAATGAATCTCTAAAATATCTCCCTTCAGGATCAAGCATCTGGGGGATATTACACTTTAGGAAGAAGTGGATTGATTTGTTCAGAGTACTCAAAGCAGTTTCTTTTTTTTTTCTTTTTTGACAGGCAGAGTGGACAGTGAGAGAAAGAGACAGAGAGAAAGGTCTTCCTTTGCCATTGGTTCACCCTCCAATGGCTGCTGTGGCTGGTGCACCACGCCTACTCAAAGGCAGGAGCCAGGTGCTTATGCTGGTCTCCCATGGGGTGCAGGGCCCAAGCACTTGGGCCATCCTCCACTGTACTCCCTGGCCACAGCAGAGAGCTGGCCTGGAAGAGGGGCAACCAGGACAGTATCCGGTGCCCTGAACAGGACTAGAACCCAGTGTGCCAGCACTGCAAGGTGGAGGATTAGCCTATTGAGCTGCGGTGCCGACCCTCAAAGCAGTTTCTTTATATCCCCATTCTTTGTACATACTTATGTTTTTATAGTACTTATTATAGCATCAGTGTGAATTTTCATTCATTTTCTCAAATCTAGTGTGTGACCTATTAAAAAGCAGCCTTCCTGATTGTGTGTCTTTTTGCTGCTCCATCCCAAATACTTAGAATAGTGTCTAGTGACTGACATGTGAAGATCATTTGTTGAATGAACAAACTGAACTATTTACTAAATGTTAATGAAGGAGCTTATGTGCAATCATTCCATTTATAAAATAAAGCTCAGCCGACTATGAAATGTTTATATTGTATAGAAAATATATATGAATTTGCAATCTGCCTTTGAACTCAGTCATAAGCATCAGCATCCTGGTCTCCTTAATTTGTTGTGGGCAGTAAGAAGACTTCTGCCTGCTCTGTTTAAAGATCCCCATGGTTCTCAGTGTTCAGAGAGCTTTTCTGCTGGTGACCTTCCATGTCCACCTGGTTTCTCTTTGTACCAAGCCTGGACTTGAGGATTGTGATTGTGGCTATGGATCCCAGGTCAAAACTCAAAATGTACCCACTGAAATATTCTCTGATTTCCTTTTTGATTTCCTCTTCAAGCCAATGGCTGTTTGACACTGTGTGGATTGACATCCACATATGTGTGACTTTTCCCATTTTTCTGGAATTGATTTCTGTTTTTATTCTATTAGAGTTATGAAAGACAATGATATGACTCCAATTTTCTAAATGTTGTTGATGCATATTTTCTGAATTAACAGATGATCCCACCTGGAGACTTTAGACAGCTGTTGAGAAGAACACATGTTCTGCCTCTGCCAGGTAGAATGCTCTCTGTGTAACTGTTAGGAAAAGTTGATTTATAATATTGTTCAAATCTACCATTCTTTACTGATTTCCCACCTAGGTATTCTATTCTGTGTTGAAAGTGGAGTATTGATATGTTCTGCTTGTTCCCTTGCTGTTTATCTCTTCAGAGCTGTCAACATTTGCTTATATATTCTGATGATCTGAGGTTGGGTATGCATGTTGTTCAACCTAGAAAAGTACACAGAGGAACACGCAAGAATATCAAGAATAATATGGAAACAAAATGAGGAATTCAAAAAACACATAGAACAATGAAGAAGAATCAATCGATTTTCAAGATGTAGAAAATGGTGAATAAAAAGAAAAAAATCAAATAGAAAACTTTTACTCCAAGGAACACAACAGAAGAAATATTTTGTTATGCAGAAATGGGGTTGGATTTGTATGATCCTCCAGCTTTGATGCATTTCCCTGGCACAAATCCATGTCTTCTACTGAGAGCATCATTCCAGGACTTCTTCAGGGAGGGATCCATCCCACCTGTCAGTGCAAGTGGTAAGTGAGGATAGAACTAGCTCCTGCTGCAGGGGCAAGGGTCATGCTTGTTCTTCCTGCTGTGGCATTGTTGGTGCATGAGGAGTTGGGGCTCAGGGGTGCACATTTTAGGAGGGAATGTATAGGGCCCAGGATTTAGCCCTGGCTATGGACATCTCTGTGTTCAGCTCAAGGCACACCTGCTTCCACCTAAGTGTAAGATGCCCAGTGGTGACCACATTATGTTTCCCTCAAACACAGCCAGGAGGGAGGGAACCCAGGCCACACCCACACAGAACATGGCTTCTGCACTCTGTCATCAGTGTCTTTAGTGAGAGAGGATTGCATCTGATTCTTATTTCAAAAAAAAAATGACATAGCAACTCAGCAAAATGGAATCAGGGATGTTACTATTTTGAAAATGGGCAAATATAAGCGATTATACAAAATTAATAAGTATTAACTGCACTTCTGAGAAAGCATAACATTAACTTTTATGAGATGTGTATTTGGCCACTTTTCAAATCAACTTTTTTTTTAAAAGAGCTGTGTTGTTTATTTGAAAGGCAGAGTTAGAGAAAGAGAGGTAGACAGAAAGAGATCTTCATCTGCTGGTTCACTCCCCAAATGCCCAGAGTGGGCTGAGCTAGGCCAATCTGAATCCAGGAGCCAGGGGTTTCTTCCAGGTCCCCCATGTGGGTGAAGGGGCCCAAGTATTTGGGCCATCTTCCTCTGCTTTCCCAGGCACATTAGCAGAGAGTTGGATGCGAAGTGGAGCACCCAGGACTTGAACCGGCACCCTTGTGGGATGCTGACATTGCAGGCCAGGGCTTTAACCTGTTGTGCCACAGCTCTAGCCCCCATTTGACCACTTTTAAAATGTACTGTTAGTGTGGTCCTGACCAAAAAAAAATATAGCTGATGAATTTTATCATCTTAAGTATTTCTGAGTGTATGGTTGAGTAGTATTGAGCATATGCACATTGCTGTGGGACCAATATTCAGAACTGTTTTTCCTTATGAGACTGAAACTCTCTACCCATTGAATGAAAGTTTTTTTTATCATTTCACCACCTCCAGATCCCAGCAATTGCCATTCTACTTGCCATTGCCCAGACTATGGAGTCTTTAGGAGGTATGGTGATATTTCAGGGTCACATAACTGAGAGGGTAGAGGGACCCTCCTGGATCTCAGTTTGTCTCTGCAAAGCTGGGTTCGGATTATACCTGGAAACTCCCTGGGGTTTTCAGATTGGGCAATGTGGCATATATGTGTGTGACTATGGACATGGCATGAGGCAGATGGAGGATGAGACTTTGGAGAGGTCTTTTCTGCTGAGGAATCCCATGAAAGAGGATCCCAAGAAATGAAATCAATTTCTTGAGGAAAGTCTACAATAGGACCTGGAACTCAGGGTGTCTAAGCTTTCTTCGCTGAAGCCCCACTAGAGAAAGCCATCTGTTCTGCTGCTTTGTCCTGACTTTCCAGGGGCCCAGACTCAAGATTTCCTGGATGTGAATACTTTATAACTGAGATATTGACTCAGCTCTTGCTATTGACACCTCGGGCATTTGGGCAGGAAGCATCCCATGGTGACATGGGTTGTCCCGAAGAAGGAAACTCTAGGCAAGGTCACCACTCTGATCCCATTTGGGCATTGCAACACTACTTCCCCTTTTGTGGGTATTTTTTGGGAGCCTCATGTAGGGTGTCCTGTCCCATCTAGGAACAATTTATTGGAAGAATTAAAATCTGGGTCAGCCTGTTAGGCCTGCAATCTAGGTCATGACGGCAGAATGGGAAGAGGAATGTTGTGCTGGCACTCATGTTTTATGTGAATCCTAAGCTAGAGAAATGTTCACACAGAAATCTCTGCTCCACCTTGCTAACAGAAAGTTACCTGGAACAGAAAGAGTATTAATAGCCAGATGGGGTTAGGATACCTCCAGACCTGGCTTTAGAACCACTGCAGGAAGTTGAAAATGTATTTAACGGAGTCATACACTTCTCCCTGGGTGATGGGCAATTTCACCACACTGACAATGAAGCCCAATGCTGATTCACCTTGAGTGCAAATGCAGAGGGATCTTCATAACCATGGCCAGTAATGGCCAATAAGACCTCCTGCTCCTGTTCTTTAAAAACAAACAAACAAAAAACCCAGGTGCATAATTTGATGAAGATAGAAAGATTTTCAGCTACATGTCCAGTGTCGGTGGTAATGTAAAATGATGCAACCACCACAGAAAACAGTTTGTTCTTCATTACATTGAAAATAAAATTTTTATATGATCTGATAATCTCAGTTCTGATTATATATCTAAAGTTATTTAAAGTTCAATATAAATAAGGTATTAGCACTATTTGCCACAGCATAATTCACTGTAGCCAAGACTTCTAGTGTGGCCTGCACTCAACAGTGGAAAGTTATGCAGGCACAGAAGAAAAGAAAATTCTATGCCATGGATGAACAGTGAGGTTATTTTCCTAAGTGAAATTAGCCACAACTATCAGTCCCCCAAGGACAAGGTTTCCAACATATGAAGTATTTAAAGTAGTCAGAGAGGCCAGTGCTGTAGTGCAGTAGTTTAAAGCCCCACCTGCAGTGTCGGCAATCCATATGGGTGCCTATTCAATTCCTGACTATTCCACTTCTGACCCAGCTCTCTGTTATGGCCTGGGGAAGCAGTAGAAGATGGCCCAAGTCCTTGGTCCCCTGCACCTGTGTGGGAGATCTGGAAGAAGCTTCCAGAGCTCCTGGCTCCTGGCTTCAGATTGGCTCAGCTCTAGCTGTTGTGGTCATTTGGGGAGTGAACCAGTGGATGGAAGATCGCTCTCTGGCTCCACCTCTCTCTGTAACTCTTTCAATTAAATAAAATAAATCTTTTTTAAAAAATAGAATATGAGAAGCATAAAGTAGAAGGGTAGTTATGGATGGTGGGGGGGTATGCTATTCAGTAGAAATGGAATTTTTAGATGAAAAAATCCTAGAGATCTGGTGTGTGTGTGTAGACACATGTACATGTCACTTACCTTAGAGTGACATCTGTGCTTGTGAGATACAGTACTCAAGCCCTCTTCTACCTGACCTTGTATAAGAAAAGGGCTCCCCCTCTTGGTCTTTGGTCACTCTTCAGGTGCTTGTGAGTAGGATTGGTGGCAAGCTATTCCAAAATATGTGGAGATTCATGATTAGAGTCATCTAGGAATACTGGGAAAGACTGCAATGCAATATCTCCTCTCTCCCCAGCTTGGTCTCCTTAGTTTCTACACTGTATTTTGGTGAGAATACAAGAAGATACACCAATCTCTGATGAGTTTATGACAATACAATTGAAATAGAATCCTATGAATGGATCTTCCTTTACAGAAAAGTCTCATCTTGGCCTGAGACTTCTAAATGCATCCAACAATATTAGTTCCAGTTTTATTTATTTTATTTTATTTGTTTAAAGATTTATTGACTTATTTGAAAATCAGAGTTACATAGAGAGGCAGAGAGAGAGACAGAGAGACAGAGAGAGAGGTCTTCCTCTGATGGTTTCCTCCCCTATTGGCTGCGACAGCCAGAACTGAACCAATCTGAAGCCAGGAGCTAGGAGCTTCTTTCAGTTCTCCTACATGGGTGCAGGGGCTCAAGGACTTGGGCCATCTTCCACTGCCTTCCCATGCCACAGCAGAAAGCTGGACTGGAAGAGGAGCAACCAGGACAGAATCCAGCACCCCAACCAGGACTAGAACCTGGGGTGCCAGCGCCGCAGGTGGAAGATTAACCAAATGAGCTGTGGTGCTGGCCTCCCAGGCAGGTTTGTAAAGATGGCCAAATGTGACTGTGGAGAATAAGATTTCTGCCAAAGCAAAGACATTTTCTTCCTAGTACACAGTGTGTGGCTGCTAAACATGTTCGAGAGAATCCTTGGAGTTAGATGAACACATGCATGAGCTGTACAATATGTGGTTGTAATCCTTTTTATTTTAATTATTTTTTTTTCTCACAGACATAGTGAAAGAGAGAGACAGGGAGAAAGGTCTTCCTTCCATTGGTTCACACCCAAATAGCTGCTGTGGCTGGTGCTGCAAAGATCCTAAGCCAGGAGCCAGGTGCATCCTTCTGGTCTCCCATGGGTGCAGGGCCCAAGTACTTGGGCCATCCTCCACTACACTCATGGAACACAGCAGAAAGCTGGACTACAGGAGGAGCAACCAGGACAGAATCTGGCCACAGACATGGACTAGAACCCATGGTGCCAGCGCTACAGGTGCCTCCTCTGGCAGTTAACCGAAGGGTTGGCACCAGCTGCGCCTCAGCAGCCAGCCTCCCTCCCTCCCTCCCTCCCTGACTCCCTCTGGTCGGGCACTGCAAGTCTAATACTTGCAGTGGCTTGTCGGGCGGGTCCGACGCACGGTGGGTGAGTGGGGAGGGCTGCTGCTGGCACACACCCACTCCTGAAGCCCACTGGGGTACGGTCCAAGGGCGAAGAGCTCAGAGCTCGGGCACGGGGGCTGTCCCAGCAGGGCCTCCCGAGGGTGGACCGATACGCCCCAGGGGCCTTCCAGTGTTGCCTAAAGGCCCGGGGGGGCTCACCCTCTTGCGTGCCCCAGCACCTGCTGGGTTCCTGCCACCACCCTTGGGCCGGGATGAGGTGCCACCTTGTGCGTGGAAGCCCCACCCACAGGCAAGAAGCCCACAAGGCCCGCGGGCGCGCCCGAACCTGCAGCCCCGCTACAGCCCCAGGGAACGGGATGTCTGAGTGGGCAGCCCCCACTGCCCAAGCCTCCGCTGCCAGTTCCCCGAAGGGCTGGTGGCGGCTGCGCCTCAGCAGCCAGACTCCCTCCCTCCCTCCCTCCCTCCCTGCCTCCCTCTGGTCGGGCACTGCAAGTCTAATACTTGCAGTGGCTTGTCGGGCGGGTCCGACGCACGGTGGGTGAGTGGGGAGGGCTGCTGCTGGCACACACCCACTCCTGAAGCCCACTGGGGTACGGTCCAAGGGCGAAGAGCTCGGAGCTCGGGCACGGGGGCTGTCCCAGCAGGGCATCCCGAGGGTGGACCGATATGCCCCAGGGGCCTTCCAGTGTTGCCTAAAGGCCCGGGGGGGCTCACCCTCTTGCGTGCCCCAGCACCTGCTGGGTTCCTGCCACCACCCTTGGGCCGGGATGAGGTGCCACCTTGTGCGTGGAAGCCCCACCCACAGGCAAGAAGCCCACAAGACCCGCGGGCGCGCCCGAACCTGCAGCCCCGCTACAGCCCCAGGGAACGGGATGTCTGAGTGGGCAGCCCCCACTGCCCAAGCCTCCGCTTCCAGTTCCCCGAAGGGATGGTGGCGGCTGCGCCTCAGCAGCCAGACTCCCTCCCTCCCTCCCTCCCTCCCTGCCTCCCTCTGGTCGGGCACTGCAAGCCACACAGCCACTTGTGTCCCCTGTGTCCTCCCTGGAGGCCGCAGCGCATTTTGGGTTTTGGCGCGGACGGGCCCCTCTCGGCTTCCGTAGTCCATTTGCCCCAGAGCCTGCCAGACCCCTGGCCCCAGAGGCGGGCCCTGCTGAGTCCCCGAGCGCCTCCTGAGTTCCTGCCACCACCCTTGGGCCGGGATGAGGTGCCACCTTGTGCGTAGAAGCCCTGCACACAGGCAAGAAGCCCCCCAGGCCCGCGGGCGCGCCCGACCCTGGAGCCCCCTGGCTGGCTGCAGCCACAGGGAACGGGGGTTCTGAGTTGGCAGCCCCCATTCCCGAAGCATCCACGGGCAGTTCCCCGAAGGGCTGACACCGGCTGCGCCTCAGCAGCCAGACAACCTCCCTCCCTCTGGTCGGGCACTGCAAGCCACACAGCCACTTGTGTCCCCTGTGTCCCTGGAGGCCGCAGCGCGTTTTGGGTTTTGGCGCGGACGGGCCCCTCTCGGCTTCCGTAGTCCATTTGCCCCCGGAGCCTGCCAGACCCCTGGCCCCATGGGGGGGCTCTGCTGAGTCCCCGAGCGCCTCCTGGGTTCCTACCACCACCCTTGGGCCGGGATGAAGTGCCACCTTGTGCGTAGAAGCCCTGCACACAGGCAAGAAGCCCCCCAGGCCCGCGGGCGCGCCCGACCCTGGAGCCCCCTGGCTGGCTGCAGCCACAGGGAACGGGGGTTCTGAGTTGGCAGCCCCCATTCCCGAAGCATCCACGGGCAGTTCCCCGAAGGGCTGACACCGGCTGCGCCTCAGCAGCCAGACAACCTCCCTCCCTCTGGTCGGGCACTGCAAGCCACACAGCCACTTGTGTCCCCTGTGTCCCTGGAGGCCGCAGCGCGTTTTGGGTTTTGGCACGGACGGGCCCCTCTCGGCTTCCGTAGTCCATTTGCCCCGGAGCCTGCCAGACCCCTTGCCCCAGGGGCGGGCCCTGCTGAGTCCCTGAGTGCCTCCTGAGTTCCTGCCACCACCCTTGGGCCGGGATGTGGTGCCACCTTGTGCGTAGAAGCCCTGCACACAGGCAAGAAGCCCCCCAGGCCCGCGGGCGCGCCCGACCCTGGAGCCCCCTGGCTGGCTGCAGCCACAGGGAACGGGGGTTCTGAGTTGGCAGCCCCCATTCCCGAAGCATCCACGGGCAATTCCCTGAACGGCTGACACCGGCTGCGCCTCAGCAGCCAGACAACCTCCCTCCCTCTGGTCGGGCACTGCAAGCCACACAGCCACTTGTGTCCCCTGTGTCCCTGGAGGCCGCAGCGCATTTTGGGTTTTGGCGCGGACGGGCCCCTCTCGGCTTCCGTAGTCCATTTGCCCCGGAGCCTGCCAGACCCCTGGCCCCAGAGGTGGGCCCTGCTGAGTCCCCGAGCGCCTCCTGAGTTCCTGCCACCACCCTTGGGCCGGGATGAGGTGCCACCTTGTGCGTAGAAGCCCTGCACACAGGCAAGAAGCCCCCCAGGCCCGCGGGCGCGCCCGACCCTGGAGCCCCCTGGCTGGCTGCAGCCACAGGGAACGGGGGTTCTGAGTTGGCAGCCCCCATTCCCGAAGCATCCACGGGCAGTTCCCCGAAGGGCTGACACCGGCTGCGCCTCAGCAGCCGGACAACCTCCCTCCCTCTGGTCGGGCACTGCAAGCCACACAGCCACTTGTGTCCCCTGTGTCCCTGGAGGCCGCAGCGCGTTTTGGGTTTTGGCGCGGACGGGCCGCTCTCGGTTTCCGTAGTCCATTTGCCCCCGGAGCCTGCCAGACCCCTGGCCCCATGGGCGGGCCCTGCTGAGTCCCCGAGCGCCTCCTGGGTTCCTACCACCACCCTTGGGCCGGGATGAAGTGCCACCTTGTGCGTAGAAGCCCTGCACACAGGCAAGAAGCCCCCCAGGCCCGCGGGCGCGCCCGACCCTGGAGCCCCCTGGCTGGCTGCAGCCACAGGGAACGGGGGTTCTGAGTTGGCAGCCCCCATTCCCGAAGCATCCACGGGCAGTTCCCCGAAGGGCTGACACCGGCTGCGCCTCAGCAGCCAGACAACCTCCCTCCCTCTGGTCGGGCACTGCAAGCCACACAGCCACTTGTGTCCCCTGTGTCCCTGGAGGCCGCAGCGTGTTTTGGGTTTTGGCGCGGACGGGCCCCTCTCGGCTTCCGTAGTCCATTTGCCCCCGGAGCCTGCCAAACCCCTGGCCCCAGGGGCAGGCCCTGCTGAGTCCCGGAGCGCCTCCTGGGTTCCTGCCACCACCCTTGGGCTGGGATGAGGTGCCACCTTGTGCGTAGAAGCCCTGCACACAGGCAAGAAGCCCCCCAGGCCCGCGGGCGCGCCCGACCCTGGAGCCCCCTGGCTGGCTGCAGCCACAGGGAACGGGGGTACTGAGTTGGCAGCCCCCATTCCCGAAGCATCCACGGGCAGTTCCCCGAAGGGCTGACACCGGCTGCGCCTCAGCAGCCAGACAACCTCCCTCCCTCTGGTCGGGCACTGCAAGCCACACAGCCACTTGTGTCCCCTGTGTCCCTGGAGGCCGCAGCGCGTTTTGGGTTTTGGCGCGGACGGGCCCCTCTCGGCTTCCGTAGTCCATTTGCCCCGGAGCCTGCCAGACCCCTTGCCCCAGGGGCGGGCCCTGCTGAGTCCCTGAGTGCCTCCTGAGTTCCTGCCACCACCCTTGGGCCGGGATGTGGTGCCACCTTGTGCGTAGAAGCCCTGCACACAGGCAAGAAGCCCCCCAGGCCCGCGGGCGCGCCCGACCCTGGAGCCCCCTGGCTGGCTGCAGCCACAGGGAACGGGGGTTCTGAGTTGGCAGCCCCCATTCCCGAAGCATCCACGGGCAGTTCCCCGAAGGGCTGACACCGGCTGCGCCTCAGCAGCCAGACAACCTCCCTCCCTCTGGTCGGGCACTGCAAGCCACACAGCCACTTGTGTCCCCTGTGTCCCTGGAGGCCGCAGCGCGTTTTGGGTTTTGGCGCGGACGGGCCCCTCTCGGCTTCCGTAGTCCATTTGCCCCGGAGCCTGCCACACCCCTTGCCCCAGGGGCGGGCCCTGCTGAGTCCCCGAGCGCCTCCTGAGTTCCTGCCACCACCCTTGGGCCGGGATGTGGTGCCACCTTGTGCGTAGAAGCCCTGCACACAGGCAAGAAGCCCCTAGGCCCGCGGGCGCGCCCGACCCTGGAGCCCCCTGGCTGGCTGCAGCCACAGGGAACGGGGGTTCTGAGTTGGCAGCCCCCATTCCCGAAGCATCCACGGGCAGTTCCCCGAAGGGCTGACACCGGCTGCGCCTCAGCAGCCAGACAACCTCCCTCCCTCTGGTCGGGCACTGCAAGCCACACAGCCACTTGTGTCCCCTGTGTCCCTGGAGGCCGCAGCGCGTTTTGGTTTTGGCGCGGACGGGCCCCTCTCGGCTTCCGTAGTCCATTTGCCCCGGAGCCTGCCAGACCCCTGGCCCCAGGGGCGGGCCCTGCTGAGTCCCTGAGTGCCTCCTGAGTTCCTGCCACCACCCTTGGGCCGGGATGTGGTGCCACCTTGTGCATAGAAGCCCTGCACACAGGCAAGAAGCCCCCCAGGCCAGCGGGCGCGCCCCGACCCTGGAGCCCCCTGGCTGGCTGCAGCCACAGGGAACGGGGGTTCTGAGTTGGCAGCCCCCATTCCCGAAGCATCCACGGGCAGTTCCCCGAAGGGCTGACACCGGCTGCGCCTCAGCAGCCAGACAACCTCCCTCCCTCTGGTCGGGCACTGCAAGCCACACAGCCACTTGTGTCCCCTGTGTCCCTGGAGGCCGCAGCGCGTTTTGGGTTTTGGCGCGGACGGGCCCCTCTCGGCTTCCGTAGTCCATTTGCCCCGGAGCCTGCCAGACCCCTTGCCCCAGGGGCGGGCCTTGCTGAGTCCCCGAGTGCCTCCTGAGTTCCTGCCACCACCCTTGGGCCGGGATGTGGTGCCACCTTGTGCGTAGAAGCCCTGCACACAGGCAAAGAAGCCCCCCAGGCCCGCGGGCGCGCCCGACCCTGGAGCCCCCTGGCTGGCTGCAGCCACAGGGAACGGGGGTTCTGAGTTGGCAGCCCCCATTCCCGAAGCATCCACGGGCAGTTCCCCGAAGGGCTGACACCGGCTGCGCCTCAGCAGCCAGACAACCTCCCTCCCTCTGGTCAGGCACTGCAAGCCACACAGCCACTTGTGTCC
Source organism: Lepus europaeus (assembly GCF_033115175.1). Taxonomy (NCBI): domain Eukaryota; kingdom Metazoa; phylum Chordata; class Mammalia; order Lagomorpha; family Leporidae; genus Lepus; species Lepus europaeus. The sequence goes on along the minus strand of NW_026909074.1, from coordinate 9,716 downwards.
CCTGTGTCCCTGGAGGGCCGCAGCGCGTTTTGGGTTTTGGCGCGGACGGGCCCCTCTCGGCTTCCGTAGTCCATTTGCCCCCGGAGCCTGCCAAACCCCTGGCCCCAGGGGCGGGCCCTGCTGAGTCCCCGAGCGCCTCCTGGGTTCCTGCCACCACCCTTGGGCCGGGATGAGGTGCCACCTTGTGCGTAGAAGCCCTGCACACAGGCAAGAAGCCCCCCAGGCCCCGCGGGCGCGCCCGACCCTGGAGCCCCCTGGCTGGCTGCAGCCACAGGGAACGGGGGTACTGAGTTGGCAGCCCCCATTCCCGAAGCATCCACGGGCAGTTCCCCGAAGGGCTGACACCGGCTGCGCCTCAGCAGCCAGACAACCTCCCTCCCTCTGGTCGGGCACTGCAAGCCACACAGCCACTTGTGTCCCCTGTGTCCCTGGAAGGCCGCAGCGCGTTTTGGGTTTTTGGCGCGGACGGGCCCCCTCTCGGCTTCCGTAGTCCATTTGCCCCGGAGCCTGCCAGACCCCTTGCCCCAGGGGCGGGCCCTGCTTGAGTCCCTGAGTGCCTCCTGAGTTTCCTGCCACCACCCTTGGGCCGGGATGTGGTGCCACCTTGTGCGTAGAAGCCCTGCACACAGGCAAGAAGCCCCCAGGCCCGCGGGCGCGCCCGACCCTGGAGCCCCCTGGCTGGCTGCAGCCACAGGGAACGGGGGTTCTGAGTTGGCAGCCCCCCATTCCCGAAGCATCCACGGGCAGTTCCCCGAAGGGCTGACACCGGCTGCGCCTCAGCAGCCAGACAACCTCCCTCCCTCTGGTCGGGCACTGCAAGCCACACAGCCACTTGTGTCCCCTGTGTCCCTGGAGGCCGCAGCGCGTTTTGGGTTTTGGCGCGGACGGGCCCCTCTCGGCTTCCGTAGTCCATTTGCCCCGGAGCCTGCCACACCCCTTGCCCCAGGGGCGGGCCCTGCTGAGTCCCCGAGCGCCTCCTGAGTTCCTGCCACCACCCTTGGGCCGGGATGTGGTGCCACCTTGTGCGTAGAAGCCCTGCACACAGGCAAGAAGCCCCTAGGCCCGCGGGCGCGCCCGACCCTGGAGCCCCCTGGCTGGCTGCAGCCACAGGGAACGGGGGTTCTGAGTTGGCAGCCCCCATTCCCGAAGCATCCACGGGCAGTTCCCGAAGGGCTGACACCGGCTGCGCCTCAGCAGCCAGACAACCTCCCTCCCTCTGGTCGGGCACTGCAAGCCACACAGCCACTTGTGTCCCCTGTGTCCCTGGAGGCCGCAGCGCGTTTTGGTTTTGGCGCGGACGGGCCCCTCTCGGCTTCCGTAGTCCATTTGCCCCGGAGCCTGCCAGACCCCTGGCCCCAGGGGCGGGCCCTGCTGAGTCCCTGAGTGCCTCCTGAGTTCCTGCCACCACCCTTGGGCCGGGATGTGGTGCCACCTTGTGCATAGAAGCCCTGCACACAGGCAAGAAGCCCCCCAGGCCAGCGGGCGCGCCCGACCCTGGAGCCCCCTGGCTGGCTGCAGCCACAGGGAACGGGGGTTCTGAGTTGGCAGCCCCCATTCCCGAAGCATCCACGGGCAGTTCCCCGAAGGGCTGACACCGGCTGCGCCTCAGCAGCCAGACAACCTCCCTCCCTCTGGTCGGGGCACTGCAAGCCACACAGCCACTTGTGTCCCCTGTGTCCCTGGAGGCCGCAGCGCGTTTTGGGTTTTGGCGCGGACGGGGCCCCTCTCGGCTTCCGTAGTCCATTTGCCCCGGAGCCTGCCAGACCCCTTGCCCCAGGGGCGGGCCTTGCTGAGTCCCCGAGTGCCTCCTGAGTTCCTGCCACCACCCTTGGGCCGGGATGTGGTGCCACCTTGTGCGTAGAAGCCCTGCACACAGGCAAGAAGCCCCCCAGGCCCGCGGGCGCACCCGACCCTGGAGCCCCCTGGCTGGCTGCAGCCACAGGGAACGGGGGTTCTGAGTTGGCAGCCCCCATTCCCGAAGCATCCACGGGCAGTTCCCCGAAGGGCTGACACCGGCTGCGCCTCAGCAGCCAGACAACCTCCCTCCCTCTGGTCAGGCACTGCAAGCCACACAGCCACTTGTGTCCCCTGTGTCCCTGGAGGCCGCAGCGCGTTTTGGGTTTTGGCGCGGACGGGCCCCTCTCGGCTTCCGTAGTCCATTTGCCCCCGGAGCCTGCCAAACCCCTTGCCCCAGGGGCGGGCCCTGCTGAGTCCCCGAGCGCCTCCTGGGTTCCTGCCACCACCCTTGGGCCGGGATGAGGTGCCACCTTGTGCGTAGAAGCCCTGCACACAGGCAAGAAGCCCCCCAGGCCCGCGGGCGCGCCCGACCCTGGAGCCCCCTGGCTGGCTGCAGCCACAGGGAATGGGGGTACTGAGTTGGCAGCCCCATTCCCGAAGCATCCACGGGCAGTTCCCCGAAGGGCTGACACCGGCTGCGCCTCAGCAGCCAGACAACCTCCCTCCCTCTGGTCGGGCACTGCAAGCCACACAGCCACTTGTGTCCCCTGTGTCCCTGGAGGCCGCAGCGCGTTTTGGGTTTTGGCGCAGACGGGCCCCTCTCGGCTTCCGTAGTCCATTTGCCCCGGAGCCTGCCAGACCCCTTGCCCCAGGGGCGGGCCCTGCTGAGTCCCTGAGTGCCTCCTGAGTTCCTGCCACCACCCTTGGGCCGGGATGTGGTGCCACCTTGTGCGTAGAAGCCCTGCACACAGGCAAGAAGCCCCCCAGGCCCGCGGGGCGCGCCCGACCCTGGAGCCCCCTGGCTGGCTGCAGCCACAGGGAACGGGGGTTCTGAGTTGGCAGCCCCCATTCCCGAAGCATCCACGGGCAGTTCCCCGAAGGGCTGACACCGGCTGCGCCTCAGCAGCCAGACAACCTCCCTCCCTCTGGTCGGGCACTGCAAGCCACACAGCCACTTGTGTCCCCTGTGTCCCTGGAGGCCGCAGCGCGTTTTGGGTTTTGGCGCGGACGGGCCCCTCTCGGCTTCCGTAGTCCATTTGCCCCGGAGCCTGCCACACCCCTTGCCCCAGGGGCGGGCCCTGCTGAGTCCCCGAGCGCCTCCTGAGTTCCTGCCACCACCCTTGGGCCGGGATGTGGTGCCACCTTGTGCGTAGAAGCCCTGCACACAGGCAAGAAGCCCCTAGGCCCGCGGGCGCGCCCGACCCTGGAGCCCCCTGGCTGGCTGCAGCCACAGGGAACGGGGGTTCTGAGTTGGCAGCCCCCATTCCCGAAGCATCCACGGGCAGTTCCCCGAAGGGCTGACACCGGCTGCGCCTCAGCAGCCAGACAACCTCCCTCCCTCTGGTCGGGCACTGCAAGCCACACAGCCACTTGTGTCCCCTGTGTCCCTGGAGGCCGCAGCGCGTTTTGGTTTTGGCGCGGACGGGCCCCTCTCGGCTTCCGTAGTCCATTTGCCCCGGAGCCTGCCAGACCCCTTGCCCCAGGGGCGGGCCCTGCTGAGTCCCCGAGTGGCCTCCTGAGTTCCTGCCACCACCCTTGGGCCGGGATGTGGTGCCACCTTGTGCGTAGAAGCCCTGCACACAGGCAAGAAGCCCCCCAGGCCCGCGGGCGCGCCCGACCCTGGAGCCCCCCTGGCTGGCTGCAGCCACAGGGAACGGGGGTTCTGAGTTGGCAGCCCCCATTCCCGAAGCATCCACGGGCAGTTCCCCGAAGGGCTGACACCGGCTGCGCCTCAGCAGCCAGACAACCTCCCTCCCTCTGGTCGGGCACTGCAAGCCACACAGCCACTTGTGTCCCCTGTGTCCCTGGAGGCCGCAGCGCGTTTTGGGTTTTGGCGCGGACGGGCCCCTCTCGGCTTCCGTAGTCCATTTGCCCCGGAGCCTGCCAGACCCCTTGCCCCAGGGGCGGGCCCTGCTGAGTCCCCGAGCGCCTCCTGAGTTCCTGCCACCACCCTTGGGCCGGGATGTGGTGCCACCTTGTGCGTAGAAGCCCTGCACACAGGCAAGAAGCCCCTAGGCCCGCGGGCGCGGCCCGACCCTGGAGCCCCCTGGCTGGCTGCAGCCACAGGGAACGGGGGTTCTGAGTTGGCAGCCCCCCATTCCCGAAGCATCCACGGGCAGTTCCCCGAAGGGCTGACACCGGCTGCGCCTCAGCAGCCAGACAACCTCCCTCCCTCTGGTCGGGCACTGCAAGCCACACAGCCACTTGTGTCCCCTGTGTCCCTGGAGGCCGCAGCGCGTTTTGGTTTTGGCGCGGACGGGCCCCTCTCGGCTTCCGTAGTCCATTTGCCCCGGAGCCTGCCAGACCCCTGGCCCCAGGGGCGGGCCCTGCTGAATCCCTGAGTGCCTCCTGAGTTCCTGCCACCACCCTTGGGCCGGGATGTGGTGCCACCTTGTGCATAGAAGCCCTGCACACAGGCAAGAAGCCCCCCAGGCCAGCGGGGCGCGCCCGACCCTGGAGCCCCCTGGCTGGCTGCAGCCACAGGGAACGGGGGTTCTGAGTTGGCAGCCCCCATTCCCGAAGCATCCACGGGCAGTTCCCCGAAGGGCTGACACCGGCTGCGCCTCAGCAGCCAGACAACCTCCCTCCCTCTGGTCGGGCACTGCAAGCCACACAGCCACTTGTGTCCCCTGTGTCCCTGGAGGGCCGCAGCGCGTTTTGGGTTTTGGCGCGGACGGGCCCCTCTCGGCTTCCGTAGTCCATTTGCCCCGGAGCCTGCCAGACCCCTTGCCCCAGGGGCGGGCCTTGCTGAGTCCCCGAGTGCCTCCTGAGTTCCTGCCACCACCCTTGGGCCGGGATGTGGTGCCACCTTGTGCGTAGAAGCCCTGCACACAGGCAAGAAGCCCCCCAGGCCCGCGGGCGCGCCCGACCCTGGAGCCCCCTGGCTGGCTGCAGCCACAGGGAACGGGGGTTCTGAGTTGGCAGCCCCCATTCCCGAAGCATCCACGGGCAGTTCCCCGAAGGGCTGACACCGGCTGCGCCTCAGCAGCCAGACAACCTCCCTCCCTCTGGTCAGGCACTGCAAGCCACACAGCCACTTGTGTCCCCCTGTGTCCCTGGAGGCCGCAGCGCGTTTTGGGTTTTGGCGCGGACGGGCCCCTCTCGGCTTCCGTAGTCCATTTGCCCCCGGAGCCTGCCAAACCCCTGGCCCCAGGGGGCGGGCCCTGCTGAGTCCCCGAGCGCCTCCTGGGTTCCTGCCACCACCCTTGGGCCGGGATGAGGTGCCACCTTGTGCGTAGAAGCCCTGCACACAGGCAAGAAGCCCCCCCAGGCCCGCGGGCGCGCCCGACCCTGGAGCCCCCTGGCTGGCTGCAGCCACAGGGAACGGGGGTACTGAGTTGGCAGCCCCCATTCCCGAAGCATCCACGGGCAGTTCCCCGAAGGGCTGACACCGGCTGCGCCTCAGCAGCCAGACAACCTCCCTCCCTCTGGTCGGGCACTGCAAGCCACACAGCCACTTGTGTCCCCTGTGTCCCTGGAGGCCGCAGCGCGTTTTGGGTTTTGGCGCGGACGGGCCCCTCTCGGCTTCCGTAGTCCATTTGCCCCGGAGCCTGCCAGACCCCTTGCCCCAGGGGCGGGCCCTGCTGAGTCCCTGAGTGCCTCCTGAGTTCCTGCCACCACCCTTGGGCCGGGATGTGGTGCCACCTTGTGCGTAGAAGCCCTGCACACAGGCAAGAAGCCCCCCAGGCCCGCGGGCGCGCCCGACCCCTGGAGCCCCCTGGCTGGCTGCAGCCACAGGGAACGGGGGTTCTGAGTTGGCAGCCCCCATTCCCGAAGCATCCACGGGCAGTTCCCCGAAGGGCTGACACCGGCTGCGCCTCAGCAGCCAGACAACCTCCCTCCCTCTGGTCGGGCACTGCAAGCCACACAGCCACTTGTGTCCCCTGTGTCCCCTGGAGGCCGCAGCGCGTTTTGGGTTTTGGCGCGGACGGGCCCCTCTCGGCTTCCGTAGTCCATTTGCCCCGGAGCCTGCCACACCCCTTGCCCCAGGGGCGGGCCCTGCTGAGTCCCCGAGCGCCTCCTGAGTTCCTGCCACCACCCTTGGGCCGGGATGTGGTGCCACCTTGTGCGTAGAAGCCCTGCACACAGGCAAGAAGCCCCTAGGCCCGCGGGCGCGCCCGACCCTGGAGCCCCCTGGCTGGCTGCAGCCACAGGGAACGGGGGTTCTGAGTTGGCAGCCCCCATTCCCGAAGCATCCACGGGCAGTTCCCCGAAGGGCTGACACCGGCTGCGCCTCAGCAGCCAGACAACCTCCCTCCCTCTGGTCGGGCACTGCAAGCCACACAGCCACTTGTGTCCCCTGTGTCCCTGGAGGCCGCAGCGCGTTTTGGTTTTGGCGCGGACGGGCCCCTCTCGGCTTCCGTAGTCCATTTGCCCCGGAGCCTGCCAGACCCCTGGCCCCAGGGGCGGGCCCTGCTGAGTCCCTGAGTGCCTCCTGAGTTCCTGCCACCACCCTTGGGCCGGGATGTGGTGCCACCTTGTGCATAGAAGCCCTGCACACAGGCAAGAAGCCCCCCAGGCCAGCGGGCGCGCCCGACCCTGGAGCCCCCTGGCTGGCTGCAGCCACAGGGAACGGGGGTTCTGAGTTGGCAGCCCCCATTCCCGAAGCATCCACGGGCAGTTCCCCGAAGGGCTGACACCGGCTGCGCCTCAGCAGCCAGACAACCTCCCTCCCTCTGGTCGGGCACTGCAAGCCACACAGCCACTTGTGTCCCCTGTGTCCCTGGAGGCCGCAGCGCGTTTTGGGGTTTTGGCGCGGACGGGCCCCTCTCGGCTTCCGTAGTCCATTTGCCCCGGAGCCTGCCAGACCCCTTGCCCCAGGGGCGGGCCTTGCTGAGTCCCCGAGTGCCTCCTGAGTTCCTGCCACCACCCTTGGGCCGGGATGTGGTGCCACCTTGTGCGTAGAAGCCCTGCACACAGGCAAGAAGCCCCCAGGCCCGCGGGCGGCACCCGACCCTGGAGCCCCCTGGCTGGCTGCAGCCACAGGGAACGGGGGTTCTGAGTTGGCAGCCCCCATTCCGAAGCATCCACGGGCAGTTCCCCGAAGGGCTGACACCGGCTGCGCCTCAGCAGCCAGACAACCTCCCTCCCTCTGGTCAGGCACTGCAAGCCACACAGCCACTTGTGTCCCCTGTGTCCCTGGAGGCCGCAGCGCGTTTTGGGTTTTGGCGCGGACGGGCCCCCTCTCGGCTTCCGTAGTCCATTTGCCCCCGGAGCCTGCCAAACCCCCTGGCCCCAGGGGCGGGCCCTGCTGAGTCCCCGAGCGCCTCCTGGGTTCCTGCCACCACCCTTGGGCCGGGATGAGGTGCCACCTTGTGCGTAGAAGCCCTGCACACAGGCAAGAAGCCCCCCAGGCCCGCGGGCGCGCCCGACCCTGGAGCCCCCTGGCTGGCTGCAGCCACAGGGAATGGGGGTACTGAGTTGGCAGCCCCATTCCCGAAGCATCCACGGGCAGTTCCCCGAAGGGCTGACACCGGCTGCGCCTCAGCAGCCAGACAACCTCCCTCCCTCTGGTCGGGCACTGCAAGCCACACAGCCACTTGTGTCCCCTGTGTCCCTGGAGGCCGCAGCGCGTTTTGGGTTTTGGCGCAGACGGGCCCCTCTCGGCTTCCGTAGTCCATTTGCCCCGGAGCCTGCCAGACCCCTTGCCCCAGGGGCGGGCCCTGCTGAGTCCCTGAGTGCCTCCTGAGTTCCTGCCACCACCCTTGGGCCGGGATGTTGGTGCCACCTTGTGCGTAGAAGCCCTGCACACAGGCAAGAAGCCCCCCAGGCCCGCGGGCGCGCCCGACCCTGGAGCCCCCTGGCTGGCTGCAGCCACAGGGAACGGGGGTTCTGAGTTGGCAGCCCCCATTCCCGAAGCATCCACGGGCAGTTCCCCGAAGGGCTGACACCGGCTGCGCCTCAGCAGCCAGACAACCTCCCTCCCTCTGGTCGGGCACTGCAAGCCACACAGCCACTTGTGTCCCCTGTGTCCCTGGAGGCCGCAGCGCGTTTTGGGTTTTGGCGCGGACGGGCCCCTCTCGGCTTCCGTAGTCCATTTGCCCCGGAGCCTGCCACACCCCTTGCCCCAGGGGCGGGCCCTGCTGAGTCCCCGAGCGCCTCCTGAGTTCCTGCCACCACCCTTGGGCCGGGATGTGGTGCCACCTTGTGCGTAGAAGCCCTGCACACAGGCAAGAAGCCCCTAGGCCCGCGGGCGCGCCCGACCCTGGAGCCCCCTGGCTGGCTGCAGCCACAGGGAACGGGGGTTCTGAGTTGGCAGCCCCCATTCCCGAAGCATCCACGGGCAGTTCCCCGAAGGGCTGACACCGGCTGCGCCTCAGCAGCCAGACAACCTCCCTCCCTCTGGTCGGGCACTGCAAGCCACACAGCCACTTGTGTCCCCTGTGTCCCTGGAGGCCGCAGCGCGTTTTGGTTTTGGCGCGGACGGGCCCCTCTCGGCTTCCGTAGTCCATTTGCCCCGGAGCCTGCCAGACCCCTTGCCCCAGGGGCGGGCCCTGCTGAGTCCCCGAGTGCCTCCTGAGTTCCTGCCACCACCCTTGGGCCGGGATGTGGTGCCACCTTGTGCGTAGAAGCCCTGCACACAGGCAAGAAGCCCCCCAGGCCCGCGGGCGCGCCCGACCCTGGAGCCCCCTGGCTGGCTGCAGCCACAGGGAACGGGGGTTCTGAGTTGGCAGCCCCCATTCCCGAAGCATCCACGGGCAGTTCCCCGAAGGGCTGACACCGGCTGCGCCTCAGCAGCCAGACAACCTCCCTCCCTCTGGTCGGGCACTGCAAGCCACACAGCCACTTGTGTCCCCTGTGTCCCTGGAGGCCGCAGCGCGTTTTGGGTTTTGGCGCGGACGGGCCCCTCTCGGCTTCCGTAGTCCATTTGCCCCCGGAGCCTGCCAAACCTCTGGCCCCAGGGGCAGGCCCTGCTGAGTCCCCGAGCGCCTCCTGGGTTCCTGCCACCACCCTTGGGCGGGATGAGGTGCCACCTTGTGCGTAGAAGCCCTGCACACAGGCAAGAAGCCCCCCAGGCCCGCGGGGCGCGCCCGACCCTGGAGCCCCCTGGCTGGCTGCAGCCACAGGGAACGGGGGTACTGAGTTGGCAGCCCCCCATTCCCGAAGCATCCACGGGCAGTTCCCCGAAGGGCTGACACCGGCTGCGCCTCAGCAGCCAGACAACCTCCCTCCCTCTGGTCGGGCACTGCAAGCCACACAGCCACTTGTGTCCCCTGTGTCCCCTGGAGGCCGCAGCACGTTTTGGGTTTTGGCGCGGACGGGCCCCCTCTCGGCTTCCGTAGTCCATTTGCCCCGGAGCCTGCCAGACCCCTTGCCCCAGGGGCGGGCCCTGCTGAGTCCCTGAGTGCCTCCTGAGTTCCTGCCACCACCCTTGGGCCGGGATGTGGTGCCACCTTGTGCGTAGAAGCCCTGCACACAGGCAAGAAGCCCCCCAGGCCCGCGGGCGCGCCCGACCCTGGAGCCCCCTGGCTGGCTGCAGCCACAGGGAACGGGGGTTCTGAGTTGGCAGCCCCCATTCCCGAAGCATCCACGGGCAGTTCCCCGAAGGGCTGACACCGGCTGCGCCTCAGCAGCCAGACAACCTCCCTCCCTCTGGTCGGGCACTGCAAGCCACACAGCCACTTGTGTCCCCTGTGTCCCTGGAGGCCGCAGCGCGTTTTGGGTTTTGGCGCGGACGGGCCCCTCTCGGCTTCCGTAGTCCATTTGCCCCGGAGCCTGCCAGACCCCTTGCCCCAGGGGCGGGCCCTGCTGAGTCCCCG